>NC_090298.1:95766515-96069545 GCF_039906515.1 Pseudorca crassidens
CGCGCTACCCGCCTGCTTGCCCCGCAGACTGCGCACGGTAGCACGTTGCTCCCCGAGTGGGCTTCTCACTTGGTTTGGATCGTAGCCACAGCCTTTAAAGAAAGTAACACGGGGCGGCCAAGCAGTTCTCCGATCATTACTTACTAGTCATGGGGTCGGCCGAGAAAAGCATTGGGAAGCAGATCAGGGTCTCAGTCGCCCTTAGGCCGAATGCTGTCATATAAATGCAGTAGAGACTGTACCTGTTCCCTAATTGGGGCTAGGGCCACTAATAAGTCTACCCCCCCCTTTTTTTAAATTACCGTTCCTACATGGAACTAGACTACATACAGACATCTGCTAATGAGGGCTCACGAAGAATAAAATAAGTGCACACGCGACAACAGTGTATGTATATATAAGATACATTTTCCACAAACCGTTTAGAAAAGGTGAGAAGGGTAAGCGGGAAAACGTCGGTCTCCCTGCTGTCTGCCAAAGGTGCCAGCAGGGGCCGCTATCCCCACCTTTCGCAGGCAAAAGCAGCTACAGATCCGCGGCGGCGGGGGGTTGGGGGGGCTGCGGCCGTAGGTGCGCGCGCAGCCACCGCGGCACGCGGAGCCAGCTCCGAGAGGGGGCTGGGGCGTGGGGGCGGCGCTCTTGGCTGCGCGCTCCCGCGGTCCGGGTGGGGACTGGCTCGCGAACGTCCCTTTCGAATCTGGTCGGAACCCGGGGAGGGGCCCTGGCCGGCCGCCACCGGTCAATCCTCGGCTGCGCTATTTAACGCCCAAATTTCGGCGTTAAGTCCCGAGCTCGTCCGTGCGTCCCCGGCGGGGTCCCGCGGCCTGCACGTCGGGCCCAAGATGTCCCTGGGGTTCTCCGCCTGGTGTCTCCATCCCGGCCGGGTCGCCGAGGCCCCGTCTTCCTTCTCTGCCGCTGATTTACATGCTAATTGTGTCTGGGAAAAGTTCTTTAATTGGCAGGATTAGTCAGAGCAAACGAATTGTTTCACAGGCTGAACTAAATTCCGGGTTTAGCGTCTTCCCTTGGAGAAACAGACAAACTGTTTTGTTTGTTTCATGGATGTATTGGAAATGCCCCACATCGAGTTTCAGGATATGTTTTTAAAGGGAAATTATTTTCATTATTAATACTTGCATGTTTAATTTGCAGTAACGCTGAGCCAAGAAGCAGGAGATTAAATTTACCTAGTTTAAAATTAGAGAATACAAGAAGAAAAGACTTTGAGTTAATTTTCGCACGGCTGAGAAATATCACCCAGAATCTTCCTGGCAATGACTAAATCCCGAAGCCTCACCATCCAATTAGGCACCCGTCATCCTGACCAGGTGAGATTACATTTCCACCTGCCGGGGGAGAGATGCTTCTGAAGCTGGCAGAAAAGCCAACTGTTGTGTCGCTCCCAAGCCCTCGGGGGAGCACCTGTGGGAAGGCTGCCCCCTGAAACCTCATGATGTCATTTCCCCTTCTGTGTGCTGCTGCAGACTCACTCCCAGAAGCCTGCCTTAAGTTTTCAGTAAAACTTCTGCCCTTTCAAAGCCTTTGAAGTCTGCAATCCACCCTGTCCCTTCAGGGAAGAAAGCCAATGGGAGTTAAAGAATCACCAAGTGTTAGAACTAGAAGGAAACTTGGACTGTTTCGTAGTTAAGTGGCATGAAGTGGAGTGACCAACGCCCTAGTCTCTGGAAGCCAGCTGTTGTTAGGGTAACTTACTAGCTGGTGACCTTGGGGCGGTCCCTTATCTCTCTGGAGCAGTGGACTCACTTGTAAATGAGGATTCAGCTACTACTGTCTTCCCAGGGATGGTGTGGATTAAATGAGATGGTGAGTGTAAACCATGGGTCTAGGGATAAAGGTTAACTAGCATCTGTAAAGGTTAACTAGCATCATTGTCATCCTTGTCATCACCCGTGTCGATCCTCCCACCACCGTTTACAGGGGTCAGACAGAGGCAGAGGAAAAAGGTGGCTTGCTTTGTGTCAGTGCTGGGAGCTAGCCCGTAACAACTCCTCTTCAATAAGCCCACACTGCTGTGCCCCACAGCACCTGGAAAAAGTGTGATGAAGGAGAAGAGGAACTGGAAAGGTAAACTCAACTCACCCAGGAACCTTTGGAACCTTTTTTTTTTCTTTGCGGTACACGGGCCTCTCACTGCTGTGGCCTCTCCCGTTGCGGAGCACAGGCTCCGGACGCGCAGGCTCAGCGGCCATGGCTCACGGGTCCAGCCGCTCTGCGGCATGTGGGATCTTCCCGGACCGGGGCACGAACCCGCGTCCCCTGCATCGGTAGGCGGACTCTCAACCACTGCGCCACCAGAGAAGCCCACCCAGGATCCTTTTAAAGATCGAATCCAGCTGTTTGATCAGAATCTCTGCTTTACTACAAAAGGGAGTAGTGAACTTGGAAGAAGTGTCTGCTGGTGTGCACCGCTCAACTCCTTGTGGGTATGAGTTCCTGGAGCACACTGGGGAGTGCAGTTTGCACAATCAGGCCATTACCGCTCGTGATCAGGGAGCCTCTCTGTGTCTGTCTTTGGAGTCCCTTCTCCAAAGTTCTGTTCACCTGCTTGCCTTAAATCAGTGGTTTTAAAATCCATTTGTACATTAGAATTACGGGGGAGCTTTTGAATGGCGGAAATCCCCGGGCTCCAGAGATTCTGATCTATTGGTCTGGGGTGGGGGGACATGGGCATGGATATCTTTCAAAGCTTCCTGGGTGGTTCTAGTGTGTAGCGAGGGATGGATGAGAGCCACCATCACCATGGATCCTGGCTCTGTTCTAGAACACTGCTTTTTTCCAGCCTTCTTTGATGAGGCTGTTTGTTATCCTTCCTGCCTGTTTATCCCAGTGTCAGGAAGTGCGGTTAGTGTCCTTCTTGCTTCTCAGACCACTTCTCCTTCTCTCAAAAACACCCAGACCATTGGAGGCTGTGCGCTACAAAGACATTGGCACTATCTTCCACAGACCTCACTTTTAAAGATTTAGCACCAGGCTTACTGTCCTTCTACCTGTCCCACCACCTGTCACCATTCATGGGAGTGTTAGCGTCCACCTAACTACTAACCCTTTGCTTTTTCAGCTTCTTGCCTTCCTCATCTATGCTGTCCTTTGTTCCTACTCCCCTCTGCCCCCCACTCCAGGGCTTCATGCTGGGCCTTGTTATCAGGAAAGGTGCCATGTTCTAAATCGCTAGTTCTGACATCCCCTCTCCAATCACAGCTTCCTCTCGTTCCACCTTACTTGCCCACGCACCTCCCTGCGCTCACTCTGGTTGCAGGAAGCCCTCCAAGCCGTGGGTCCTGCCACTCTCTCCATCCATCCATTCCCTGCCTCTTTCATTCCCCTCTGTGTCCACTTCATAATAACAGTGTCTCTCTGGCTAACACTTTCAACTCCTGGCTCCTCTTTCTTTTGGTCACACTCATCTGAGTGAAAACCAGTCCCGAATTATAGAAATACCACCCTTCTCTGCTCTTGCATCGGGTAGCTGAAGCCTACTAGAAAAAACATTTCAAGCACGCATCTAGGCAGGCTGCACACTCAGTCGTCAGCCTCAGTTGGGTCCTCAACACTGACTCGTCATCTTCCCTTTCTCTCAGTTAGTCTCTAACTTTCTCCCCTAATTGGATATTTCACCCTCAGTGCCTCCTACTTCCCTGAAAAAACAGAGTCCATCAGATGGGAACTTCTTGCATCTGTACTCATCGTTTCCTGCTTATCTCCTTACGGTGGAGGCAGTGTCCCTCCTCCAATCTGAGGCCAATCCCTCTACCTGTTTTCAGATCATTTACACGTTCTCAGAAATCTTGTCCTACTGTCTCCAGCTCTTCTGCGTCTCCCCATCCGCACATAAACAGGTTTTAGTCTCTCTCATCTTAGAAACAAGCCTTTCTAGGGTTTTCTGTGCCTTTTACCCCTTGTCTCCTCTCTTCCAAAGACAAAGGATTGTTGACAGTCTGCATTGCCACTACCTTCTCTCCCACTTGCCCATTCCTGCCTAGCTTGTGTTCCCAGCATGCCTTTGCCAAGGCTTTTGCTCTTGTCTTCCGTGACATCCATGACGGTAAATCCAGTGGACGTTTGAAAGTTTTGATTTTATTTGAAGTCTCAGCATTGATGCACGTGACCACTCCTTCCTCTGGGAAATACCCTTTGCTTTTGATTTCGATAGCACATCACTCTCAGCTGGTTCTCCTGCCTCTCTCCTTTTTTCAACTTTGTTTTTCTTTTGAGGCCTTTGAAAGATACAGAAAATTTCAAAGAATAATAATAATAATAAATCCCAGAATTAGCAATGGTTAATATTCTGTCTTATTTGTTTCCTGTCTTTATTGCAAGAAATAAAACATGGTGTATAAAGCTCAGCTTCCTTATAATCAACACTGTCTTTCCCATTCCCCTCCATTTCCTCATAGTAACAGTGTCATGAGTTTCCTGTGCATCCTTGTAGTTCGTTTTCTATACTTTAACATAGATCATATGTGCCCACAACCAATATATAGAGAGATATTTTTGGTGGAGTTGTCCCCCAAATTAACATAAATAATGTCCTGTTTACTCTTTTCCTCCAGTTCACTCTCCACATTGTAGCTAAAGCTGTCTCTGAAAGATGCATATCTAATCCCATAGCTTCCCTGCTTAAAACACTCTGACATCCCGAAACCTTAATAGGACCTTCAAGGCTGTGCATGATTTGGTTCTTGCGTACCTCTCTGGTCTTATCTCTCTGCCAGGCTCCCATCACTTTCTTACATCTGCAACATCACTGGTATGGAAAGTTCCAAGCTCCTTTGTAACTACAGGCCTGCACTGGAACACCGTCATCTCCCCCTTTTACCTCTTTACCTGGCTAATTCCTACTCATCCTTCAGGTTTCAGCCTAAATGTTTCTTCCTCAAGACAGACTTCCCTGATACTCCAGAAGACATCATACCCCTCCATTATGTGTTCTCAAAGTACCCTGCCATATTTGTCCATCTGTGACAGCTAGAGTTAATTTTCGGTCCAAGAGCTTGTTGAATGTTTCTCTTTCCTGTTAGATGAGAAGCTCCTTGAGTCATGGGACTATATCTTTTTCGTTTCTCTTGCATCTCTAGCACCTTACAGACGGTAGGGGCCTGGTACCTAAAAGAGGGGATGAATTTGTGAAAGCAGTGAGTTCTTTTTCAAGGATTCGGTGGGAAGAGAAATAGATTGTTGGATGGGATAGGACCATTTAAAAAGGGAAAGAAAAAAAAAACACTAGAAAGTTATTTTGAGATTTCAGTCCTCAAGATGAACAAAATCTAAGCTTTCCCCCAACACAGAACTTTCAATGTACGGTGTCTAACTTGTTTTTTGAATGAGGAAAGAAGGATTTACAGGTGTGAGTGATGAGTAAATACCACAATTACAAAACAAGATGCTTGAAACTAAGTTGCAATAAGAATATAAATACAGCTCTAAAAGACCACCAGTG
This sequence comes from Pseudorca crassidens, assembly GCF_039906515.1. NCBI lineage: Eukaryota > Metazoa > Chordata > Mammalia > Artiodactyla > Delphinidae > Pseudorca > Pseudorca crassidens. The sequence goes on from NC_090298.1 coordinate 95,771,974, forward strand.
GAAGGAGATAAAACTGCAATTTGAATCCCCTGGGGACAATGCAGTCTCTGGGGAGTGCTCTCGCAGCTGGCTGGAGTGTGCTAACAGTGATTTACTGTCTGCTCCTCCGTGAATAGTTTCATGGGTCGCACCCTCTCCGTGTAACAATCATGCCACTGTCCCACAGGGCTGCTTGGGCTCCATTCCCTTCTGATATCAAATCATTGTTTGGGAAATGAAGAGAATGGTAGGTTAGAAATAAGGTCGTGAATGAACAATAAATGTTAAGTAAACCAGAACTGCATTTTTTTTCCCTCACAAGAGCTCTTGACATTTAATCGAAGTCTTTAGTTATGTAACGCAGAGCAAAAGCTATGTCTGACCTTATTTTCATCTTTCTGTTCCAACCTAACTTCTTTTAATTGTCCCTCCTACTACCATTGAGACTTAAAAGTATCTGCTTGGTTCTGAGTTTGTTTAAAAATGCAGTTCGCTCAATATAATTTATAATTTTCATAACCAGATAAATCAGATGATGAAACACTACTTTGGAATTTGCTGTTTAGCCAAAAGAATGGTGAAAAGTAAAATATACTTATTTTTGAGAACTGTTTTCAAGGCCTTTGCTTCCAGGTAGTGGAAGGTCTCTAGAAGAGGGCTCTGGCCTATAATTAAATATCTAATTAGCTTCAAATTCAGTCCAAATCTAGTTTTTAGATTATGTGAGAAGACACTGTACTGATATCAACTGAAAGACTTTTTCCAGGCTGTTTCTGATGAGTGTGTATTTAAGAGCAATTTTATAACTAGAGAGATGGAGATAACCAAGGGTGTTTTTGTTTGTTTTAATATCGAAACCTTAGAAACGGGAAGACAGCTGTCTTAAACATCAAACTTAGGCTGGATATCGCGGACAATGAAAGTACTTAAAAAAAAATGATATGCTTGGATCTAAAGTAGATTTTTAAATGACGTATAAAAAATGACATATTTGAATATAAAACGATCCTCTGAAAACTCCTCTATACTTATAAAATATAAGGATGGTTTCCTAATGTCTTAACCTGACTTTGGATTTCATACCTGGGCAAGTCTCTAGTTAGTAGTCCTATAAAACACTGACAACACGTAGTTAGCTAGATTTAAGAATGTTTTCAGAGATAACTTTTAGGTGGAAATTAGCTTAAATATTACCTTATAAACTAAGTAACATATTGTTCGGCACTTCCCCGAAGTTTCAGATGATTCAGTCACAAGCTACTAGTGATTAATTTGTACTTCACCAAAATTTAAGACAAGTGGAACAATTGATGTCACATTCTTTGTGAAACCTTTTAAATATACCTTTATTCATAACCGGGTACTTATTAATTTAAACTAGAATGTTAACGTTTTAACATTTGAACTGAAAACCTACCCACCCATTTTCTTAAGAAATATTGTGTCATGAACTGTATTATTAAGACTCATGTAAACACACACGTTGATTTCCTCCTATAGTTCCTCTCCCTCTCTCTCCATGCCTCAAAGCAATTGAGTCATTTCCTTTCTCCAAATGGCCCTTTAAAGGCTTTTTCTTGTTTAAGCAAATTTTTGAAGGCCCTAACCCTCGCTGCCTCCTCCCCATTTCTGTACCCTTCTCTACCCTTTGAACAAGATCGCAAGCATGGATTTTTGTATTATTATAGCCCAATGTTGACATCGTTTTGCTAGATTCCCTTGCCTTGGGCAGTTTTTTCCCTTTTTGCTTTACATTACTTTTTCCAGTCACTTTTTTTTTTTTTTTTTTTTGTGAGGGGAGGGGAGAAAACTGTTTAGCTGTTTTTCTTATAATAAAGCACATCATATAAACTGTAATAAGAATGTTGTATGGTTGTATTGACTTACTCACGTGGAGGGAGAGTTACCCTTATGCTCTCAGGTTCCTATCAATGCGTTATTAGATGATGGTGACTCAGATGCAGTGGTGCTTTAGTTATCAGCATGCTGTCTCCGGATCACATCACGAGGTCATCGTCATCCTTCCAGCTGCTCGGGCCAAGCAACTTAGAGTCATCTTGACTTCTCTTGGTCTCCCATTTGTCGCATCCAATTCATCAGCAGAACCTGTTGGCTCTACCTTCAGAATATATCCAGAGTCTGACAACTTCTCATTTCCCCCATTATCACACTGGTCCACGCCACCATCATTTTCACCTGGAGTCTCCTCATAGCTGGTCTCCCTGCTCCTGAACTTGCTGTATGCTGTACCCTACAATCTAGTCCCCAGATCGCTGCCAGAATGATCGTTTAATGTTGTCAATAAAGTCAGGTCGCTCCTCTGCTCCAAACCATCCAGTGGTTTCTCTCCCACCGCCTCAGGTTGAAAGCCAAGTTCCATTCTTCGTGGTCTGCTCTCCACCTCTCCTTCTCATCTCCTCTTTGCCCTTTCACTCATCCCACATCCCACCTCATGCTCTTTGTTTCTCCTCTTCCCAAAACATTATTTCCTGAGATATCCCTCAGGCTCACTTCACCTTCTTTAGGTCTTTGCTCATATGTCAGGCCTCCCTGACCACTACATATAAAATTACAAATCCTTAACCTATTATACTTTCTTTAATACCCCTTACCCTACTTCTTTTTTCTTATAGCCCTTATTGCCCCTGTATATACTTACTTGCTTATTTGTTTAGTGTTTATTTCCTGCCACTTAGACTAAACTTCAATAGGGCAGGAACTGACTTTCATGTACCACTATATCCCCAGCACTTAGAACAGTGCCTGCCATATCTTAGAAATGCAATATGTGTATATATATATATATATATTTTTTTTTTTCTTTGGCTGCGTTGGGTCTTCATTGCTGCGCACGGGCCTTCTCCAGCCTCAGCGAGCAGGGGCCACTCCTTGCTGCGTGGGCTTCTCACTGCAGTGGCCTCTCTTGTTGCAGTGCATGGGTTCCAGGCACACGGGCCTCAGTAGTTGTGGCTCATGGGCTCAGTAGTTGTGGCTCATGGGCCCTAGAGTGCAGGCTCAGTAGTTGGGTGCGTGGGCCCAGCCGCTGAACGGCATGTGGGATCCTCCCAGACCAGGGCCCGAACCCATGTCCCCTGCATTGGCAGGCGGTCTCCCAACCACTGCGCCACCAGGGAAGCCCACGGTATGTATTTTTTGAGTGAGTGAATGAATAACCACACCTTACCAGGTTTAATGTCAATCATGTTAGAACCCCTGGGTGCATGGACTATACTAGGTAACATTTAAAGCAAAGTGAGTAGCTCTCTGTTGAGAAATGCTCCCAAATACATGGTTCTCTAACAGTTTCTTTGTCTAATGTTACAGTAGGCAGCACTTGGTGAATTTTTGTTTTTGTTAATACAGTTTGCTTTGGGGCAGTGCTGCTGTTTGGTGGCGAGAGTAGGAATAGGTATGCTGAGCTAGGAGGTTCTGAATGAGAAATACCTGGTGTGATGATGAGGCTCTTTCTTGCTCCTTGCTGGTTGCTTCAGATGATCACTTTCAAAGACCAAGAGTAAAGGACAGCTAGCCTCACATCACAACCTTGGGCTGCCATAATAAAATCTCACAGACTGGGTGTCTTAAACAACAGGTGTATATTTTCTTCTGATTCTGGAGGCTAGAAATCCAAGATCAAGGTTCTGGCTGTTTGGTTTCTGGTGAGCCCTCTCTTCCTGGCTTGCAGATGTTTCCCTCTCACTGTGTCCTCGTGTGGCCTTTCCTGGGGACATGCAAACACAGAACAGAGAGAGAGTGAGCTCTGTTGTGTCTCATCTTATAAGGACACTAATTCTATTGGATCAGGGTCCTAATCTTATGACCTCATGTAACCTTAATTATGTCCTTACTGCAAATACAGCCCCCACTGGAGGTTAGGGCTTCAACATATGAACTTTGGGGGAACATAAGTATTTAGTCCCTAAAAACCTTCCTTCCAAGGTTAGCTGAATCCTGGGAGGTCTCATGCTTACTGTCCTAGAAGCAGGCATACATAAAGGCGTGGCCAGCAGGGCCACTGGGTTTGGGCCTCACATTCAGAAAAGTTCTCACATGATCTTTTTTAACCTTGTTTTCAAATAATGTCCATGTACATACATATACTACATGCATAAAAATAACCACATGCATAAAAATATTACATATAATATGTATATGTATATAAAATACATAGAATACATTATATATAATTACTGTATTGTTATTTTATTGAAGTGTAGTTAATTTACAATATTATATTAGTTTTAGGTGTACAACATAGTGATCCCATATTCTTATACTTTATACTCAATTTAATGTAAAATATTGGCTCTCTTCCCTGTGCATTACAATATATCCTTGTAGCTTATTTTATACATACCTCTTAATCCCCTACCCCTATCTTGCCTCTCCTTCTTCCCTCTCCACACTGGTAGCCACTAGTTTATTCTCTATCTGTAAGTCTGTTTCAGTTTTATTATATTGATTAATTTGTTTTATTTTTGAGATTCAACATACAAATGATAACATACATTATTTGTCTTTCTGTGTCTGACTTATTTCACTGAGCATGACACCTGCCAGGTCCATGTTTTGCAAATGGCAAATTTTCATTCTTTTTTATGGCTGAGTAATATTTCATTATATATATATTTTATAGCTTGTTTTTGTATTCATCTGTTGACGGACACTTAGGTCACTTCCATATCTTGGCTATTGTAAATAATGCTGCTATGAACATTGAGGTGCATGTATCTTTTCAAATTAGTGTTTTCATTTTCTTTGGCTTTATACCCAGGAGTGGAATTGCTACATCGTATGGTAGTTCTGTTTTCAAATTTTGAGGAATCTCCATACCATTTTCCATAGTGGTTGCACCAATTTACATTCCTGCCAACAGTGTACAAGGGATCCTTCTTCTCCATGTCCTCACCAACATTTGTAATTTGTGGTCTTTTTGAAGATAGCCATTTTAACAAGTGTGAGGTGCTATCTCATTTTGGTTTTGATTTGTCTTTCTCTGATGATTAGTGACATTGAACATCTTTTCATGTGCCTGTTGGCCATCTGTATGTCTTCTTTGAAAAAATGGCTATTCAGGTCTTCCACCCATTTTTAATTTTTTTTTAATATTGAGTTGTATGAGCTGTTTATATATTTTGGATATTAACCCCTTACTGGTCCTATCATTTGCAAATATTTTCCCCTGTTCAGTAAGTTGTCTTTTAGTTTTGTTGACTGTTTCCATTGCTATGCAAAAGTTTTAAAGTTTAATTAGGTCCCATTTGTTTATTTTTGCTTTTGTTTCCTTTGCTTTAGGAGACAGATCCAAACATATATGCTGTGATTTATGTCAGAGAGTGTTCTACGTTTTCTTCTAGGAATTTTATGGCTTCTGGTCTTGCATGTAGGTCTTTAATAGATTTGAGTTTATTTTTGTATATGATGTGAGAAAATGTTCTGATTTAATTCTTTGACATGCACCTGTCCAGTTTTCCCAGCACCATTTGTTGAAGAGACTGTTTTTTCCCTTTTGTATATTCTTGCCACCTTTCTTGAAAATTCATTGACCATAAGTGTGTGGGTTTTTTTCTGGGCTCTGTGTTTTGTTCCACTGATCTGTTTCTGCATTTGTGCCAGTACCATACTGTTTTGATGACTTTAGCTTTGTAGTATAGTCTGAAGTCAGGGAGCATGATACCTTCAGCTGTGCTCTTTTTTCTCAAGACTGGTTTGGCTATTCTGTTTTTTTTTTTTTTTCATATAAATTTTAGGATTATTCTAATTCTGTGAAAAATGTCATGGGTATTTTGATCAGGATTACATTAAATCTGTAGATTGCTTTGGGTAGTATGGACATTTTAACAATATTAATTCTTGCAATCCATGAACATGGGATATCTTTACATATCTTTGTATCACCTTTAGTGTCCTTCATCAGCGTTTTACAGTTTTTAGAGTGTAGGTCTTTCACTTCCTTGGTTAAGTTTATTCCTAGGTATTTTATTCCTTTTGATGCAGTGGTAATTGGGATCATTTTCTTGCTTTCTCTTTCTTACAGTTCATTATAAGTGCATAGAAAAGCAAGAGATTTTTGTTTATTAATCTTGTATTCTGTATTCAACTTTACAGAATTCATTTATTAGTTCAGATAGTCTTTTTGATGGAGACTTCAGGGTTTTCTGTATGTAATATCATGTCATCTTCAAACAGTGACAGTTTTACTCCTTCCCTTTCAATTTGAATGCATTTTATTTCTTTTTTTGGTCTAATTTCAGTGGCTAGGACTTTGAATATTATGTTAAGTAGAAGTGGTGAAAGTGGCATTCTTGTTCCTGATTTTAGAGGAAAAGATTTCAGCTTTTCTCTCTTGAGTATGATGTCAGCTATGGGTTTGTCATAAATGGCCTTCATTGTATTAGGATATGTTCCCTGTATACCAACTTTGATGACAGTTTTTGTCATGACTGGATGTTGAATTTTGTCAGATACTCTTTCTGCATCTGTTGAGATGATCATATGATTTTTATTCTTTGTTTGTTAATGTAGTGTACCACATTGATTAATTTGCAGGGTTTTTTTTTGTTTGGTTGCTTTTTTTTTGCAGTACGCAGGCCTCTCACTGTTGTGGCCTCTCCCGCTGCGGAACACAGGCTCCAGACGTGCAGGCTCAGTGGCCATGGCTCACGGGCCTAGCTGCTCCGCAGCATGGGGGATCTTCCCGGAACGGGGCACAAACCTGTATCCCCTGCATCGGCAGGCGGACTCTCAACGACTGCGCCACCAGGGAAGCCCAATTTGCAGGTGTTGAACCATCCTTGTATCCCTGGAATAAATCCCACTTGATCATGGTGTATTATCCTTTTTATGTATTGTTGAATTTGGCTTGCTAATAATTATGTTGAGGATATTTGCATCTATATTCATCAGTGATATTGGCCTCTAATTTTCTTTCTGTGGTGTCTTTGTCTGGCTTTGGTATTGGGGTAATGGTGGCCTTGTAGCATGAATTTGGGAGTGTCCCCTCGTCTTTAATTTTTGGAATAGTTTGAGAAGGATAGGTATTGGCTCTATGTTATATGTTTGGTAGAATTCCCCTGTGAAGCCATGTGGTCCTCTTTTGTTTGCTGAGATTTTTGATTACTAATTCAACTTCACTACTAGTGACCATTGTGTTCAGATTGTCTGTTTCTTCCTGATTCAGTCTTGGAAGATTGTATGTTTCTAGAAATATATCCATTTCTTCTAGGTTGTCCAATTTGTTTGTATATAGCTGTTACTAGTATTCTCTTATGGTTTTTTTGTATCTCTGTGATATCAGTTGTAATTTCTCCTCTTTCATTTCTTATTTGGTTTATTTGGGTCCTCCATCTTTTTTCTTGATGAACCTGACTAAAGGCTTATGAATTTTGGTTATCTTTTGAAAAAACTAGCTCTTGGTTTCTTTGATCTTTCTTTTTCTTTTTTGGTCTCTATGTTATTTATTTCCTCTCTAATCTTTATTTTTTTCCTTCCTTCTGCTGCCTTTGGGCTTTGTTTGTTCCTTTTTTATAATTCCTTTAGATGTCAGATTAGGGTGTTTATTTGAGACTTTTCTTGTTTCTTGAGATAGGGCTTTATCATTACAAACTCCTCTCTTAGAACTGTTTTTGCGATGTCCCATAGATTTTGAAAAGTTGTGTTTTTATCTTCATTTGTCTTGAGGTATTTTCTGATTTCCTTTTTGATTTCTTCATTGATCTGTTGGTTTTTCAGTAGCATGTTGTTTAGTCTTCATGTGTTTGTGTTTTCCCATTTTTCTTCCTGGAATTGATTTCTTGTTTAATACTATTGTGGTCGGAAAAAATGCTTAATGTAATTTCTGTTGTCTTAAATTTGTTGAGACTTCTTTTGCAGCCTAGCATGTGACATATCTTGGAGAACATTCCATGTGTGTTTGAAAAGAATTTGTATTCTGCTGTTTTTGGATGAAATGTCCTGTAGATACCTATTAAGTCCAACTGGTCTAATGTGTCACTTAAAATCCTTGTTTCCTTATTGATTTTCTGCCTGGATGATCTGTCCATTGATGTCAGCAGGGTGTTAAAATCCCCTACTATTATTGTATTATTGTCAAATTCTCCCTTTATGTCTGTTAGTATTGGCTTTATATATTTAGGTGCTCCTATATTAGGAGCATATATGTTAACAAATATTGTATGCTCTTTCTGTATTGATTTCTTTATCAATGTATAATACCTTTTTTGTCTTTTGTTCTACACTTTGTTTTAAAGTCTGTTTTGTCTCATGTGAGTATTTCAACCCCAGCTTTCTTGTAATTTCCATTTACATGAAATATCTTTTTCCACACCCTCACTTTCAGTGTGTGTGTGTCCTTAGCTCTGAGTTGAGTCTCTTCTAGGCAGCATATGGGTGTGTCTTATTTTTTTTAATCCAATAAGCCACTCTTGTCTTTTGATTTGAGCATTTAGTTTATTGACATTTAAAGTGATTATTGATAGGTATGTACTTACTGCCATTTTGTTACTTTTTTTTTTTTCAAAAACACCTATTTTAATGCAACATCAGAGAAGCTATAAGCAAGTTACACTCTAAAGGATATAATTGTCTACGCTCAACGTTTAAACAGAGAAAAGAAAAACAAAAATGATCTTTTCTTCCTTAATGAAATGAAAACAAAGTAGAAAAATTTCAACTTGAGAAGAAATTTAGCACATTATCATTTGCTACTATCAATATTTCTAATAAAATAGTAGGTAATTACTGTATAGCTGGAACTTCACAAGAAGTGTCTCTAATTCTTTTATTTTAATTTTTAAATTTAATTTTATGTATTTTTTTATACAGCAGGATCATATTAGTCATCAGTTTTATACACATCAGTGTATACATGTCAATCCCAATTGCCCAATTCATCACACCACCACCACCACCCACCTGCCGCTTTACTCCCTTGGTGTCCAAACGTTTGTTCTCTACATCTGTGTCTCAATTTCTTCCCTGCAAACCAGTTCATCTGTACCATTTTTCTAGGTTCTACATATATGTGTTAATATACAATATTTGTTTTTCTCTTTCTGACTTACTTCACTCTGTATGACAGTCTCTAGATCCATGCACGTCTCAACAAATGACCCAGTTTTGTTCCTTTTTATGGCTGAGTAGTATTCCATTGTATATATGTACCACATCTTCTTTATTCATTCGTCTGTCGATGGGCATTTAGGTTGCTTCCATGACCTGGCTATTGTAAATAGTGCTTCAATGAATCTTGGGGTGCATGTGTCTTTTTGAATTACGGTTTTCTCTGGGTATGTGCCCAGTAGTGGGTTGCAGGATCATATGGTAATTTTAGTTTTAGTTTTTTAAGGAACCTCCATACTATTCTCCATAGTGGCTGTATCAATTTACATTACCACCAACAGTGCAGGAGGGTTCCCTTTTCTCCACACCCTCTCCAGCATTTGTTGTTTGTAGATTTTCTGATGACACCCATTCTAACTGGTGTGAGGTGGTACCTCATTGTAGTTTTGATTTACATTTCGGTAATAATTAGTGATGTTGAGCAGCTTTTCATGTGCTTCTTGGCCATCTGTATGTCTTCTTTGGAGAAATGTCTATTTAGGTCTTCTGCCCATTTTTGGATTGGGTTGTTTGTTTTTTAAATATTGAGATGCATGAGCTGTTTATATATTTTGGAGATTAATCCTTTGTCAGTTGATTTGTTTGCAAATATTTTCGCCCATTCTGAAGGTTGTCTTTTCATCTTGTTTATGGTTTCCTTTGCTGTGCAAAAGCTTTGAAGTTTCATGAGGTCCCATTTGTTTATTTTTGTTTTTATTTTCATTACTCTAGGAGGTGGATCAAAAAAGATCTTGCTGTGATTTATGTCAAAGAGTGTCCTTCCTACGTTTTCCTCTAAGAGTTTTATAGTGTCCGGTCTTACATTTAGGTCTCTAATCCATTTTGAGCTTATTTTTGTGTATGGTGTTAGGGAGTGTTCTAATTTCATTCTTTTACATGTAGCTGTCCAGTTTTCCTAGCACCACTTATTGAAGAGACTGTCTTTTCTCCATTGTATATCCTTGCCTCCTTTGTCATAGATTAGTTGACCATACTAGCATGGGTTTATCTCTGGGCTTTCTATCTTGTTCCATTGATCTATGTTTCTGTTTTTGTGCCAGAACCATATTGTCTTGATGACTGTAGCTTTGTAGTATAGTCTGAAGTCAGGGAGTCTGATTCCTCCAGCTGCGTTTTTTTCCCTCAAGACTGCTTTGGCTATTTGGGGTCTTTTGTGTCTCCATACAAATTTCAAGATTTTTTTGTTCTAGTTCCATAAAAAATGCCATTGGTAATTTGATACCGATTGCATTGAATCTGTAGATTGCTTTGGATAGTATACTCATTTTCACAATATTGACTCTTCCAATCCAAGAACATGGTATATCTCTCCATCTGTTGGTATCATCTTTAATTTCTTTCATCAGTGTCTTACAGTTTTCTGAGTACAAGTCTTTTGTCTCCCTAGGTAGGTTTATTCCTAGGTATTTTATTCTTTTTGTTGCAGTGGTAAATGGGAGTGTTTCCTTAATTTCTCTTTCAGATTTTTCATCATTAGTGTATAGGAATGCAAGAGGTTTCTGTGCATTAATTTTGTATCCTGCAACTTTACCAAATTCATTGATTAGCTCTAGTAGTTTTCTGGTGGCATCTTTAGGATTCTCTGTATAGTATGTCATATGCAAACAGTGACAGTCTTACTTCTTCTTTTCTAATTTGTGTTCCTTTTATTTCTTTTTCTTCTCTGATTGCCATGGCTAGGACTTCCAAAACTATGTTGAATAATAGTGGTGCGAGTGGACATCCTTGTCTTGTTCCTGATCTTAGAGGAAATGCTTTCAGTTTTTCACCATTGAGAATGATGTTTGCTGTGGGTTTGTCATATATTGTCTTTATTATGTTGAGGTAGGTTCCCTCTGTGCTCAATTTCTGGAGAGTTTTTATCATAAATCGGTGTTGAATTTTGTCAAAAGCTTTTTCTGCAACTATTGCGATGATCATATGGTTTTTATTCTTCAATTTGTTAATATGGTGCATCACATTGATTGATTTGCGTATATTGAAGAATCCTTGCATCCCTGGGATAAATCCCACTTGATCATGGTTTATGATCCTTTTAATGTGTTGTTGGATTCTGTTTGCTGTTATTTTGTTGAGGATTTTTGCATCTATATTCATCAGTGATATTGGTCTGGAATTTTCTTTTTTGTAGTATCTTTGTCTGGTTTTGGTATCAGGGTGATGGTGGCCTCATAGAATGAGTTTGGGAGTGTTCCTTCCTCTGCAATTTTTTGGAAGAGTTTGAGAAGGGTGGGTGTTAGCTCTTCTCTAAATGTTTGGTAGAATTCACCTGTGAAGCCATCTGGTCCTGGACTTTTGTTTGTTGGAAGCTTTTAAATCACATTTTCAATTTCATTACTTGTGATTGGTCTGTTCATATTTTCTATTTCTTCCTGGTTCAGTCTTGGAAGGTTATACCTTTCTAAGAATTTGTCCATTTCTTCCAGGTTGTACATTTTATTGGCATAGAGTTGCTTGTAGTAGTCTCTTAGGATGCTTTGTATTTCTGCGCTGTCTGTTGTAACTTCTCCTTTTTCATTTCTAATTTTATTGATTTGAGTCCTCTCCCTCTTCTTCTTGATGAGTCTGGCTAATGGTTTATCAATTTTGTTTATCTTCTCAAAGAACCAGCTTTTAGTTTTATTGATCTTTGCTATTGTTTTCTTTGTTTCTATTTCATTTATTTCTGCTCTGATCTTTATGATTTCTTTCCTTCTGCTAACTTTGGGTTTTATTTGTTCTTCTTTCTCTAGTTCCTTCAGGTGTAAGGTTAGATTGTTTATTTGAGGTTTTTCTCGTTCCTTGAGGTAGGCTTGTATAGCTATAAACTTCCCTCTTAGAACTGCTTTTGCTGCATCCCATAGGGTTTGGGTCGTCGTGTTTTCATTGTAATTTGTCTTGAGGTATTGTTTGATTTCCTCTTTGATTTCTTCAGTGATCTCTTGGTTATTTAGTAACATATTGTTTAGCCTCCATGTGTTTGTGTTTTTTACGTTTTTTTCCCTGTAATTCATTTCTAATCTCGTAGTGTTGTGGTTAGAAAAGATGCTTGATATGATTTCAATTTTCTTAAATTTACTGAGGGTTGATTTGTGACCCAGGATGTGATGTATCCTAGAGAATGTCCCGTGTGCACTTCAGAGGAAAGTGTAATCTGCTGTTTTTGGATGGAATGTCCTATAAATATCAGTTAAATCTATCTGGTCTATTGTGTCATTTAAACCTTGTGTTTCCTTATTTATGGATGATCTGTCCGTTGGTGGTGTCTTTCCATACTTCCTGTACCTGGTTTTCTATTTCCTTCTTCAGGTTTGGGAAGTTTTCAGCCGTGATTTAATCAAATATATTTTCAACCCCTTTCTCTCTTTCTTCTCCTTCTAGGACCCCTATTATGTGAATTTTAGTATATTGTTGACATAGAGGTCCCTTAAAGTATCCGTGTTTTTATAAGTTTGTTTTGTTTTTTCTTTCTTTTTTTTTTTTTTGCTGTACGTGGGCCTCTCACCATTGCGGCCCCTCCCACTGCAGAGCACAGGCTCCGGACGCGCAGGCTCAGCGGCCTTGGCTCACGGGCCCAGCCGCTCCGCGACATGTGGGAACTTCCCGGACCAGGGCACGAACCTGTGTCTCCTGCATCGGCAGGTGGACTCTCAACCACTGCGACACCAGGGAAGCCCCTTTTTGCTGTTTTGATTCGGTGATTTCCATTATTTTATCTTTCAGATCACTTATGTGTTCTTCTGTATCCCCTAGTCTGCTTTTCCTTCCTTCTAGTGTGTTTTTCATTTCAGTTATTGTATTCTTCAGCTCAGACTGGTTCTTTTTTATATTTCCTAGTTCTTCTTTACAATTTTCACTGTGTCTATCTATTCTTTTCCCAAGTTCAGTTAGCATTCTCATTACTAATGCTTTGAACTCTATCTGGTAAATTATTTATCTGTTTCATTAATTGTTTTTAGGGTTTTTTCTTATTCTTTTGTTTGAAGCAAATTCTCTGTTTTCTTATTCTGTTTAACTTTCTCTATGAAATTAGGTGAACCAGTTACATGTCCCTGTCTTGAAAGGATGTCCTTGTGTGGGAATATCCCACTGCAGTCTATGTGTGCTCAGTGGCTTTGGTGGGAGAGCTGGGTCTGAGGTGAGCACAGGTCATGTCTTTCCCCAGGATATGCTGGCAGCTATCACCTTGGCGGGAGGTGGGGCTGGAGATGGAGGGGTAGGGCCAGAGCCAGGTATGAGTCACGTCTTCTATGCTCAGTGGCTGTCACTGCCCTATTTGGGGCAGGGAAAGAGCCCAAGGTGTTGGAGCAGAAGCCCTGAGGGTCAGGTCTGAGCTGGTTCTGTTCCTGCTAAGGGTGTGTTCTCCAGTCTCCTGGCAATGGCACTTTTGCCCCAGAGGGGAGCAGTGCTGAAGCATGAAGAGCCAGAGCGGGTGCCAGACGTGACCCAGGGAGCAAGCTGGGATGGTCTTGGCATGCCAGTCAGAGTTCCAGACATCTCCCCATCCACTGCCTTCATGAGCACCAGTAATGGCTGTCCTTGCTTGTTTAGATGCAGTGCTAGATCTGAACCAACTGTCTCGCCAAAGTTTGCACTCTGCCTGGCAATGGCAGCCTTCACCCTAGTGGGGAGCTTTACGGAGCTAGAGGGGCAAGGGCATGTGCTAGAATGGTTGCCGGAAACCAGCTAGAGCCCCAGGGAAGTGTGTCAGTCATCTTCCTCAGCCTTGTTCCTGGGAGTAAGCAAGCATATGAGCACTCTTCAGGAGCAGAGTTTCAGTTTCTTACAGCCCTCCTGTGTGCTCCACTGGTTTTCAAACCAGCTAAGGGGACTCGTCTTCCCAATGTCAGACCCCAGGGCTGGCTTGCCCACTATGTGGTTTGAACCCCTCACTCCCCAGGGAGGATCTCTGAGCCTGTGTAATCCCCCCCCCCGCCGCTTCTTTGTCCGCTTCTAGGAGCACGGTTCCTGTGATTGCTTCTCTTCCCCTCCTACTTGACTCTGTGGATTTTTCTTTATAGTCTTGGTTGTAAAAGAGTCTTTATTCTAGTCTCTAGTTTGTTTTTGGTGAGAATTGCTCCACATGTAGATGTATTTCTTTTATTTTTTTATTGACGTATAGTTGATTTACAATGTTTCAGGTGTACAGCAAAATGATTCAGTTATACATATATATGTCTATTGTTTAAAAGATTCTTTTCCATTATAGGTTATCGTAAGACGTTGAATATAGTTCCCTGTGCTATAGTCCTTGTTGTTTACCTGTTTTATATATAGTAGTGTGTATCTGTTAATCCCAAATTAAAAATTTATCCCTCCCCCCTTCCCCTTATGTAACTCTGGGTTTGTTTTTTTATGTCTGTGGTAAATGTATTTTTGATGTGTTTGTGGGGGAGGTGAGCTCTGCCGTCTCGATCTCCTCCCCACTGTAATGTTATTTTACAAATTAAATATTTGCACAGTGCTTATGAGCATGGTATAGCACTTCTTATCTTTTTTAGTGTAATGGAGCGTCTAGCCTCTATCAACATCAGAGGGACTGTCTTCTAGACTTGGGGAACTGTATCCACCATGCTGGACATCCCTATTATTCTTGGTTATCATCCAAACATTGGCCCTTCCTCCCAGCAATTCTTTACAGTGTCTTACTGTCCACACGGCTCTGAAATTTTCCCTTGACTGGGTCTCCCACTCCTCCCTTCCAAACCTCCCTTTATTGTCCTTGTCCCTTTTCTTGTCCCATTCCAGGACTTCTGCAGAATGAACAATGCCTCCCATATCCTCAGCCTCTTCAGTGACTAATCTTCCCACCTCTGGTTCTCCGCTAATATGGCATAACAAAGGACCCTGGGTGCTTTACGGCCGTTCTTGGGTGACGAGGACTTCATCAGTTTCAGGGCAGAGCCCCAAACATACGAAGTGTTTCCCAAACTGATCATCCCCCAGGGTGGGGTTGACGGGGGAGCCCCTGAATGAGAACTGAGGCCTGGGTTGTATAAAATGAGGGCCTCTGGTGAGATACCATTTGGTACATGGGGAGGAAGCCTGTAAAGGAGCTAAAAGGGCACAGGGGTGGGACCCAGGAAACCTAGGTGACCCTGGCAATCCTGAGCCTTAGTTTTTTTAATCTGGGATTAAGATATCTGAAATCTCCTACCAAAGTGCCACTCACGAAAAGGACCTCAGACAGTAAACATGGCAAGATGCCGTTGAAGCTTCATGGGGGAGCGGGAGTGCTGCGGACCTGGAGCTGGCCTGGGGCAGCTACGAAAGGGTCCAGGGCTGGGATGCACATCCCCTGGGATCAGGCTGGGTGTGGGGATCAGGGTGCTCTTCTCATTAGGCTGGTGGCAAAGACATTTCCCAACTTTCCTTGACAGTGCATTCAGGACAAAGACTCTGTTTTTGAGAATAAACAAGAAAGTCCTAATAATGGAAAAGAGAAGTCAATCTGAAAACATGCAAAGTTTAAAAAGGAGAAAAGTGGGACAGTATGAAAGCATCACCTGCAGGTCTGAAATCTTCCCCTGCCGTGGAACACTGGTCATGCTGGAGACTTCTTGAAGAGCTTTGTGGGTGTCAGTGCATTTAGTCTTTTCAATGATTCTAATATCTAAGTGTTATTATTATCCCCATTCAACAGACGAGGCAGATGAGGCAAACAGACATTAAGAAAACGTGGCCAGTGACTTCTTGTTGTGACGTGGCTGAGGCAGAATTCAGAGCCAGGCCTTCAGCGTGCAGCCACCACCTGCCCTGTGCAGTCGGGCCAGAGAAGCACGGGAGTTACATGCAGCTGATCCCTTGTTTCAGCCCTTTCGACAAGCAAGTAAAAGTCCAAAACATCCTTGAGGTGGGTGGTGGTTAATGCCGCTGCTAACTTGACAAAATAGAGTCTGGTTCTAATGTGTGTAATGTTCTGGTGAATCTCCCCCAACACAATTTCCGACAATTGTTTAAATTTAAATGTGTGCTTATTCAATCAAAACAAAATTAGAGGAAAATCTTAATTGTAAAAGAGATAAAGCAGGGGTTGATAATTTCATTTATAGAAAAGGTGTTGTGCTTTTGAGAGACATCAATATTGAAGTCATCTCTCAATTCAAGTTTAATGTTTAACCTTACTGAAGTATCACTTACTGTATGTCTGTTGCATGAAGAATGGATACACCCTGGGTTCTGTGCTTCCAAGGGTGTGGTCCTGTTCTTCTGGGGCATGTTGGGGATGTCCTTATACACCGGTGTATTTTCCTCTCGAGCTGGGTCCAGAAACAGTGAGGACACAAAAGGGTTTTCTCTTTTTAGAGCTTGAGCTTCTAACAAAAAGAGTCAGTTCTCTACACTGGGACAACTGGCTATCCATTCCAGAAAACAGTAAAGTTAGTTCCTACCTCACACCACTTTCAAAAATAAATTCCCGACGGATTAAAGATCTAAAAGAAAAACAAAAACAAAATATAAGACAGTTGGTTGAACATATAAGAGAACATGATTGTGATCTTGGGACAGAAAAGGCCTTCTTTGACCCTAAGAGCAAAACCTCTAAAGGAGACAATATATGCAACCTAAGTAACAGACAAAGGATATAGTACATGTAAAGGAGCCAGACAAATTGAGTAAGACAGTGATAAACAATTTGATAGGAAAAAATGGGCAAAACACACAAAGAAGCAGAACTTAGGAGGGAATGCAGTTGGCCAATAAATATCCCAAAGGATGCCTGACTTCACATTAATCAGGGAAGTACAAATTTAAACAATAAGATTACTTTTGTACTCATCAGATTGGCAAAGATATTAAAGTTTGATATCGCACATATTGCCAAGGATGTTCAAGTAGCCTCATAAGTTACTAGTGAGGATGTAAATTGGGATAGCCACCTTGGAGGACAGTTTGACGGTATCTATTAAAATGGATAATCTGCATATTCCATGATCTTGCAATTCAGCTTCTGGGTATCTACCCTGGAGAAATATTCATTCACCTTTGTCATAGAGAGGCAGGTATAAAGATTTTCATTGCAGGATAGTCTGTAATTGGGAAAAAATACTAGAAATGACTTAAACGTTTATCAATATGGTGGTCGTAATTTAAAATAGCTAATAGGATCTGGTAATCATATTTTAGAATATCGTGCAGCAACTAAAAATAATATAGTAGATACTTGTATACCACTCTGAGAATTCCCCAAGACATATTTTATTTTTAAGAAGTTGAAGAAGTCTACACACAGGAAGATTTTAAAAACTAGACAGAATTAAAACGACCTCATAAAATCTATAGTTATTTTTTTGTTTGATTGTTTTTAAGAAAAAAGTCTAGAACATCCCTGTACCTGAGGACTGATAATACAGGGCATAATTAGGGAAGAAGCATTTAGGTGGGGGAAGGAGGGGATGACGTTGTTATGGATTGAATGTCTGTGTCCCTCAGAATTTATATGCTGAACCCCTAACCCCCGAGGGTGACTATATTTGGAGTAAGGAAGTAATTAAGGTCAAATGAGGCCATAAAGGTAGGGCTCTGCTTTTATGGGGTTAGTGTCCTTATAAGAAGAGACACCAGAGAGCTAGCTCTTCCCCACCTTGCCTCCTCTCTCTCTTTCCCTCTCTCTCTCTCTCTCCCTCCCTCCCTCTCCCTCTCTCTCTCTCTCTCTCTCTCCACTATGTGAGAACACACTGAGAAGGTGGCCCTCTGCAAGCCAGAAAAAGAGCTCTCACCAGAAACCAAACCCTATAAACCCTGTACGAACCTTGATCTTGGACTTCCAGCCTCTAGAACTGTGAGAAAATAAATGACTTTTTTAGGCCACCCAGTCTGATATTCTGTCATGGCAGCTCAAGCTGACTAAAACAGTTGTTTTAGCCTTAGCTGGCATGTGAGCTATAATGTTCTAATGTTCTCATATTTTAGAATGAGGATGTATTTACATATGTCATTTACATTTACGTATGTGATTAAAACTTTAACTTTTTAAAATTGAAGTATAGTTGATTTACCATGTTGTGTTAGTTTCAGGTGTATAGCAAAGTGATTCAGATATATATATATATATATATATTCTTTTTCACATTCTTTTCCATTACAGTTTATTATAAGATATTGAATATAGTTCCCTGTGCTATACAATAGGACCTTGTTGTTTTTCTATTTTATATACAGTAGTTAAAACATTGACTTTTTAAAGTCAGTTGTCTTCCCTCTTCCCCTGTAATTGCCCTTCTCCCCTTCTTCTCCCCTTCCTCTGAGCTGTATTAATCTAGGCAGACACTTATGTTCTGAGCCTCCCAGCAAAATTTTCCAAGAAGACCTCCCATAGGTCAGGATTCTTCACCACAAACCTGTGAGGAAACACCATAGAAGGTACTTGAGGTTAGATCAATAAAGTAAGGCAGTGTAAATTGGGAAGGGGATTTACAGTAAGGGGAAATTGCTTTCTCTTAGAATTAAAGGAGAAATCTCAAGTGAGAAAGTCACTTTCTGTCATCTTCTAACACTACATAATATGCACATAGTGTCTTAAATGTATTACCTTACTACTGATGGCCAACATTTATTTCATCCCCAGTATGTGGCAGGCAGTCTGCAAACATTTTATGTGTATTATCTCATTTAATTCTCACAAACCCCCTATGAGGAAGTTGAGATAATTATTCTTAAATCACAGAATTTTCTCACTGAATTTTATTTATTATAAAACAATACTATATCAACATTGCAAGAAACTTAAAGACAAAATAGTTTTCCATTACCCTCCACTGTAAACACAAACATGATTTCCATTTGTAGGTGTTTCTAGGTTTCATCTATATGCTCACATATTTTTCTGTTGTCACTAAAGGGCTATATCATTTTTTACGTACCTTATTTCACTTAGAAGACTTGTTATATACTCCTCATAATTGTCATTTTAATGGCTACTCAATATTTCATTCAGTTGTTACGTTGGAATTTACTTATCTGTTCCCCTGTGGTTGACATCTAGGCCATATCCAACTTATAGATAATGTTGAGTAAACATTTTCACACACATGAATTTTTAAATTTGAGTTAGTTCTCTTGGATAAGTTCTCAAAATCACTAAGGGCCAGATGATACAAGCAGTTTTTATTCTTATTGATCAAAATTGCTCAATAGCCTTCCAAACCTTGTGTCAATTAATGATGGCCCCAGCGATGTACAAATATACCACGTTCACCTCAGTATGGTCGGCATTGGCTGGTATCATTTCAAGGTTTTTGCTGATGTAATAAGTTGAGGGGCTCCTCAGCTCTTCTAAGACTACTTGGTAAGCTGATTGAAAACTCCAGAGATGCATAAAAGGAAAAGGATTATTTTTCCCAGCGCAGCATCCATCCTTTCCCTTTCCTCTAGGAACAGCACCCAGAGTTCCCCTGCTCTCTCAATCCACGTGGTGTGAATGGGACCCCCACCTACCCTCAGATCCAGGAGATCAGCATGTGACACAGCGTGCCCATGCACACCTTCTCCCTCACACACATGCATGCGCACAGAGGAATGGATTCAATAAAAGGCGAGCAGAGCCGGGAGGAAGTGAGAATAAGTCCTGGTGACAGTGTTGGAGTCCCCAGATCAGCTGGGCTTGACGCCAGATCCCCCTTGGATTCAGGGCCATTGTATAGAGTTTGTGAATTGCAAAGGGTTCTCAGCCAAAGGGGGAAAAGGGGCTGAATCCATTTTGTGGCTCTGGGAGCCAGACGGCATCTACCTAGAGGAAGGGACATGTTTTTTTGTTCTCTTTGTTGTTTTCACACAAAGGCTCCCATTGGGTGCCAAACCACATACTCACTCAGGAGTCCCTTTTTCCATTTCTCAGAAGGGGCTGTGTAGGCTGCCAATAGCTTCGCAGTTATAGGAGCCGATAAATCTCCCCTTTTACTTAAGTCAGTTTGAGGTCTGCTTCTGCCCCGTGAAACCTAACTAATCCTGATGAATATATCAGATCGAGGTACTTTAAAACTAGGATAAACCTTGAAAATTCCTGAATACCTAGAGGTACTTTACAGATGAAATGACAGGGAGCTTAGTAACTTGCTTGAGGTCAGCATGGGCAAGTGGTAGGCCACTAGTCAGTGGCACTATGTTATACCACTGTGTTAGTGGCCGGCCAGCACTAAAATCCTGGTTCCCAAGTAAGCATTCTTTGCAACATAGTATACTGCCCCTCTGTTTACTACCCGAGATGCTATTTTTCGAGCTTGGGTTTGAGAGTCTAGCTCTGCAGGATGGCTTAGTTCCTCTGGGCTACTCTGCCTACCATGCAGCTGCCCATGGTCAATGTTGACCTCTTGGCTATGGCTTTGGGATCCAACTACTTACACGTCTCCATGGCATAAACATCAGAAAAATAAATGGTAGGATGTGATTTGATAAATTTATTACTATGTATAAGAAGTCAACTCAGAAGGTGCTGGAACACTAGGAATACTATGACTAGGAAAATTAAACAGCTGTACTCTTTAGCCTACGATTTAAAGAAATAAATATATTTAGACATATTTGCATCTATCCTTTAGCTGTTACTAAACGCTGTTATTAAATTTGTGCGTGGTCTTTTTGAAGGCCTAAGTAGAAAATTCCTCACAGGTCCTCTTAGACTCATAGATAAATTCTCAGAGGGAACTTCACCTTGGCCTGTGCCCAGCAAATGTGTCTTCTGACCACCACCCATTGGGTTTATCATTCCCCTTACTTATTCTGATGTTCCTGAATTTTACTTCCCTTGGAGAATCTGTCTTCTGTTCTATATACCTCTTCAAGCTGGAAAAAGGAGGGCACTTTCAGCGTTTCGACAAACGCAAGGAAAGGCTGCACGATTTCTCTGGGTTTCTGTCAAAGCCTGTTATCTCTTCCCGGACAGAAGAGAGTAATTTTCTTCCACCAGACAGCCTTCTTGCTACCCAAATTTGCCCCGTGACAATGTGAAATCAGATTCTGTGCCAAACTCTGTAGATGTCTTCTTGTTCTGAGGCCTAGTTTCTTTGACAGTGACCTTTGAACAAATTACTTTTCAAGGAATAAGGCCCCTTTTCTTACGCTCATTGTGAAACCCATTCCGGCTGAGCTCTCAAACTGGCTCCTCCTATTACCGCATTTGGTCAGTGCAGTAGCATCCAGGGAAAGGTGTGGAATGGATGCCATCCAAGAGGAGCTGCCCCCCTCTCCCCAGGAGCCCTGTTCTGCCCGCAGGCGTGGACTCCATCTGCTGCCTGTCTGCAGCTTTCCACTGTCCGTTATCCCTGCGTACGTGTGTATCATGTGCTACTCATGCTCAGTCTCACCCACCTAAATAACTCCTTTTCTTTTTTTTTTTTTTTTTTTTTTTTTTTTGCGGTACGCGGGCCTCTCGCTGCTGTGGCCTCTCCCGTTGCGGAGCACAGGCTCCGGACGCGCAGGCTCAGAGGCCATGGCTCACGGGCTCAGCCGCTCCGCAGCATGTGGGATCTTCCCGGACTGGGGCACGAACCCGCGTCCCCTGCATCGGCAGGCAGACTCCCAACCACTGTACCACCAGGGAAGCCCATAACTCCTTTTCTTAATCCAAATTTCCCTTCCAGATATCACCCCGCCTTCTTTTGTCCCGTTCCTTCCTATGTTCTCTAAAGATTTGTCTGCACGCACCATCTCTGCTTCCTAACTACCACTTCCTCTTTCTACAGCGTTCTCTATAGGCATCCTTCCGCATCTCCCCACAAAACAGCTTTGGCTCAAGGCATTAGTTAGGGAAGCATACAGGCATCTAAGTAGCTCTAACACAGTAGATCCTTCCTGAGCACTCCATTATCACTTCCTGCTGACCTTTTCCTCCTCCATCCAGTCTTTAAATGATGGGATTCATTTGGGCTCTACAGTGCCAACCCCCTTCTTTTTTTTTTGCCTCTGTCTTCATTCCTGTGATTTGAAAGACCATCCGTATGTGATGACTCCCGAGTATGCATCTTCAGTCTACAGCTCTTCTCTGGGAATCAGATTCACACACCCAACTGCTGCTTGACACCTCTGTTTAGATGCCGTGCAAACATTATGACCCAGATAGGGCTTTGCTTTTCTCCTCAAACTTGACCCACACTCAGACTTCCTCATCTCACTTTTCAGACTAGAAACCCAGGGATACTCCTTGATTCTTCCTCATCTCTCACAGTTAATCCATCTGCAAATCTCGTCTTCTGGTTCCAACATATGTCACATCCCTCTCTTTCTTCTTTCCTGTCCCACTGCCCCAACCCCCATTGAAGCCACTGTCATTTCTTAACTGTTTCACTGCAACAGCCTCCTAACTGGTTTCCCTGAATCCCATCTTAGTCCCCTCTAATCCATTATTCCTATTGCGTCTCGAATAAAGATACAAATGTCATCATATCATTCTATCGCAGAAAATCATTTGCCATTGACCTTAAATCCTTACTGCCATCTGCAAGTCTTGGTTAATCCTCTGGAATGTAAGCCTCATGAGGGCAGGTATGTCTTCTCTCTCATTCTCTGTTTCATCCCCAGTGCTTAACATCATATTTAGCACATGGAAGGCATTTGATAAATATATTGAAAAAATGAATGATGAACACTTTACCATACTGTGTGCAGTTATTTTCTTAATGTCTATTCTCCCAACTGTGGAAACTAGAAACCATGAATTTTGTTGTTTGACCCTTTATACCTAATCACTAGAAAAAGGCTCCATCATTAATATACAAGAATTGGGAATAATGGACTGGCTGTGTTTATGGCATTGTAGTTGTATCTAAAAACATAGTGCTGAGTGAGAGCGGTGTGGAAGAAAATTCAATATATAACACAAGGCCATTTAAAAAAATAACAAGTACGTACGTGCAGAACAGCAGTACATACTTGGCAGGATACAAATAAGAAGGTATATATTAAACATATCAGAATGGCTGCTTATAGAAGGGAGGGATGGGCATAGGAAATAAGATAAAATAGAAAAATATCTAAAGCCAGAGAGGACAGATGTGTTTGTTAAATGATTGATGAATGGAGTCTGCAGGTGGTATGAAACTCCAAGGTGAGGAAGCATGGATTTTTAAGCACTGTCAGAACAGGGCATTGAATGTGTTACAAAAATCCATTTGTTGGGGATTCTCTGTTTTGAGAATAATGATGGAAATGCGGCAGTCATAGCCTGGTACTTTAAAAAGACAAAATTCCTTAGCACAGACAATATGGAAACATTCCGATTCCCACTAGCATCAGACATTCCAAATATCTTATTTGGGCAGAGTTGTCCTCTAATTCTTAAAAAAAGTCCTTGAGGGGAAAATTCTGTTCTTCTTTCCTCTTGTGCATGCTAGTTAAGAATGGGTAAGTTGCAGTATCCTCAGAAAAGTGATTTCCAAATCTGATTCTGCTGATCTGCAAGAAGGCTCCATGAGTGCCACCAGATTCCTCAAACAAAATTTGCTTTAATTCATTTTAATAAGGACAAATAAATATGTTATGCAGCACTTTTAAGAGAAAAAATGGATTATCACATCAAATTAATGAGGCTGGGCATGGTAAGTGAGGCACTATCATGTTGGAATCAAAACCTTAGGCTCTGTACAACACAGTGTAAAGATTTTAGGCCATTAAAAATATTTCCATAGTTATCACATGATGGATTCATGGCTCAGCCTGAGCGTGTAAAGCCCACTTTTTTCTGCTTGAGAATCAAAGTCTGCTGATTCCAGCACCTAAAGCACTGGTGCAGCCAAAGCAAAATTTACAAGTCTAAACTGACTTTTTTTTTTTTACATCTTTATTGGAGTATAATTGCTTTACAATGGTGTGTCAGTTTCTGCTTTATAACAAAGTGAATCAGTTATACATATACATATGTTTTCATATCTCTTCCCTCTTGCGTCTCCCTCCCTCCCACCCTCCCTATCCCACCCCTCCAGGCGGTCACAAAGCAGCACCGAGCTGATCTCCCTGTACTATGCAGCTGCTTCCCACTAGCTATCTACCTTACGTTTGGTAGTGTATATATGTCCATGCCTCTCTCTCGCCCTGTCACAGCTCACCCTTCCCCCTCCCCGTATCCTCAAGTCCATTCTCTAGTAGGTCTGTGTCTTTATTCCTGCCTTACCCCTAGGTTCTTCATGACATTTTTTTTTTCATAAATTCCATATATATGTGTTAGCATACGGTATTTGTCTTTCTCTTTCTGACTTACTTCACTCTGTATGACAGACTCTAGGTCTATCCACCTCATTACAAATAGCTCAATTTCGTTTCTTTTTATGGCTGAGTAATATTCCATTGTATATATGTGCCACATCTTCTTTATCCTTTCATCTGATGATGGACACTTAGGTTGTTTCCATCTCCTGGCTATTGTAAATAGAGCTGCAATGAACATTTTGGTACATGACTCTTTTTGAATTATGGTTTTCTCAGGGTATATGCCCAGTAGTGGGGTTGCTGGGTCATATGGTAGTTCTATTTGTAGTTTTTTAAGGAACCTCCATACTGTTCTTCACAGTGGCTGTATCAATTTGCATTCCCACCAATAGTGCAAGAGGGTTCCCTTTTCTCCACACCCTCTCCAGAATTTATTTTTTCTAGATTTTTTGATGATGGCCATTCTGACTGGTGTGAGATGATATCTCATTGTAGTTTTGACTTGCATTTCTCTAATGATCAATGAAGTTGAGCATTCTTTCATGTGTTTGTTGGCAGTCTGTATATCTTCTTTGGAGAAATGTCTATTTAGGTCTTCTGCCCATTTTTGGATTGGGTTGTTTGTTTTTCTGATATTGAGCTGCATGAGCTGCTTGTATATTTTGGAGATTGATCCTTTGTCAGTTGCTTCATTGGCAAATATTTTCTCCCATTCTGAGGGTTGTCTTTTGGTCTTGTTTATGGTCTCCTTTGCTTTGCAAAAGCTTTTAAGTTTCATTAGGTCCCATTTGTTTATTTTTGTTTTTATTTCCATTTCTCTAGGAGGTGGGTCAAAAAGGATCTTGCTGTGATTTATGCCATAGAGTGTTCTGCCTATGTTTTCCTCTAAGAGTTTGACAGTTTCTGGCCTTACATTTAGGTCTTTAATCCATTTTGAGCTTATTTTTGTGTATGGTGTTAGGGAGTGATCTAATCTCATACTTGTACATGTACCTGTCCAGTTTTCCCAGCACCACTTATTGAAGAGGCTGTCCTTTCTCCACTGTACATTCCTGCCTCCTTTATCAAAGATAAGGTGACCATATGTGCGTGGGTTTATCTCTGGGCTTTCTATCCTGTTCCATCGATCTATATTTCTGTTTTTGTGCCAGTACCACACTGTCTTGATTACTGTAGCTTTGTAGCATAGTCTGAAGTCAGGGAGACTGATTCCTCCAGCTCCGTTTTTCGTTCTCAAGATTGCTTTGGCTCTTTGGGGTCTTTTGTGTTTCCATACAAATTGTGAAATTTTTTGTTCTAGTTCTGTGAAAAATACCAGTGGTAGTTTGATAGGGATTGCATTGAATCTGTAGATTGCTTTGGGTAGTAGAGTCATTTTCACAATGTTGATTCTTCCTATCCACGAATATGGTATATCTCTCCATCTATTTGTATCATCTTTAATTTCTTTCATCAGTGTCTTACAATTTTCTGCATACAGGTCTTTTGTCTCCTTAGGTAGGTTTATTCCTAGCTATTTTATTCTTTCTTTTGCAATGGTAAATGGGAGTGTTTTCTTGATTTCCCTTTCAGATTTTTCATCATTAGTGTATAGGAATGCCAGAGATTTCTGTGCATTAATTTTGTATCCTGCTACTTTAGCAAATTCATTGATTAGCTCTAGTATTTTTCTGGTAGCATCTTTAGGATTCTCTATGTATAGTATCATGTCATCTGCAAACAGTGACAGCTTTACTTCTTCTTTTCTGATTTGGATTCCATTTGTTTCCTTTTCTTCTCTGATTGCTGTGGCTAAAACTTCCAAAACTATGTTGAATAAGAGTGGTGAGAGTGGGCAACCTTGTCTTGTTCCTGGTCTTAGTGGAAATACTTTCAGTTTTTCACCATTGAGGATGATGTTGGCTGTGGGTTTGTCATATATGGCCTTTATTATGTTGAGGAAAGTTCCTCTATGCCTACTTTCTGCAGGGTTTTTAACATAAATGGGTGTTGAATTTTGTTGAAAGCTTTCTCTGCACCTATTGAGACTATCATATGGTTTTTCTCCTTCAATTTGTTAACATGGTTTATCACGTTGATTGTTTTGCGTATATCGAAGAATCCTTGCATTCCTGGAATAAACCCCACTTGATCATGATGTATAATCCTTTTAATGTGCTGTTGGATTCTGTTTGCTAGTATTTTGTTGAGGATTTTTGCATCTATGTTCATCAGTGATATTGGCCTCTAGTTTTCTTTCTTTGTGACATCCTTGTCTGGTTTTGGTATCAAGGTGATGGTGGCCTCGTAGAATATTTTGGAAGAGTTTGAGAAGGATAGGTGTTAGCTCTTCTCTAAATGTTTGATAGAATTCACCTGTGAAGCCATCTGGTCCTGGGCTTTTGTTTGTTGGAAGATTTTTAATCACAGTTTCAATTTCAGTGCTTGTGATTGGTCTGTTCATATTTTCTGTTTCTTCCTGGTTCAGTCTTGGCAGGTTGTGCATTTATAAGAATTTGTCCATTTCTTCCAGGTTGTCCATTTTATTGGCATAGAGTTGCTTGTAGTAATCTCTCATGACCTTTTGTATTTCTACGGTGTCTGTTGTTACTTCTTCTTTTTCATTTCTAATTCTATTGATGTGAGTCTTCCCCCTTTTTTTCTTGATAAGTCTGACTAATGGTTTATCAATTTTGTTTATCTTCTCAAAGAACCAGCTTTTAGTTTTATTGATCTTTGCTATCGTTTCCTTCATTTCTTTTTCATTTATTTCTGATCTGACTTTTATGGTTTCTTTCCTTCTGCTAACTTTGGGCTTTTTTTGTTCTTCTTTCTCTAATTGCTTTAGGTGCAAGTTTAGGTTGTTTATTCGAGATGTTTCCTGTTTCTTAAGGTAGGATTGTATTGCTATAAACTTCCCTCTTAGAACTGCTTTTGCTGCATCCCATAGATTTTGGGTCATTGTGTCTCCATTGTGATTTGTTTCTAGGTATTTTTTGATTTCCTCTTTGATTTCTTCAGTGATCACTTCGTTACTGAGTAGTGTATTGTTTAGCCTCCATGTGTTTGTAGTTTTTACAGATCTTTTCCTGTAATTGATATCTAGTCTCATAGCGTTGTGGGCAGAAAAGATACTTGAAACAATTTCAATTTTCTTAAATTTACCAAGGCTTGACTTTTGACCCAAGATATGATCTATCCTGGAGAATGTTCCATGAGCATTGAGAAAAATGTGTATTCTGTTGTTTTTGGATGGAATGTCCTATAAATATCAATTAAGTCCACCTTGTTTAATGTATCATTTAAAGCTTGTGTTTCCTTATTTATTTTCATGTTGGATGATCTGTCCATTGGTGAAAGTGGGCTGTTAAAGTCCCCTACTATGAATGTGTTACTGTCGATTTCCCCTTTTATGGCTGTTAGTATTTGCATTATGTATTGAGGTGCTCCTATGTTGGGTGCATAAATATTTACAGTTGTTACATCTTCTTCTTGGATCGATCCCTTGATCATTATGTAGTGTCCTTCTTTGTCTCTTCTAACTGTCTTTATTTTAAAGTCTATTTTGTCTGATATGAGAATTGCTACTCCAGCTTTCTTTTGGTTTCCATTTGCATGAAATATCTTTTTCCATCCCCTTACTTTCAGTCTGTATGTGTCTCTAGGTCTGAAGTGGGTCTCTTGTAGACAGCATATATATGGGTCTTGTTTTTGTATCCATTCAGCCAAACTGTGTCTTTTGGTGGGAGCATTTAGTCCATTTACATTTAAGGTAATTATTGATATGTATGTTCCTATTCCCATTTTCTTAATTGTTTTGGGTTCGTTATTGTAGGTCTTTCCCTTCTCTTGTGTTTCTTCTCTAGAGAAGTTCCTTTAGCAGTTGTTGTAAAGCTGGTTTGGTGGTGCTCTCTCAGCTTTTGCTTGTCTGTAAAGGTTTTAATTTCTCCATCAAATCTGAATGAGATCCTTGCTGGGTAGAGTAATCTTGGTTGCAGGTTTTTCTCCTTCATCACTTTAAATATGTCCTGCCAGTCCCTTCTGGCTTGCAGAGTTTCTGCTGAAAGATCAGCTGTTAACCTTATGGGGATTCCCTTGTGTGTTATTTGTTGTTTTTCCCTTGCTGCTTTTAATATGTTTTCTTTGTATTTAATTTTTGACAGTTTGATTAATATGTGTCTTTGCGTATTTCTCCTTGGATTTATCCTGTATAGGACTTTCTGTGCTTCCTGGATTTGATTATTTCCTTTCCCATATTAGGGAAGTTTTCAACTATAATCTCTTCAAATACTTTCTCAGTCCCTGTTTCTCTTCTTCTTCTGGAACCCATATAATTCCAATATTGGTGCGTTTAATGTTGTCCCAGAGGTCTCTGAGACTGTCCTCAGTTCTTTGCATTCTTTTTTCTTTATTCTGCTCTGCAGTAGTTATTTCCACTATTTTATCTTCCTGGTCACTTATCCGTTCTTCTGCCTCAGTTATTCTGCTATTGATCCCATGTAGAGTATTTTAAATTTCATTTATTGTGTTGTTCTTCATTGTTTGTTTCATCTTTAGTTCTTCTAGGTCCTTGTTAAATGTTTCTTGCATTTTCTCTATTCTATTTCCAAGATTTTGGATCATCTTTACTATCATTATTCTGAATTCTTTTTCAGGTAGACTGCCTATTTCCTCTTCATTTTTTAGGTCTGGTGGGTTTTTATCTTGCTCCTTCATGTGCTGTGTGTTTTTCTTTCTTCTCATTTTGCTTATCTTACTGTGTTTGGGGTCTCCTTTTTGCAGGCTGCTGGTTCGTAGTTCTCGTTATTTTTGATGTCTGCCCCCAGTGGCTAAGGTTGGTTCAGTGGGTTGTGTAGGCTTCCTGGTGGAGGAGACTAGTGCCTGTGTTCTGGTGGATGAGGCTGGATCTTGTCTTTCTGGTGGGTAGGTCCACGTCTGGTGGTGTGTTTTGGGGTGTCTGTGGACTTATTATGATTTTAGGCAGCCAATCTGCTAATGGGTGGGGTTGTGTTCCTGTCTTGGTAGTTGTTTGGCATAGGATGTCCAGAACTGTAGCTTGCTGGTCATTGAGTGAAGCTGGGTGCTGGTGTTGAGATGGAGATCTCTGGGAGATTTTCACTGTTTGATATTATGTGGAGCTGGGAGGTCTCTTGTGGACCAGTGTCCTGAAGTTGGCTCTCCTACCTCAGAGGCACAGCACTTACTTCTGGCTGCAGCACCAAGAGCCTTTCATCCACACGGCTCAGAATAAAAGGGAGAAAATGTAGAAAGAAAGAATTAGTAGAAGTAGAAAGAAAGAAATAAGGAAAGAAAGAAAGAAAGGAGGGAGGGACGGAGGGAGGGAGGAAGGAAGGAAGGAGGGAAGGAAGGAAGACAAGAAAGAAAGACGATAAAGTAAAATAAAAGTAAGATAAAATATAATAAAGTTATTAAAATTAAAAAAATCATTAAGAGAAAGAAAGAAAAAAATTAAAATAAAACAAAAAACAACAAAAAAAACTCCGGATGGATAGAACCCTAGGACAAATGGTGGAAGCAAAGCTATAGACCATAAATCTTGCTCTCAAAGTGTACCCCCTCAATTTGGGATGATTCGTTGGCTATTCATATATTCCACAGACAACAAGTCAATTGTGGAGCTTTAATCTGCTGCTTCTGAAGCTGCTGGGAGAGATTTCCGTTTCTCTTCTTCTCACAGCTCCCAGGGGCTCAGCTTTGGGTTTGGCCCCGCCTCTGCGTGTAGGTCGCTGGAGGGCGTCTGTTCTTCGCTCAGACAGGACGGGGTTAAAGGAGCGGCTCATTCGGGGAGTCTGGCTCACTCAGGCGGGGGCGGGGGGGGGGGGAGGGAGGGGCACGGAGGGCGGGGCGAGCCTGCGGCGGCAGAGGCCGGCGTGACGTTGCACCAGCCTGAGGCGCGCCGTGCGTTCTCCCGGGTAAGTTGTCCCTGGATCCTGGGACCCTGGCCGTGGCGGGCTGGACAGCCTCCCCGGAAGGAGGGTGTGGATGGTAACCTGTGCTCGCACACAGGCTTCTTGGTGGCGGCAGCAGCAGCCTTAGCGTCTCATGCCCGTCTCTGGGGTCCGCGCTTTTAGCCGCGGCTTGCGCCCGTCTCTGGAGCTCCTTTAAGCAGCGCTCTTCATCCCCTCTCCTCACGCACCAGGAAACAAAGAGGGAAGAAAAAGTCTCTTGCGTCTTCGGCAGGTCCAGACTTTTCCTCGGACTCCCTCCCGGCTAGCCGTGGAGCACTAACGCCCTGCAGGCTGTGTTCACGCCGCCAACCCCAGTCCTCTCCCGGCGCTCCGACTGAAGCCCGAGCCTCAGCTCCCAGGCCCGCCCTCCCCGGCGGGTGAGCAGACAAGCCTCTCGGGCTGGTGAGTGCCGGTCGGCCCCGATCCTCTGTGCGAGAATATCTCCTCTTTGATCCCCCGCACCCCTGTTGCTGTGCTCTCCTCCGCGGCTCCGAAGCTTTTCCCCTCCGCCACCCACAGTCTCCGCCCGCGAAGGGGCTTCCTAGTGTGTGAAAATCTTTCCTGCTTAACACCTCCCTCCCACTGGTGCAGGTCCCGTCCCTATCCTTTTGTCTCTGTTTATTCTTTTTCCTTTTGCCCTACCCAGGTACGTGGGGGGTTTCTTGCCTTTTGGGAGGTCTGAGGTCTTCTGCCAGCGTTCAGTAGGTGTTCTGTAGGAGTTATTCCACGTGTAGATGTATTTCTGGTGTATCTGTGGGGAGGAAGGTGATCTGTGCGTCTTACTCTTCTGCCATCTTCCCGGAAGCCGCTAAACTGACATTAATGAACAAAGAAAAGGTGAGAAAGCAAAACTGAAATATCATAATTAAATTTAAGTATTTTATCAAAGAAGGCCAACCTCACTATAACAGACACGCACACTCACACTTTGTTGTACAAGTTAGATAACTGTAATTCTGAAGACACTATGCAACTGCAATTTATGAGATTACTATTTGGTAACTTCAGCTGTGTTGCATAATTGATTATGAAATATTTATAAATTTGGAGGGTTTGATTTCTAGACTTCGCCGAGGAATCTCGTATATCAATTTAATTGTAATCATAAACTTGACTCCTGCATCTGTATTCCCACATCCTAAGTTTCTGGATCATCTGAAGAGTTCCCCCATCTTCATTTCCAAATAGAGGAAGGAGCAGATATTAATTGGGAATCAAGATTCCATTTATAAAACATGACCAACGTATTCTGTCCTGAGGAATATAACCCGGAGTGTTTTTACTTAGTTGTAATAACTGGTTTGTTGCAAGCGGGTTGACTTAGTAATACCATTTCTCCAGTACTCATTACGTGCTGAACTGGGTTAGTCAGGTTGTCTGTGCAGTGGTTCTCAAACTTGAGAGTACATCAGAATCACCTGGCGAGCTTGTTAAACCACAGATTTCCTGGGCTCCATCTCCAGATTTTCTGAGTTAGCAGGTCAGGGGTGGCCCTGAAAATGTGCATTTCTAGCCAATTCCCAGGTGATGCTGCAGTAGAAAGGAAAATCTCAGGAGCTTAACACAACAAAAGTTTGTCTCTTGGTTTCACAGACTCCCATGTGAGTGGGCAGCCCTCCTCCGTCTTATGGCTGTGCCACCTGTGCACACGGCCTCCAGGGATAGAAGAAGCACTGAACTTCCTTGATCCGCCTGAGACATGGACCCCTTGGCTCCCCAAGGGATCCGGGAACCGGATTCCAGGAGCACTCTTTACGCCCAACAGGTACTTGCCATTCACCGTCTTTTCTCTGCACCACAAAGCTGAAAGGCAGTGTGTGCACACTGCATTCAGAGATAAGAAAATTGAAGCTCAGAGAGACTACCTTCACAGGCCACACAGCTACTAGAGAAGGACTGGAGCTGGGATGTGGCTGTCTAACTGCAGAGCTGCTGGGCTGTCCTCTTCAGAAAACCACCGAACTTGCTGAAGGGGCTAATTCAGTCAAGGGTTGGCACGGAGCAGGCTGTTCTATTGATGTTGGATGAGAAATTTATCCAGCATCAACAGAACAGACCCACAGTTGCAGGCCCATGGCAGGCTCCTTCCACAACTCTCTCTCTCCATATAGTTTGCAACTTGAGAGCCCGTCAAAGAAGCATGAAATAGCCGTGTATTTTCACAGTGGTGTATGCCCCTGCGGTGGCTAGATATTTTGAGGAAATGGATCCTGAAGAGGAGAAAGAGAAAGCGGTATTTAAACAAGAAACCTCTAGGAGATGGCAGAGGAAAGTTCATCACAAGTACTTACCGATTCATTTCTCAGTTTAAAACACTGAGGAGAAATTGAGTCAGCCCAGCTCTTCGTTTAGTCTGTCATTTTAAGAAACTTCCAGCCATGTACCTCTTTTCTCTTTATCTCTCTGTCCAAGCTTTACCTCACCATAAATAATGCAATTTTGTGTTTTAAATATAAATCTTTCTTTATACTGAAGTATAGTTGATTTACAATATTAGTTTCAGGTATACAACATAGTGATTCAATATTTTTATAGATTACACTCTAAAGTTGTTATAACATATTGACTGTGTTTGCTGTGGTATACAATGTATCCTGGTAGCTTATTAACTTTATACATAGTAGTTGGTGCCTTTTAACTCGCTACCCCTATCTTGCCCTTCCCCTTCTCTCTCCCCATTGGTAACCATTAGTTTGCTCTATCTGTGAGTCTGTTTCTGTTTTGTTACCTTCATTTGTTTGTTTTATTTTTTAGATTCCACATGTAAGTGATAACACAGTATGTCTTTATCTGTCTGACTTATTTCACTAAGCATAATACCCTCTAGGTCCATCCATGTTGTTGCAAGTGGCAGAATTTCATATATATGTGTATATATGTATAAAACACATCTTCCATTCATCTGTTGATAGATACCTGGGCTGCTTCCATATCTTAGCTATTGTAAATAATGCTGCTATGACCATTGGGGTACATGTATCTTTTCAAACTAGTGTTTTCATTCATTTTCTTCAGATATATACCCAGGAGTGGAATTCCTAGATCATATGGTAGTTCTCTCTCTTTTTTTATTTTTTGAGCAACCTCCATACTGTTTTCCATACTGTCTGCACCACTTTACATTCCCACCAAGAGTGTAACAAGGGTTCCCTTTTCTCTACATCCTCACCAACATTTTTTATTTGTGGCCTTTTTGATGACAGCCATTCTGACAGGTGTGAGGTGGTATCTTATTGCAGTTTTGATGTGCATTTCTCTGATGATGAGTGAGGTTGAGCAACTTTTTGTGTGCCCTTTGGCTATCTGTAAATACAAATCTTAATAGAGTGGACTGATACACAGTGATGCCTGCATGTCCAAGCTCTCCCACAGATGTTATTGACTAGTTCTTCAATTCTAGATGCAAGTGTACTTATTTAGTACTGCTTTAAAACTTGATGTTTCAGGAGCTAATGATCCTATTTGTGAATTATGTAGTCTTTATCAGCCTTTCACCTGTTCATTCCTTTCTTTTGGTTGTTTTGCTCTTCCATAGAGCTTTTAAAAGAAGTTGGTATATTAATGAAGATAAAGCAAAGCTCATTCCTTCCATCCGCCCACCATGCGTGTTTTGAGTCTTTTTTAGTAGCTCTTATAGGAGAATCAGTGGACAAAGGGGTCTGAAATACAGACTGAAGAGTCAAATTTTCTGTGGATTTACTTTATCCTTACTCTGTGACTGATTGAGAATTTATAATATCTCTTTACCAGTTCTACCAATTCTATAGGTTAAATTTCATATATCAGTTAAACTTGCATCTGTTTCTTTGAGGGAGGGTCTGTAGAAATTTCTAAGGTGATAATCTTTTAGATAGTCTTTAAAAAGCATTGTTTAAACACTTCTGGGGACATCAAAAGGTTATGTTATCTGCAGCATTTCTTTCTTTTTAATTAAGTTATTTACATTTTGGCTGCATTTGGTCTTTGTTGCTTCACGTGGGCTCTCTATTGCAGCAAGTGGGGGCTTCTCTTCATTGCAGTGCACGGGTTTCTCATTGTGGTGGCTTCTTTTGCTGCGGAGCATGGGCTCTAGGTGCATAGGCTTCAGTAGTTGTGGCATGCGGGCTCAGTAGTTGTGGCTCGTGGGCTCTAGAGCGCAAGCTCAGTAGTTGTGGTGCATGGGCTTAGTGGCTCCGCAGCATGTGGGATCTTCCTGGACCAGGGCTTGAACCCGTGTCCCCTGCATTGGCAGGCGGATTCTTAACCACCGCGCCACCAGGGAAGTCCCTGATCTGTAGCATTTCATTTCATTTTGTTTAATGACAGAAAATTTGGTTTCTTCAGGTCTATATACTTGTTAAATATTAATAAAATGAACCCAATCCTCATATATGCCATTT
This sequence comes from Pseudorca crassidens, assembly GCF_039906515.1. Taxonomy (NCBI): domain Eukaryota; kingdom Metazoa; phylum Chordata; class Mammalia; order Artiodactyla; family Delphinidae; genus Pseudorca; species Pseudorca crassidens. The sequence goes on from NC_090298.1 coordinate 95,806,517, forward strand.
AAAAAGAACCACAAATGGTCACTTCTTGGCCTTTTGGCTAAGATCAAGTGTAGTAAAAAGAACCACTGACGTGGTAAATAAAAAATTAATTCAGTATAGGAACTTGTTACTTCTTGATTCAGAAAGTAAAATTAGCCACATTCTAAGTAAAATTAAGTATTGTGTATTTTTTTCAAACAGATATCATTAAACTGCTGAAAATGAATGTATTTATATAGAAAGAATATTAAGATTTCCTGAAAATTACTGCAAATAAATAGGCACATTTTAACTGTACTCTGAAAATATAGTGATTAAGCTTTAAGGAAAATCACTTTATTAAATGTTGAGACGTCTTATTCATCCAGGTAGAACACTTTTAAGAAGGGCACTTCTGCTTAATAAGTTTGGTTATGCTAAAGATAGTTTGAACCTTTAACAAAATTCTCTGACAGTGAGGCCAAAATAAGTGTATGTATGTTTTCTAGTGATCTAACTCTAATGGATTTATGGTTTATTAAACAGGCTCATGTCAAAGAACAGGGCTGAAGAAAAATGTATAGATCATAAATAAAGTAAAACAAAACATTTTAAAGTTAAAACAGACTAGAAGGAGTTTGTATTATATACCAAAGACTGAATTGATATCCAGAATATAGTTTATAAGAATGTCTATAAATCAGTAAGAAAAAGACCAAAGAGTAGAAAAAAAATCTGTAAAGGTCATAAGCAGACCATTATCAAAAGAAGTTCAAAAAGAATGAGCAGGTATGTAAAAAAAAGATTCAGCTTCTCCAATGACCAAAGTTATGCAAATTGGTACAAAAATGAGATGCCATTTCACTCATCAGAATATAAATATGATGTTTATGTTGGCGAAAGTGTGGCCAAACAATATACCAATGTAGGGAGTACTACCATTTCGGAGAACATTCTGGAACTATTTAGTAAATTTGAATTTTGCATATGCTAATACTTAACATTTTCACTTCTAGATATATTGCCTATAAAATTTTTCACACATGTGCATAAGGAGGAGTAGCAAAAATGTTTACAGCGGCATTTTTCTAATGGCAAAAGCAAAAAACAATTGAAACAGTTTCAATGTCTGTAAATAGAGAAAAGCAGAAATAAAAGATAGTTGGCCCTCGGTACCCTAGGATGTGGAACCCTTGGTTACAGGGGCCGATTATACTACACCATTTTGTGTAAGGGACTTGAGCATCCCTGGATTTTGGTGTCTTGTTGTCCATAGGGGTCTTGGAACCAGTCCCCTACTCATAGGGAGGGAAGACTGTATTGAGATGCCAAAATAACAACAGCACTTGAAGTGAATGAACTGCACCTGTATATATTAACACAGATCTTAAAAGAATACATTACAGCCTCACATATAAGTACAGAAAAAAAAAATCAGAAGTATAAGTTAAAGAGTGCTGTTGGGTGTCCCAGTCTTCCCTGGGTATCTCCTAACCCCACCCCTTTTCCAGCATAGCTCATGCTTCCTAATTCCTGGAAAAAACCTTGCTCACTCGCTGCCTTTCCCACCACCACCTTCCTCCTCCCACTACCCCAGGGCTGGGCTGCACTGTCTGGCTGTTTGTATCACAGTGGCTGTTTTATTTGTGAGATCCTTAAAAGCATGGCCTATGCCTTTTAATTCTGAATCCCTAGCACTGAGCACACTGCCCAGCACATGGAATAATGGGTGAACGAAGCAGATTGATTTAACTGACGGCACCAGGATTCATTTGAGGCAGCATGAACAGTGACATGGTGCACATAGAACAGAAGACAGTTACAGATTATCATTTTATTTCTTTGAAGGATCATCAATATTTTAAAGAAATTTGTTGTTTTCTAAGTACAAAGGATGTCTGAAGGTAGTTAAATAAATAAACCATTACACTGGAAACAGAAATGTCAACTGAGATCCAATTTACCAATTGGACCTATAATTCTTTTAAGGTCTGTTTTTAATACAAATTAAATTCTCAGCTACTTACCTCCCTTTTTCTTTATTCCATTTTCATATAGGAACCATCTTTTAGTTTACAAATCAAGGATTTAAATACTGACCTATGTTTTTCTTGGAGTTAATTTTTCTTTACAGCTTTGATCATAACTAGATTGACTTCTTTAATTATATCATTTGGGAAGATTCTTCAAAGTATGCAATCCATGTGGACACTGAACTACTGATAACTGCCCTATGGGCAGGACCTGTCATTTGAGGGTGTTGTTTACCTAGGAGTAACAACATAGTCCATAACAATTCTGAACTTATGTATGGAGGACATTTTCATATGGGGAGCTAGTCAAAAGTCTTCCTGAAATATTGATGCATTTTAACTGTTATCAATCAGAGTTATTGCTCCATCAAGACATAGGTCAAGGGCTTCCCTGGTGGCGCAGTGATTGAGAGTCCGCTTGCCGATGCAGGGGACACGGGTTCGTGTCCCGGTCCGGGAAGGTCCCATATGCCGCGGAGCGGCTAGGCCTGTGAGCCATGGCCGCTGAGCCTGCGCATCCGGAGCCTGTGCTCCGCAACGGGAGAGGCCACAACAGTGAGAGGCCCGCGTACCGCAAAAAAAAAAAAAGAAGACATAGGTCAAATTCCACAATTCTACCACTTCCACTACTGCTGCTGCTACTACCGCTCCAGCACTTTTGCTATTTACTAGTCTTTCTGCTTCACTCTGACTGTATACTCAAACACACACACACATACCTCCACAACCACCCAAATTATGTTTCAGTGGGGTCTGATTTTAATAAGTATTGGTTTACCCATTAATTTATTCATTCATTCAACAGAGATCTGTTGAGTGCCTTCTCTCTACAGTAACCTTGTAGGTATTCACATACCTAGGTGAACAAAGGTATTCACCTACCTAGATCCAGAGGTGGGCAAAGCAAAGTCTCTACTCTCAAGAAGCTTACATTCTGTTGCAGGAGATGGGTGAGCAAACAAATACGTGAGAAAGTAATATAATTTTTAATAGTGGTGACTGCTATGAAGAAAAGTAAGGCAGAGTAAGGGGTTGAAAGTGAGCCAGTGGGGAGTAGGAAGGGGCAGTTATTGTGGACAGCTTGTGCAGAAGCGTCTTATTGCTGCTGTAACAAAACTACAAACTTAATGGCTTAAAACGACACAGCTGCTTCCCAGGCACTTTGGTGAATCAGTCAGGGAAAAGGGCATAAATTCTAAACCAGAAAAAAATTGAGGTGTCCTCCTCCATCCTATGTTGAGGGCTGTGGTTGGGTAGTAAGGAGAGTTGAATATGATGCCTTCCTAACAGAAACCTTAGTAAAAGAGCTGAGATGATTTTGACTGTCTTCCTTTATTTCTATGTTTTTCCAACATAGGTAAAGGACAAAATGATGCGTCCGAGTTGGGTATATAATCTTCCTGGCAGAGACCAGAGAAAAGTGTGTATTCCATAAAATAGTTTATTATATAGGATTATTCTTAATTTAGTTAAAAATCACTGTCATTTTGGTTTATCCCCCAAGATATTAAGGTAATTTAGCTATACAGAAATATTTTTGTAGCAGTATACTTTGTGATGTAATTTTACCTGCAAGTTAAATTGACCTGTCATGATTCTCCTGTTACACAGTCTTATCGGTTGCTATTTCATCATCTCTATTTACATTCTTCTAGGATTTTTATATTTAATATTTTTTGTGATCTTGGCCGGCATTAAAATTAAGCTGACCAATCTAGCATTATAAGCATAATGTTTTCCTCTTTAAATTTAAAGGATTTCAGGAAAATGGTATTTTTTTTGGTAGTGATCTTTAAGCAAAAGTGAAACCAAGTGTTTGAACGTAACATACCTCACTACCTACAGAAATCATGCAATAATTATTAAAAAATTATTTTCCATTTTCTTTTTGACACTCTTTCTTTTTAAACATGAAGTTGGCAACTTAGGTCCAAAGACAGTAAAAGTCAGAGTTTTGCAGCTGCTAGCCCCGTTTATGTGCTCCGGAGCTGCAGCTAACCCTACAGTATTGTTGGAAAAGAAAACGCTCTCACAGGGAATGTGCGAAAGACATCCTGACAGGAGCGTCATGGATTAAATGCTCTATTCACAGCAAGGCTTCGTAAAGGCAGAGCATCAATCAAGAATTTAGTGGAGCAGGGGGAAAGGATTGCGTTTATCTTGGCAAGGTCTATGTTATCACAAAAGAAGACTGTGGGCCGGTGTAGACCATAACCATGCCTCCCGAAATTGCCGAAGTCAAGGAAAGGGTGTAATTGCCATAATTGTAAATAAGTGGCCCAGAGAAGTCTGTATTGTATCATAGGGGTTTTACATACATTTAAAACATTGAACAGATTGTTAAAGATCAATTGAAAATAATAGAAAAAGTATGAATGGGTAAATCAATAGCTGTCTCTGTGACCTTTCCCTTGAATCCTGCCATGGATGTAGCCTGGTCAGCTGGACACAAAGCAGCCTCCAGCAGTTGAGAAGCCATTCACACCCTTCAGAGGCTTGAACCTGGATTTGAATGGCTAATTTCAATTATTATGAAGCCAGTCATTTTTGTTCTTGGGACAAAAGGGACTGGAAAGAAGGCGACACTCTAAAAGTTTTACAGTAGAGATTGTGCTAGAGAGAAAGTCGAGGCAAAAAATAAAAAATGAAAAAGATCCAGAAAGGAGATGAGAAACAAAGGGGGAAATAGAAGAAAACACTGAATGCACTAAAAAGGACGAAGAAGAACCAGGAATCTTATCTTGGAAAAGTTAGGGAGAACGTGGTTTATTCCCATGTTAGTATCTAGAAAACAGCTAATATTTGGCTGTTCTCATTAGCTGAAATAGGCTGACTGCCAAATCTAGATGAAAAGTGAAAAATGTCATCGGTTATCCAGATGTTTTCAAATACCTGAATTTTTGACACCAAATAGATAAAACATCTCAATGATCAACTGAACTTTTTGCTTTGCTTGTATAGATGTTGACATCACGTGACAGCCAAAGATGGCTTGGCACCTGTCCACATAAAATATAAAATAGGTTTCCAACTTGAACTTGTTTAACATATAACAACACTCAGGCAGCCTCTATAAGCACGTGTTTGCTCTGGCTCTGACACAGCACTGTGCTGCCACTATCTTTGTATATCGGAAGGAGAATTAATGTTAAGCACATTGTCCTTACCCATGAAGAAAGGTGACAGTGTTTTGAAAGATACTGCAAAATACTTGGAAAGAAGAAGAATGCCTCTTTTCAACAGATGATACTCACTCATGCTCAAGAATTTGAAAAATCTTTTTGATTTAATTCTAACCCTTGGGAATGGAGCTGGTGAAAAAAACACCTTAAAACGAGGCTCTGCAAACCCTTTCGGCAAAGGACCAGAGAGAAAATATTTTGGGCTTTATGGCCCCTACCATCTCTGATGTTACTTCTAAACTCTGCTGCTGCACCATAAAAGCAGCTGTCGACAGTACATACATGAATGAGCATAGCTGTGTTCCAGGAAAACTTTACTTATGGACAATACAATTTGTATTTCATGTAATTTTCATATCACAAAATATTCTTCTTTTGATGTGTTTGCAACTATTGAAAAATATAAAAACAATTCTTACCTGTCCAGCTGTCTAAAAGCAGGTGGTGGGCTGACTAGTTTGCTCTGCCCTAAAATAGGAGAGATTTAGAGGAATAAAAATGCAATAATAATAGTAAAGATTTGCAGCATGTTTAAAATTTGCAGACACTATACTAAACATTTCCCATGTTTGTTCTATAGCAATTTAATCCTCAAAACAATACCGTGAGATGGATACTCTCATTTCTTCAATAGACAAAGAGGAAATGAAAACTCAGAGATTTCGAGCAATAGAGCCACTGTGTACAGTTGTGTGGATTGCTTACTGCACATGGGCGTCTAGTCATGTGAGTGGGTGGGTGTGAGTCAAAAATGGGTCCTCACCCTCCTTGGGATCTCATCTGCCCAGAGGAGCGCCTGTTTCTAATTTGCCCGGAGGTCATAAGGGCCAGTCTTTCAAGTTGTTACATGCTCAGGTCTACGGTAGTGTTTAAGTGGCTGATCAGAATTTGAACCCAAGACTCTCCATCTAAAAACTCTGCTATACTGTTGAAGCAAATTCCTTGTGTCCTTTTGAATAGATTTTTATGTTCCAGAGGTAATTTTTGCACACATCTTGTTTGTTTCTTTATGAACTCTGTCTTCCTTCCTGAGGACTAACAGATGCAAGTTCTCTAAGGTGGCTTTGTTCCTGCAATTAGCTCTGTTTGTCTTTGTAGCTGCCTTTTGCAGCAGTGAGTCAAAGTGTCAGAGGACATAAAACAGCAGTAGCACCAAACGTTACAAGAATGAAAACATTCTGAGGATGGAAGCACTTGTTTTCTCTTCACTTCTGTAATTCTTTCCCAGCCCAAACCAAGACAACACATTTCCAGTGGGACTGAGGTGAACAGCAGCTTAAAATAGCAAACTACAGTGTAGTTCACAATTTTGGCCTGTAACGTTACTTAGATGGAGTGAACTGTCTTATGCCCAGTGTGTTCAGATGATTGTGGGCTCAGCCAGATAGGATGCTACATCATAGTTCCCAACTTGCCAAAAGGAATTCCACTCTTCCAAACATGTTCTTCCACTACCTTAGGCACGATTTTCTTTCTCCGTCTACCCCATGCAGGTCTTTACTCCCTTTTTTCCTGGATTACTGAAATGGCTTCTCATATACTCTGCCTCCTTCCAGTCTCACTGGCTGTCAGTAGTTTTTCACATAATTTCATGCTCATCTTAGAACATAATTTTTAAAAAACAATTTCACAGTCCAGTTTGAGACTCTGGGCTGGCATCTGGTTGCCTATAGTATCCAGTGCAAACTTGAGCCAGGCTCCCGAGACCTTCTACAGGGTTGCCCACCTTTATTTTTCTGGTTATCCACTATTCCCTCAATTCATTCTGTCAGATTATCTCCTTCTTATCATCACCCTTGAATGCATATGCTCGCTCTCCATCTGAGTCCTGGCTCCAGCTTGGTACATCCTAGCGTTACACCCTCTTGCTGAGGTACCACGTCAGGTACCCACCTTCTCCAGAGGGCTTCTTGTGGGTCCCCAGCTCAAAGTGATATCTCCTACCCCACATTCTGTCATTTAACTGTTTTCTGTGTTTGCTGCTCTCAGATTCATTTTGTCTCCGTAATCTGCGTACTGGAAGCATAAGCACTTAGGGTAGAGTAATGCATTCTCCTTTAGCAGCCCCGGGATCCAACCCCCAACCTCTGCTACACAAGCAATACTTCATCGTTTCGCTTTCTGTAGCTCAACCTGAGAATTGACCGATGCGCCCGTTCTGTCAGGCCTGTGGAAAAACAAGGCAACAAGCAAAACACAGCTAGATTTTAGTTCTTCTTGGGCTGCTCTAAGCCCTACTCTGGAACTGTGCCATGGTTCTGGGAGCTTCCGCAGAGCCGAGTATTGGGGAGGTGGGGGACACTGGGTCCTCTGTTAGTGCTCCAGACCGGGTAAGCCTGAGAGCCTGTCATCCCTGTCCGCAGCTTTAATACTCTTCTGCTGTTCCCATGTCATGCTGGGAGCCCAGGAATCTTCGTGAAGGCTGTTTATATTTCTGTCAATGTGCACAATGTAGCCATCCCTTTCGGGGCTGGCAGCCTTCCTAGCGGGCTGCTTAATGCAAGGCGCTGCTGTCTGCTCTTGGGACTGGTCCCGGGCCCCCGCCTCTTCCACGCTTCCCCAAGCCCAGGGAACTGGGAGACTTTAGAGGAACTGCTCCATTCCTGTTTCTTCAGGATGTGAAGAGAGGATCTCTCCCGTAGGTTGAGGCTTTTGGAAGACAAAGACACAAAAGCTTGTGGTTTGCCCTGTTTTCCGCTCTGCTGTGTGCCTGTCCTGAATGAGTGGAGATCTGATCTGGTGCTGGAATGGGGTGGGGTGGGAGAGGTTTACTGGGAAAGAAGGAGAAAACGAAAAATATGGGGGGAAAAAAGTAAGTGAATATTTTAAAATAGTAACCATCCACAGGCAATTTTTGTTGTTTTCTATAGTGCCTTCCCAGCATTAGTGATGATGCAGAAAGAGCTTCATAAAGACTGTCTCATGTAACTCATGATTTACATGTACAATGAAAACAAGAGGAGCATCCCTTTCTAGCGTCTGACGTTTTCATGCAGTATTGTGTTTTGTTTACTTTTATAGCTGGATTAGGCTTAACTAACACAGTTACCATGTAAGCAAAAAGGTATCCTCTTCCAAATGGGTGCTTTTTCGTCCTCATATCACGTCCTTGTCTGTAGAGAGGAGTGAGGAAGAAAGGTAGGATCTGTCTACAGAGAACTTTGGCTCTCAATGACATCAACAGGTAAGCAGGTGGCAGCGAAGTCTGTGCGCGTAACTGGCAGGGAGGAGAACTCTCTCTGTTTACCTAATTCCTCGGCATGAGTCACTTGCAAACACTGTCCACTTAGCTCTGCCAGGTATGACCCTGTCTGAACATCTTGCTTCATCCAGTTGAATCCTAGGTATGTCTCCTGCTGAGTTTCAAAGGAAGTTACAAAGAGTACTCAGGGAATGCCCAGTATTGGTAGTGGGAAATTTCTACGACAGCCTTAAATTAAGGACCAAAAAGGCAAGAGCAGCAGAGGGTGATGAGGCCGGCACTGGAGCCACCCTCTGGCTTGAGTTGCAGCTCTTATGAGCTGTGGGACCTGGCGTGGGAGCACCGTGCTTAACCTCTGGTGCCTCTGTTGTCTTCTCTGAAAAAATGGAGATATATGTAATAGTATTATAAGATGATTATGAAGAGTAAATGAGTTAATTTGTCTGCTGCTTAGAACACTGCCAGGCATACAGTAAGCACAATATAGTGTTATTATTATTATTGTCAGATCTCTACTCTTCTTTTTTGTCTGTTATTCCTTTCCTGATCACACCTAGAAAGACTCTAAAATTCTTGACAGTTTACCATTCTGTTCAACATAATTGGAGCTGTAATAGTGACTTACCATGATCTGTCATTTTAGGAGGCTTAGGCTTGTGGTCCGCTTAAAGCCATTGCTCTGTATAAATTTATTTATTTATTTATGGCTGTGTTGGGTCTTTGTTGCCGTGCGTGGGCTTTCTCTAGTTGCGGCGAGCGGGGGCTTCTCTTGTTGTGGAGCACGGGCTCTAGGTGCGTAGGCTTCAGTACCTGTGGCGCACGGGTTTAGTTGCTCTGCGGCCTGTGGGATCGTCCCGGACCAGGGCACGAACCCGTGTCCCCTGCATCGGCAGGTGGACTCTCAACCACTGCGCCAGCAGGGAAGCCCGTCATTTTAATTTTTAATGTCTAAAAGCATTTTGCTCTCTGCTAAAAATCTCATTTGGCTCATTATGTTCAAAAGGACTGGTTTGGTTTTGTTTTGTTTTTGCTTGTTTGTTTTCTGTGTTAACAGCAAATATCATGATTCATACCTGTCTTGGCCACCTGGAATTATAACTGGCCACAGCAATAAGTTAGAAGCTCTGCCCTTTGCTAATTAAACTAGGCATAACTTTAAAGGGCTAATTAAGTGCACATAAAGGCTTATTCATATATTTTTAAAGTAATTCTTTATGGTGTCCTGCTTTTTAAAGAGAATGTTGGTGGAATTAGGCTCTCACAGCTTGGATATATGTTTAGATACATTCATTTTTGAATCCTGACTAAGCTGATGAACTAGCAGTGGGTACGCACTTGTCGAGGGGGACACGCACCTCAGCCCTTTGGCCTGCCAGCCCCCATGTGATAATCTGTTGTTCTCAACTGTTTTCCCACCAAGTCACTCATTAAGGAAGATGTTCACCCTGAGGACGGGCTCTCATGTGCACCTTGCAGTACATCCACGTTTCCTTAACCATTCCCTTCCGCTGAAACAAGAACACATCAAAATGCAAGTAAATGGGGCTTCCCTGGTGGCGCAGTGGTTGAGAGTCTGCCTGCCGATGCAGGGGACACGGGTTCGTGCCCCGGTCCGGGAGGATCCCACATGCCGCAGAGCGGCTGCGCCCGTGAGCCATGGCCACTGCGCCTGCGCATCTGGAGCCTGTGCTCTGCAACGGGAGAGGCTGCAACAGTGAGAGGCCCGCGTACGGCAAAAAAAAAAAAAAAAAAAAAAAAGCAAGTAAATGAGAGATGTATTTTTGCAGGCATGAACTTGAATCTGCTCTAATTTATAAAAAGAGAAAAGTTATTCTCAAACTTTAGTTTCTGTATTATTCAGGTAAGGCTAGATTATGCTGCAATATGAAACAACCCTTCATGGCTTAACACAGCATTTTGTTTCTTACTCAGTGTGAGCTTACAGTGGAGGGGGTCCCTGCAAACCACCCAAGGACCCCACTGACAAGATGCCATCTCGAAGCAGCTCACACAGTCACAGAGCTGGGCGAAGCCAGCATCACCAGTCCCAAAGTCGCTCTTAATGTTTTTACCCTGACATTACACACATCATTTTCGTCCCCATTTTATGACCAAGATGAGTCACATTGGCCGTGCAACGTGCCAACAGCAAAAAGTGGTCCTATCATTCGCTCATATGAAAGCCCAATGACCACTACAGGTTTTAAAAGAGAAAAATTATTAGTAACAAACGAGCCCTATTGTACCTCATTGCCCTGCTCATGAATAGTACCTTCTGCTAGCCAGTAAAACACTGTTGGGCAAACCCATAAGCTGAGGAAGGTGCTTCCTGGACCATTTTCTCTTATGTTTGCTACTTGGAAAGAAGAACTTTTTAGATATTTTGCTGATGCTGATTTGTTGCACATTCTGGTTTAGCAGGATTTAGAATTACATGTGTGTGTGTGTGTATATATATATGCAAGTGTTGCATAAACATAGGGTTACTTTATAATGTATGCTCAAACCCAAAAGGTGAAAATAGTCCTCCAAGAGTACAATGAAGAACCAGCCTGAAAACCTCAGCTTAAATAGCTATCTAACAGTCCATACAGCGAGATCTCCTTTCTGTAAATACCCATATATGTGTAGTTGGAATACTCAGGAAAACCCTGGAAGCAGATTCACTAAAGTGCTAGGAGTGGTTATATCTGGTTATAATAGTGAATGGTATTGTACTTTTTATTTTACTTTTCTTTGTATTGTCTAAATTTTTAATAACATCTTAAATAGAAAAATAATCTCATTGCCTTATCAGTTAGGTGAGACGGCTGAAAAGCAATTGTGGAAGCAGAATTCCAAGATGGCCCCAAGTCTCCTGCCCTCAGTGTACGTGCCTTGTATAATCCCCTCCCCCGAGTGTGGGTGGGGCTGTGAATATCATGGGATATTACTCCCATCATTATGTTATGTTATATGGCAAAAGAGATTTTGCAGAGGTAGTTAAGGCCCCATATCAGTTGATTTTGACTGAATCAAAAGGGAGAGGATCCTGGCTGGGAGTGAGCTAATCTGGTGAGCCCTTGCAAGAGAGGAGAAGCAGCAGTAGCAGCAGTAGCCCTATTCTCCTGGCCTTGAAGAAGGAAGCTACCCTGTTGGGAGAGGAGGGAGCCATGTGGCCAGGACCTGAGGGTGGTCTCTAGGAGCTAAGAACTAAGAGCCATCCCTGCCTGACAGTTGGCAAGAAGCCAGGGGCCTCAGCAGTTCAGCCGCAAGAAATGAAGTCTGCCAACCACCAGTGAGCTGGGAAGAGGGCTCTACACCTCCGAGGAGATAGCAGCCCTGGATTACACCTTGACTGCAGCCTGGTGATGTCCTGAGCAAAGGACCCAGCTAACCCATGCCCGGACTCCTGACACCTGGGCATTAAGAAAGAATAAATTTGCGTTGTTTTAAGTCGCTAAGTTTGTGGTCATTCATTACACTGTACTAGAAAACTAAACTGCAGTGCCAACAACTGCCAAAAGAGTCTACGGAATAAAATCAAGAAAAAGTGAAGGTGAACAAGTGTTTTCAAAAGAAGAAAAAGATTCTTCAACTAGAAGTCAGGATTGCAGTTAGCTTTGTGGAGAGGTACTGGGAAGGGCAGGAGAGAACCTTCTGGAGTGCTGGTGGTTATCTGCACCTTGCTGTGGTCACTTGATCAGGGCATTGGTGTGTACACATATGAAAATGTGTTGAACTGTATACTTAAGACTTGTGTGCATGTAACATATCTCAATAAAAAATAATGAACTAAAATAAATAAATAAAATAATGAACTAAGCCTAGTGAGCTCGGTGTCAATCATTACCAAAATTCTGTAGGTAAAATCTGTGTGTCTTGTGCATGGCAGGTATTCGAAAAATATTTTTTCTTGTGGTAAAATATACATAACATAAAATTTACCATTTTAATCTTATTAAGTGTACAATTCAGTGACATTAAGTACATTGGCATTGTTGTGCAACCAGCAACACTGTCCACCTCCAGAACTTTTAAATTATTCCAAACTGAAAAAAAAAAATTTTTATTGTTGAGACTCCTGGCTCTATTTTCTTTTGGCTGTGTAAACAGGTCACGAAACAATACAGGATGGTCAAGGCACTGTTCATATTATGCTTTGTTTATGTATGAGTTGACATGTGCTCTGACATGCTTCTAGGTTTTAGTGGAGTAAAAAATTCTTGGAAGATGGCCATTTATTTTATGCAATTTTATAAACTAGGATTTTTGTAATCCCTTTCCAGCCCCACTTTTCATCACTTTCTCACTCATTCTCTATTGTAACAAGGTATTTGTGATTCTCAAAACGAACCAGGACCATTTGACCCTTGCCTGGGTACCTGCCCTGAGATGCTGTCACGTCCTTCTATGCCTGGCAGGTTTACTCAGGTAACTCATTCAGAACATCTTACTGTGCACGTACTCTGTCCTAGGTGCTGGAGACACACTGGTGGACCAGCCTTAATCCTGCCTTCGTGGCACTAAGGACCGAGAGGGAGATGGACACTTGTCCTTTAAATTTTTATTCAGATATCAGCTCCTTTGTGAAACTTCCGCACCTGCCTTCCTCTGTGGCTGCTCTTCCTGTCACAGTTGCCTGAGGCTCTTTTAGCAATATTATACATACATCCCCCTTCAGACAGTCCCTCCCTGTATCACATTTATTTATATCCTTGTCTCCTCTACTTAACTGAAAGTTACTTAAAAATCAGGCTCTCCCTGTTCATTTCTGTGTCCCGTGTACCCAGCACACTGCCGGGCCAGGGTTGACACTCATTTACTATTCCCTGGATGACTGAGTTGGGTGTGGGGTAGGGATGCTAATGGTATAATTAAATCGCAAACTCTACCTGAGGATCATGGCAGCTGAACGTCTGTAAGTTACTGAAAAGTTCAGTTAATAGTTCAATAGGTAGAGAAAATGCAGAGGGCACTTTTAGAGTCTCCTTATGATGGATTTATATTATTAATCAAACAGAGGTATGTAGGAACCTGTGAACATGTACTTCCTCCTCTAGAAATCAGCTCGCTTTCCTATTAATGAGGTTGGATATGGTATAGTATAAATCTCCTGATGCTTGTTCCACTCTTTTCATACATACTAATGAGGACGCGCCTACGAGTGTGTTTGTGGTGGGGAAAATAACATCAAGACTAAGACCCTCTGCTGACTTTGCACCCAGTTTTTTAAGGATTGTTATTGGCATACTAATTAAGTAGCTGAGTGCATTAAATAAAGAGCATGTCACTGCAGAAGTTATTAGCGATTCCTTGTGTTTCTCCACATCACATCTTGTAGGGAAGGGTGGAGAGTATGGACATTATCTCCCATTTTCAAGTTTTCTGCTTCCATCAAAAATTAATCACAGAGTTCAGAGAATTTTCAGAGTTCCCATTAACTGTGGAAAGACTCTTTTTTTTTTTTCTTCGGTACGCGGGCCTCTCACTGTTGTGGCCTCTCCCATTGCGGAGCACAGGCTCCAGACGCGCAGGCTCAGCAGCCATGGCTCACGGGCCCAGCCGCTCCACGGCACGTGGGATCTTCCCAGACCGGGGCACGAACCCGTGTCCCCTGCATAGGCAGGCAGACTCTCAACCACTGCACCACCAGGGAAGCCCTGGAAAGACTCATTTTGATACAAGACCCCATAGTGATGCTTGTCCCCTTTATACTGTGTGTATTTAACATTTAAAAATGTGGATGACAGTCTCATTAGCTAAGAAAGAGCATATTCTGAAGACATATCCTCAGACTTGATGACTGTGCCTAGATTATTTACTAATTTCTAGAAAGAGAGAAAAGGGTAAGATAAGTCCCTGAGTCATTGTTTTATCTTCAGGAAATGATTTGTGTTCTTCCTGGAAGTGAAATTTGCATTGTTTTTTTACAAACCCACATGCTTAGTCAGCTCTGTTTGTATCCTGCCTGACTATAGTTAATGATGGCAGAATTGAAACACAGTAATATTAATTTTACAGTATATCACCTACTAGTTTATTTTTTGAATGTCAGTACAAACAAAATTTTTCAAAAAGCACATGGAAAGCATTTGTGTGTGTGCGAATATGTTAAGATGACTTTTAAATTATTTCATGAGTATTGAAATGAAACAGTCTTCCTACAAGAAAGCAGGTGACTTAGTCTAACGGTTTCCTTCTTTCCCTTTTGCTTCTTTGTATGTTATGGACATAAAAATGTAGGAACAATTTACGATGGGTAAGTGCCAGTGGATTGATTAACTGATTGGATGTGTTTGTTTGGATTGTGGCTGGACCAAAATTGGGAACTGAGGGCCAGAAATTGGCACTGTGTTGGCCAGTGTCACACAGCCAATTAGTAGCATAGACAAGACCGGACCGTCAGCTCCAACTGCCAATGGGTTCTCTTTCCACTGGAGAAGGAGACACAGTTGCAAAAAAATTTCCCCTTTCTTTGCTTTTCTTATTTATTTTTCCCCATATGTTTTCCTCCATCTGTATCTTGACACTGTGTATATTAGTAGTGATAAAAGAACTCACTTTTGTTTTCATTTCTGTTTCTCTTGATGCATCCAATTTTCCCCCCACTGGGCTCCCAGCTAACTGTTGCCATCCCTTCTTGTCAATATTCTGTTCCCAGGGAGCTGGATCTGTTTTCGATGTTTTCCTGGCTGAAATCAAGACAGCAGGAAGGGTTGCAGTGTTGACTCTGTCTTGTTTCTTGTTTTACCATGAAAGTTGGGGGAGGTAGGATGGTGGGAGGGAAATCTCAAATCATGGTAAGAAACTCTTCCCTCCCTTTTCTTTTCTTTTTCCAGGTCTCATTTTATTTTTTTCCTTTTTTAAAAAACATTTTCTTGGAGTATGGTTGATTTACAATGCTGTGTTAGTTTCAGGTATACAGCAAAGTGATTCAGTTATACATATACATATATTCTTTTTCAGCTTCTTTCCTCATATAGGTTATTATAGAATACTGAGTAGAGTTCCTTGTGCTGTACAGTAGGTCCTTGTCGGTTACCTATTTTATATATAGCAGTGTATGTTAATCCCAAGCTCCTGGTTTATCACCCCCCCAACCATGTTTCCCCTTTGGTAACCATAAGTTTGTTTTTGAAATCTGTGAGTCAGTTTCTGTTTTATAAATAAGTTCATGTGTATCATTTTTTAAAATTAGATTCCACATATGAGTGATATCATATTGATATTTGTCTTTCTCTGTCTGGCTTGGTTCACTCAGTACGACAATCTCTAGGTCCATCCCTGTTGCTGCAAATGGCATTATTTCGTTCATTTTTTTATGGCTGAGTAATATTCCATTGTATATATGTGCCACATCTTCTTTATCCATTCATCTGTTGATGGACATCTAGGTTGTTTCCATGTCTTGGCTATTGTGAATAGTGCTGCAGTGAACATTGGGGTGCATGTATCTTTTCGAATTATGGTTTTCTCTGGATATATGCCCAGGAGTAGGATTGCTAATTCATATTATAGCTCTATATTTAGTTTTTTAAGGAACCTCCATGCTGTTCTCCATAGTGGCTGCACCAATTTACATTCCCACCGACAGTGTAGGAGGGTTCCCTTTTCTCCACACCCTCTCCAGCATTTGTTATTTGTGGACTTTTTGGTGATGGCCATTCTGAGGCATGAGGTGATACCTCATTGTAGTTTTGATTTGCATTACTCTGATGATTAGTGATGTTGAGCATCTTTTCATGTGCTTTTTGGCCAACTGTATGTCTTCTTTGGAGAAATGTCTTCTTAGTTCTAAGTGGAGGTTTTTCTGTCGCACCAGCTGCCTTGCAGAACTAACTCATGGATCAGATCACATTTTCTTTGCACTGCATCACCCAGTTACCTTCTCTTCGAGACAGGCACCTTGGCTGGAGAGAAGTGGGGTAGGGGAGGGGGTAAGCACTGCAGGGTGGGGGAATGTATCCAGCATGTCTTGGAAGAAATGTACCACTTAAGAGCAAACTCTCAAGATTTGATCCCCTGCCCTTCCACCTTTTAGGGCAGGCCTGGGTAAGCCATGACCCCTTTGTGCCTTGTTTCCTCATCTACAAAATGGGGACAAAAATATCTCCTTCCCAGGTTAGAGGTGAGGATTAACTTAAGTGCTTGGCACAAAGCCTGACCTGAAGGTAGTTATGATTTTTGTAGTGACACCAATAGGCAGGACATAGTTTCTTGGGAACACTCTCAGATTCTCTCTGAACCAAGAGGTCATGGATTGGAGCTCTGTTTCAACAAGTTCTCTTTCTTGGAGTTTGGGGTAGGAGAAAGTTCGTGCTCCCAGGAGGATGAAGGAGGAAGATGGTAAGACCCAGGTTGGATGTCAGGGCCTCAGTCAAGTGGTCTGAGTCCCAGCTATGCTCTAATTCTCAGAAAGAGCTGCAGCACCAGGCTGGAAACAGATAAAGCCCAGAGACCCACACGTAAGACTCTGGCATTTCCGAAGCTACTTCGGTGTGTGCAGTTTAAAAATTTCAACACTGGCTTTTCCTGCCTGCTTTGGTGTAGAGGTGGCCAGCATTATACAGCAAGAATGGCTGCAGGGCTTCCCTGGTGGCGCAGTAGTTGGGAGTCCGCCTGCCGACGCAGGGGACACGGGTTTGTGCCCTGGGCCGGGAAGATCCCACATGCCGCAGAGCGGCTGGGCCCGTGAGCCATGGCCGCTGAGGCTGCATGTCCGGAGCCTGTGCTCCGCAACGGGAGAGGCCACAACAGTGAGAGGCCCGCGTACCGCAAAAATAAAAAATAAAAAAAAGTATGGCTGCAGGCCTGTGCGGATCCTCAGCTGACCTGGAATCTCTCATCTCAGAGACACTTCATGGGAAGCCTCTTTAGGGCGTTTATATGTTGTACTGGGCCCAGACTCCCAGCCCCAAGCTTGGTCCTCAAGTCTTGGTCAGCCACCACGAATGGGCCTCAGCCCAGCAGCTCTCACTGTGAAAGCCTTGTAAGATGTACGTGGTGCCTCTTCTTTTCCCAGCATTGTTCTGTGTGGACCAGACTTATGGGCTTTAATTGAGTCGACCCCCTTTCCTGTGCTCCTCCCACTGTGATGAGAGGGAGAGTGGGGCTCACTATAATCTAGTGTGAAAGAGATAAGAGGGAGCAGAATCCAGGGTAAAAATTTATTTCTCTTGTTGCCATATTTCTTTGCTTGTTATAGTTTCTTTGCACCCTAGAGCTCTTGTCAGTGACGCATTTTGTGAATGGAGACATTTCTGCTTTGAAGTCATAATTTATCCTGCAAGAGCTGCTAAAAGAAGCACTTTTAAACTCAGATCTGAGTGTAGGCTGGGAATTGTAAGTCACCTCTGAGCACTTGGGTAAATTGCAAAGAGTAGGATCCTTTTTACCTTAGGGAGTCAATTTTAACTTATTGCTTTTTCCTCTGAAGATAGTTTTCTCAAACATTTTCTCCTCCTTGCTTTCATTGCAAATTCTGACTTAGGTTGTACGAATGAGCCATTTGTGATTTATTTATGACATTTAATTTGCTGTTAAGTTAACTTGTGACTACCTTATCATTAACTATCTAGCTAAACAAGAGTTTTAAAAATTAACCTGTGGAAGGTCTAGGGGAACACTATATTTTTCCAACCTACTCCAAAGACAATTACAGTTACTAACTAGCCATCTCTGTTCCTAAGCCTTAGAGAGAAAATATGGCAGAGAAGGTGAGAATGTGAACACTGGCATCCACATGCCTGTGTTCAAATTATGACTTTATTACTTATCAGCTCTGTGACATAGGGTAAATTACTTGACCCCTCTGTGCCTCAGTTTCCTCATCTGTGAAGGGAAGTAAAGCTCATACCTTCCTCCTAGGGTTATTGCACATAATAAATGAGTCAAGATACCCAAAGATTTTAGAAGTTGCTTGACACATAGAAAGCAAAATGTAAGTACATCTTTTTCTTATTAAATTGTCTTGTAGATGTGTAATATTTGAGTACGGAAAGAAAGACATCCAGATGGACCAGGAAAGCATATATTTGTAAAAACAGGTATCTTTTACTTTTATGGTTTGATTAATCTTAAAATGGCTGTGAGAAGTGAGTCAGATTTAATCAAAGGTGATCCTAGATTTAGTCACTGAAAATGTTTTGTTTTTTGTTAAATTATATCAGAGGCATAAACTATTTAAATCTTCTGGGTCTTTTTACAGTGCTGTTTTGAATGTCATGTTTTAAAGGTTGAAAAGAATGTCTTCAGTGTGTGAGTTTGCATAATACAACCATCTGACTGAATAGGGCTATATTAAGTGGCCGGCCAGACTCCCTGGGGCTCCCCCCAACCCTTCCTTACCTTCCCACATGCTCTCAAGAGGGACATGTAGCACATGTTATGCAAGCTCTACAGGAAAGAAAGATAATAAAAACACATCTCTGTCTCCATATGTTACTGCTTCTTCTACACACTGAGTTTTCAGGGTAACTATCTTGTTAAATTTGTCTGTTGCTGACAAAGCTATTCAGGATTAAACAATACCCGGTGTCGTTTGATAGGAGGCCAAATTTCCCTAAGAGGATTCTTTTGGAACCCCCTAAAATGTCCTTTTGTTGCAACCCACAGAAAGTCACAAGAGAGCAGCTGAACTGTGCAACTGAGTTTTGTTCATTGAATGTATACACATGCGTGTGCTCACATATGAGCACACACACATACACACACACAGAGTCCTTGTGCCTTATTCCTTCACATTTTTTCTGGGATTGGTTAGTGAAGAAATTTGGGCATAAATCTCTGCTAGTTTGGGGCCATGATTGCTTTACGTTTCCAGGAGTTCAAATGCATTACATTCATTCCTTAATCTTCACAGTGTGCATTTAGTAGGGCTCTATTATACCCATTTTATTACCAGAAAGTCCAAGGAGAATTCTAGGGATTTGGCCAATATTGGCAGATGAATCACCTGGCAGTCACAATTTGGCCATGGGGACTCAAGCTGCTCTTTAATTGCTTGGAAGCCCCCAAAGGGAAGGTTATGCAACTTGAATTTATCGGGGAGGTGGATATGGGGGAGAGATTTGCACAGTCTTAACCTAGAGGCTCAGAGTTCTGTTTCCAGGATGGTTCCCTTCCTTCTAATCACACAGGGAAGGCCAGGTCCTCCTGTATCTTGCTTTCAGAGCTCACATATATCATTGTCTTCTAATATGTATCATGTTGTAATCTCATATTGATTTTTAAAAATTAATTAATTTATTTTTGGCTGCGTTGGGTCTTCGTTGCTGCACGTGGGCTTTCTCTAGTTGTGGCGAGCAGGGGCTACTCTTCGTTGTGGTGCACGGGCTTCTCATTGCAGTGGCTTCTCTTGTTGAGGAGCACAGGCTCTAGGTGCACGCGCTTCAGTAATTGTGGCACGTGGGCTCAGTAGTTGTGGCTCACGGGCTCTAGAGCACAGGCTCAGTAGTTGTGGCACACGGACTTAGTTGCTCCGCCGCATGTGGGATCTTCCTGGACCAGGGCTCGAACCTGTGTCCCCTGTATTGGCAGGTGGATTCTTAACCACTGCACCACTGCACTACCAAAGTCCTGATATTGATTTTTATCATCACTTGAATAATTATCTCCACCCAGAGGGCCAGAACTCCACAAGGAGAATGTTTTGCTAATCACTGTGTTTTCAGTACCCAGTCCAGTGCCTGGCCTACAGTTGGTGCCTAATAAATAATGACTAGTTGAGTGCTCTCTTCTTTGTACATATTTCTTGTGCCAATTCTCAGTGTCCTTTGTAACACCACTGACTCAGTTAGTGCTGACTGGGGCCAGACGTGATTCGGGGGCGCAGAGGGGCTAAAATGACCACATAATCCTCTAGGCAGCCAGGGAGGTGTTCCATCAATCAGTACTTTAACAAGAATTTATTAGATTTGAACCATATGCTTTGTGCTCAGTGTTAAAAATCGAGGGAAATATCGTAAAGAATAATAGTCTCCTTGCCTAGAGAATTTCAAAATCTAGCTGGCAAGGTGAGTCTTTTACAAATATCACAATTAAAGGCTAATCAAAAAGATAAAAAAAACAAAAAACTGAGATGATTCTAAGGCAAGTAAAGTTTCAGAGAATGGAGAGATGAAGGTATTCTGAAATGGACAGAAAAAGTTCGTATGGAGTTAGGACTTAAGTAGGAAAGATGTGTAGGATTGGGATTATCAGGGGGCAGAGTGAGACTTTCTATATGGGAAGGGGAGACCCAGTGAGCAAAGACATGGGGACTGGCATGAACATGGCTTATGTGAGGACAGGAGAGGCCACTAACCTGACTGGAGTGGAGTGTGCTTGAGAGAGAGGAGGAGATCATAGCCAAGTAAGTGATGGAGAACCCTGACAGCTGGTTTGTGATCTTGACTCAGCCTGGTCAGGCTGGGACTTTTGTGCTCAGGGTGGTGGTGACAATAGTTGGAGCAGTAGTGGAGGTTGGAGGGAGCTACAGGGGCTCGTCCTAGCGCCTCCACGCCACACTCTCCTCTTGGTTTTGATTTCATTACAATCGGCACTCAATTTTTTGACTTGAAAACTCCCCTTGGTGAACCAGCCTCATCTCTTTACAAGGGAGTGGTTTTCAAACGTGAGTGTGCATCAGCACCCTTCCGGGATCTTATTTTAAATGCGGATTTCTGAGACCTGTCCCCTACCGCACACCCAAGTTCTGATTCCATAGAATAAGACTTAGGGAGCTGCATTTTTGCAAGAACCCAAGGTGCTCCACAGACCACACTTTGTGAATATTGCCCTAAGGAGTAAGTGGTCCAAGGAGCAGTAAAAACTTAGAAGATGGACAGCCAGCAAAAGGCGTGTGTCATAGAAGCAAACTGCACAATTAGTCACTAGGACGTTGTTCTTTGATGAAATGTAAACACTATCCAGATACTTCTTAGCTTTCCCATCATCTGCGGCCTTACCTTAATTTGATGACTAGGGTGATATATATATGATAGACATGGAAATGATGCAATTTCCAGAAGCTCAGGTAGTGAGAATACGCAAGCTCACCTTAATCCGGGGACGTCCTAAGAGCAGCCACTTGAATTTATGCTTTCCTATCAGCTGTTTAAAAAACTACAATTAGTAGCAAATGACAGTCAGACCGACTTTCAAAAGAACTGGTTACATTCTGCTAGGAAACAGTTTAAAGGATCAGATTCGTGCTGCCGCTAAATCAAACAAGCTCTTCTGGCTCCTGAGAGTTGGGCCTCCCAACCCTGCGAAGTCAGTGAGCTGGATTCTCTTTCAGCAAAAAGCGCAGCTTCGGGCTTTGGTATTCTCATCAGCGTTCACTCGTACAGTGGCCCGATCTGCTCAGGGAGGATGCAGAGAACTCCCGCGCAAAAATGCAGAATGGTAAAGATGTGTGTTCCTTCTACATCTCCAGATGGGAAAACTGCCAGGGACTCTGGTGCCCGATCTGGTTTCTCCAATCATGTGCTGTAGCCTCTCTGCAACCCTTGATGGGAAGTAGAGAGGACCTTGGAGGTAACACAAAGGAGGGGGACTCTTTTCTGTCAACTGTTCTTTCATTCAATCCGCATTGAAGAAAGGGCAGACAGTGCAGAGTAAAATCATGCCACCGGGCTCCCTACAAAGTCACGCCATTCGAGTGTGATGATTGGAACGCTGTCAGCTGACATAGTCCGGTACAGAGTTGGAAGGTGGGGTGTGCAGGTTGGGGTCCAGTTTTGAATGGATCAAGTGAACCTTCTCAGAGTTAGAATTTGAGGAAATTGTAAAAGGTATTTCATTTTTTCTATCACAGCTCTCGGGGGGATGGGTGGGGGAAGCCTGCACAGTAGTCGTTTTACCAGAAATTTGTTTTGTGTTTCCCACTCTCCTACAGCTTTACAGTGACAGCACAGCCATTTCACCAGAGATAAAAGCAAAGGAAAGAACTCTAATAGTGAAGGAAGCATATTTTAGAACTAATACCACTCTGTTTTTTCAACCTGCCAGCAAAAAACTGTTTGGCTTCATTTTATGTGATGCTGGTTAGCTAGAGTCAAGGGTCATTAGGGAATGTGCAGAGCCTTGTATCTTAAGGTTAGGTGAGTCCAGTGCAGCTGTCTTGGCTCATCCATGCCCAAGCACAAGCACCTATAATGCCTGGAGTTAGGGAAACAAAAGCCCCCGCTTCTGTGAATCTCCAACTAAAGGCACCAAAGGCAACCTTCGACTCCCCCCAAGGCCAATACAAAAGAAGGGAGAGAATGTTGTTGAACTAAACTGAATTTGAATTGAAAGCCAACGCCCTTTTCAAAAATGTAAAAACTTCTGCTTGCTTAGAATATCTACCAGGCACTGAATGGGTGGGTCACTGGCGGTTCTCCAGGACCACCCAGTCTCTAACTACCATCCAGGTATCTTCCAGTTTCCAACTCAAGGTAAAGGAGAGACACCTATCCTAAAAGACATCTTGCATGTTTTCTTCTTTTATTCTCTTTCTTTGACCATTCTCCCTTTACCACCTACCATGGATGAGTTAGCTGTCATAAGGGGAAGCTAGAGATGAATTCAGTGTCTTCATGTCCTGTATTATACACCGAGGTAGAAAGTGTATAAACATAAACCCAGGGCCTCACGTCTCCTCAGCACTTGAGGGGTGGAGGTAGGAACACTTGTCTTCACCCTCCTGAGCTGGACTGCTGGGAAGAGGGTGGATATGCCCATTCTGACCAAGGCCTGGTATTTTTTTTCACTCCCTCATGCACATCATATCAGCTCTGTGAACTAGGTATTATTATCCGCTCATGAGGAAATGAAAGCTCAAAGAGGTTAAGTAATTTGCTCAAGGTTGCACATCTGGGAGGAACTGGGATTCGGATCCACATCTGACTTGGCCCGGGATTGTTCCATCATACCACATCTCTAGGGCCCTGTGTAGAGCACTGCCCAGGCCTCTAGAGATAGGCAGCTGTGCATGTGGGATGCGGGGCAGAGCCATGCTCTCAGAGGACAAGCCCGTCACCTCTGATCCTTGACGCAGGGGAGAGGCTGTATGTGTGTACGTTTGTTGGTCCCGAAGGACAAAAACACAGGTGAGACAGGCTATTCTGCTCAGCAGGCACTGCTCCTAGCCACCTGCCCTAGTTCTCTCCACTTTGAGCATTTTTTTCCCCTCTGAAGTGACATTGGAGGAAAAAGGATCTTGTAGAGGTGTTACGAATAATGACACTAGTGTTATGTGTTGCATAAGCTGCCTGATTGCATAGGGCCAGCAGGGACCTGGGTGGGACTGGGGAGGTGGGGGAAAGGTGCGGTGCAGGCATCTTCTTTTCTTTAGGGGATGAAACTTAGACCACCCTGCCTGTTAGGCAGATATGCAACAGGGCACTGGTTCTCATGCCCTTAGCAGAGAAGATGCTTTTGTTGAAGCACTTTTGTTCACTTTTTCTGGGTATCTGTTTAGAGGCTTGTTTCCTTCCCAGGTGGCCCTCTGAACGGAGGTGGGAAAGGAGATGAGTGAGAAGGGAATTTACAAGTATTGTCAGGTGCAGTGTGTCAGGCACAAGGCTCCCAGCTTCACCTGCACTTTCAGAACCAGAGAAGACAGGGCTTGCTACCTCTTGGCTCAGAAGACTGACTCGGATCCTCTGCGTTGGTTTGCTAAGAGTACTGTGAGAAAAATGTTTTCTAACGTGGGACTTTTCTTGGAGGAAAACCTCTGAAGAGGAAAACCCATAATCTAGTTAAGTTGTCATTTCTTCTTTCCTTTTGCTTGCTCTAGGCCTTCATTCATTCCATTTGTCTTTTAGACATTAGGACTGTAATTAATCCCACTTTTTCTCTATCTCCGGAGATTTAACTTTAGCTCATTTTAAGATGGCATATTACCAAACCCTTTTTCTTCGTCTTTCCAAATGTTTGCAAACTGGTAGGACGATTTAAATGTGGGTAATCTGAAGAAATGTTAGCTTATTCTATCCAAACATAGATTTTTTTTTCCTGAGAGAGTACAGAGTGACTTTTTGGAGTTCAGAGGAAACTAAAGTTATTTTATTATTTTACACAGGAAGACAAAACCCTGAGAAAGAGCAGAAAATGATATAAGAATAACATCAGACTGGGGTGGAAGTTTCTCTACATTTCCACGTTCTTAATTACACGAACACTCACCGCCCTTTTCCATAAAACCTTGTTAGGAATGCTGACATTGCTGCTGCTTTGACAAGGGTGAAAAGTCAATCCACTGCCATGAGTTTGACTTGCAGGATTATTACTGGAAGAAAATCTATACAAGTGTGCTTTTCGATGGCCACGGCAGACTTTTTAATTTCTCTGATAATTCCTTCACTCTTCTGTTTTGGTACAGCTGGGACTGACCTGCTTTGTTCCTTCATTACAGGGTTTTGCATAGGTATTAATAACAGGAGAAGGAGGCTCTGATGCTCAAACTCATCCCTGAAACTCAGCAAGACTTCTCAACTTCAAATCCCCAGACCAGCTTCATGGATTTTATTTATGTATTCATTTATTTATATGATTTCTGGTGCTGAG
This sequence comes from Pseudorca crassidens, assembly GCF_039906515.1. Classification (NCBI taxonomy): domain Eukaryota; kingdom Metazoa; phylum Chordata; class Mammalia; order Artiodactyla; family Delphinidae; genus Pseudorca; species Pseudorca crassidens. Next base: position 95,831,407 of record NC_090298.1, read on the forward strand.
ACACGGATGAAGAATTAAAACATAAATTCATCAGCAAGACCTAGAGGAGAGCAAGATTAAAATTTGAACCCCTGAACTTCCAGGCACCTCCTGCCACAGAAATAACAAGATCATCACTGAACTCCACAAACAAAGGGAGCTCTCTCTCCTCCCCCAACAGCTGGCGAAAAGGCAGGCCTGAGAATGCACAGGCTCAAGACATCACTCAGAACATCCCAAACCAAAACAAAAGCAATGCACCAAACAACCAAAAACAAACAGAGGTGGGATCAGATTCCAGCAAGCCCTGGTGAGTTGCCAAATTCGGTTTCTGGCTGTTTGCCCCGCGGGAATTATGTAATTTCCCAGACAAGGGCCCTGGACTCAGAATTGCAGCCTCTCATCTGTGAATTTTACTCCTAAGAGCTGGCAGCAAAAATAGGTGAGAATCTCACTTCCACTGATTCAGTGAGGCTGCTGATTTCTATTAGGTAATTTTGTTAGTGTAGTTGGGATGGTGTTGGAAGGAAATGCCGTGTTACGAGATAATAGAGTGAATTCCCTCTCCCCTAAAAGGAACTAAATTGCCCTCCATTTTATACTCTTAAGTAATCCATGCCCCAGTTCTCTGAGGCCAATGTGAGTCTCCAAAGCAGAGTGAGCCTTGTTTATTTCACCCTTCCACAGTGGGACAGCAAGCTCAGACTGAGGAATGGGGCTGACATGCTGGGGATTCACTAAAGAAAAGCAGGAGGCGTAGGAGAGAGTTGAGGCTGGTATCAGAAGAATGAAACGACCGACCCCTGTGAACCAGATACCTTCCAGATGTCCTCTCATTTCATACTCACAACAGCCTTATAAAAAGTAAGTATTATTCTCATTTCATAAGGGAGGAGATTGAGTCTCAAAGAATAAAGCAGGGCTTCCCTGGTGGCGCAGCAGCTGAGAGTCCACCTGCCGATGCAGGGGACACAGGTTCGTGCCCTAGTCTGGGAGGATCCCACATGCCGCGGAGCGGCTGGGCCCGTGAGCCATGGCCGCTGAGCCTGCACGTCCAGAGCCTGTGCTCCTCAACGGGAGAGGCCACAACAGTGAGAGGCCTGCCTACCGCAAAAAAAAAAAAAAAAAAAAAAAGAATAAAGCAGCTTGCTTGAAATCACGCAGCTGGTTAGTATGACCGGGGCTTATAAGACTTCAAAGTTTATTCCATATCTCAGGCCAAGAGCACTGCTCTGTCAAGTTCAAGGGATTTACGTAAAGCATCCAGTGGCTTCATTGGTTCCATAGGACCTTGTGTGATTGAGCCACTAAAGGTCTGTATCGCTAGGGTCCAGGCCTCTGGATTCCGTAGTCTCTGTGCTGTCTCATGGCTACAAGTCATGTGTGGCCATTTAAATTTAGATTAATTATAGTAAAACAAAATAAAATAATTTAGTTTCTGTGTCACACGAGCCACAAGTCAGTAACCACATGTGGCTAGTGGCTGTCTTTCTGGACAACACAGGCTTCTAGAACGTTCATTTTCAACTTAACAGAAAGTTTTGTTGGATAACAGTGGAGGTGGAACATTCTAGTTGTTAATGGGACCTCCCCCTTTCAGGCTGCACTTAGTTCTTCTGGACCTGAGAATCCAGCTCATCCTGCTTATCAAAGCAGAAATGTTCAGTCCCACTCTGGGTTTCCATTGGGAGGGATTTTCCCTAAGCACATTTACGACCTCTGTCTGCCTCTTTACTCAGTCTCCTCTGGGGAGGTGGAGATGATTTACTGATTGGTTAACTTGGGAAGAATAATTGGGAATGAGTTACCTACTGAAAACAAGTTCTGCTGTTCCCCCAGGTCTCTGCCTCTGTGGTGGGCATGGTTTGGGGGTGCCCTGAATACCTTCTGTTTGCCTGTGAATCCACTCTCTACCCTTCTCCACCCTGCTCTGGGCTCCAGGAGGAGCAAAAAAAAAAAAAAATATATATATATATATATATGGGCTTGTGGTCAGTAATCAATGGTTTATCTGATTGATCAAGGCCTGGAAAGAGAAATATTGGAGGATTAGGGACCAGGAGGTCTGGGGAAGAGGCATGTGGAAGCATCTATGGGCTCAAGCATGATGTGTGACAAACTTTGTATCAAATATTAGTGCTCAACAGAGAGCATTTATTTACCATGGAAGGGCACTAAACAACCAACTTGATGAAATGACTTAGCCAGTTGGAGTCAGTCCTTGGATACTCCGGTAACTGGCAAAATGGGCTTCATGACACGGTGTCCAGGATGGAAGCTATGCATGGACCCAACAGCACGGGCTCCCTCTCACCAAGGCTGGTTTGCCACTGCTGAAAGCCCAGCTATCTAGGAGCAGAGAGGAATACTGAGCTGCTGATTTGGCACCATCCGCTATGGGGACCAACCAGCCACTTGGAGGCAGGTGATTACATCAGCCCCCTCCCATCTTGGAATGAGCAGCCATTCGTCTTGAATGCACACCAGATACAAGATTGCCTGAAAGCGTCTGCCAGCATGACAGTCAAAGGACTTACCGAGTGCTTGATTCCCTGCCTCAGGATCTCGTTGAACTGAGGAGCCCAGTTATAGACCAGGATGTGTGGCAGTGAGCACGTGACCATGGAGTCCGCTGGCCTTATTACATACTGCATCATCCAGAAATGGTTGGCTGTGATGAAACATCTTCTTAACAGCCACCAAAGATCCAGCTTAGAGATGATAAGCTCTGAGGACTGGCACCATCCTCTAGGACACAGTATATACCCTACATCAACAGCCATTATATGGGGCTGTGTTCCCAGTAGGTAGCAAGCATGAATCTGGGAACCTAGGAGTAGAAGTAGGTGCGGCTCTGCTTATATGACCCTCGGTGACCCATTTAGGGAATTTGTGCCTCCTGTTACTGTATTTCTAGACTTCTGAGGTTCAGTTTCCAGAGGGAGGACATTTCTATCAGGAAACTCAGTAGGGGCCTCATTAAGTTTTAAGCTCTATCTGCTGACTGACCCTTGTGCCAAAGTCTACCAAACCCGGGAACTAGTCTCTGTCCTAGTAGGAGTAATTGACTCCAATGATTAGAAGATGTAGGGCTGCTGTTACAGCCTGGGGTGTCTCTTGGAATCCCCTTAGCCACTTTTAACAATAAATGGACAAAGGAGTAGCCATAGCCTGAGAAGGGCATAGTGACCAGGAGCTGAGATCATCTTACTGATGAAGGTCAGGGTGACCCCACCAGGTAAGCCACTTAGACCAACAGAGGTGCTGGCCAAGGGGGAGAGGAATCTAAAACGAGTAGCAGAGTGGAGAGGTGATGTGTCTCAGTTACCTTGAAAGCAGCTGCAGCAACAGGGGCTGTAATTCATGTCACTAACCTTGTAAGTTTAACCAGGAAAACAGGCCAGCCAGAATCCTGGAGAAGGTGTTCTCAGATTTTATAAGTGAAGAAGGTGGACCCAGGTGGTTCAGTGAGTGCTATGGGGCTCTGCCCAGACCCCCCTTTAGGACGAGGAGACCGTTCTCCCAGCTTCTGAGAATGGCAGTGACTGGGTGACTTGCGCCTCTCAGATGAAGCCTCTCCAGGAGTCGGCTTCCACCAAAGAGAGACACGGGTCACACTCCACTCCCAGGGGCAGCCCGCACCCAACGTGTGGTCAGTGTAAATGCCAGACTTCCTTGCATCAGGCAGGTCATCTGGGCAGGTTCCTCCCAGGCTCTGGGTTAGATGAGGCTTTGGATGCCGCTTCTTCGCAGTTCAGTACCTCCCTGGGCCCAATTCCACTTCTTTGCTACAGGGGTAGCTCTTCAGTGAACGCCCAGTAAACCTCCTGCATGCTAATCTCTCTCAGAGCCTTTTTCCTGGGGCACGACTTCAGACAGTGCTGTTCTTCGCCTCAGAGTACTTTCCCTGCCTACACTTCTGACGGATTCTTCATGAATTATTCCTAATTTCAATGTGCCCTCTGAACACTGCTGGGACCCTCACTGACTGGCACAGCAACATGGGGCAGGCCTGCTCCAGGCTCTGGATCCCCAACAGGTGGGTAGCTCTGCCCAGTTCTGAGGTTCAGTATCTATAGGACCCCCTACCCACGGATAGAATCTGCATCCTCAAACCTACAAAAATCAGCTTGATAAAGATATTTTGGCCTCTCCATTAATTCTGTGTTTAAATTAGTCAGACCATGGGTGGGGAAATACTCATTTGTGGCTCCTTCAGAGACCCCGGCCCCGTAGAGCGCAACTTATACCAGATTTAGATGCAACAGCCAAGTGTTTGGCCTCTTCAAGGGGGCCTCTTTGACGTGTGTGTGTGTGTGTGTGTGTGTGTCTGTGTGTGTGTGTGTGTCTGTGTGTGTAGCTTGGCCTACTTTCAGTAGGATGCCTATTTCTCTCCCTAAACGGGGCCCTGATAGGATAAGTAGGTTGATTGAATCTCTTTGATTCTCAGGGTTATTTAAGACATTGATGTGTTCTGTATCTAAAAATCTCTTTTTAAAATTTGTTGTTTCATTACATAATTAATAAGTGAATTCATTCACTTTGTTTAAAAAATAAAGCATTACAGATAAGGCTAAAATTCCGTTTGGCTGTCACACCAATCCCCTCCCAGAAGACAAATTATTACCCTCCAGACCTTTTCCAAATCGGCAGTACCTATTTAAATTAAAGTTGTTCATTTTCTTTGACCTGGAAATTCTAGTTTTCAGAAGGTACACTTAAGAAAGCCTCTTGGATACGCATGAGAAAGAATGACAAGGATATTTACGGCAGCACTGTTTATAATAGCCATAAAGGTAAGTAACTTAATAGGGGTCTAAATAAATTGTGGTATATTTTTACAATGATACTGGATGCAATAGTGAAGACAGGGAAGTGGCTCTGGAAAAGCTAACAGGAAAAAACCTTCAGGAGATACTGTGGCATGAAAAATGAAGCTGCAGAGTGATAAACGTACTATGATTCTGTTTTATCAGGGCTATTCAAATAATTGCCTAACTGAAACGACCTGGGTTAGAGAAAGAGAAGGAGGAATCAGGGAAGTGACTAGTCCTCTCCCCTGCCCTGCCTCTCTTAGCCATTTCTTCCCATTTTCCTGTACCGTTTCTGCTTCCCTTTCACTCCATGTTCTTCCGTCTTTTTTTTTTAACTTTTTATTGTGTATTGGAGTGTAGTTGATTAACAGCGTTGTGATAGTTTCAGGTGTACAGCAGAGTGATTCAGTTATACGTATACGTGTATCTATCCTTTTTCCAATTCTTTTTTCTCTCTCTCAATCACTGCTTTTCATGGGTTAACACTGGAGCCAGATCTACATCCTGTGAACTGTTTTTGTTTACTCTCTTTAACAACCGGTTGAACTCAGTTGATGAGCAACATGGCCAATCCAAACTGATAGTTAAAATGTCAAAATAAATGGATGCATTGCCTGCGCCCCAGCTCAGGTGATGTAGTTGATGAATAATTCATTGAGCAGCAATATGATCTGTTTGTGGAAACTTGCCCGCTTTGGCTACTCTAAAAGCTTCAAAGATAAACCAACAATTTGACCAAGTCATAAAAAAAAATGTATATATAAAAGAAACTTCAATTGTGGGTTGAATAATGAAAGTCTAGTGTTTGCATTAAACAAAGTGCAAGTAGCCGTTGTATTTTGTGTTACTAGAGCATGTAGATTATTTGAATTAAAGAATTCTAGTCTTGGCTTCCCTGGTGGTGCAGTGGTTGAGAGTCCGCCTGCCGATGCAGGGGACACGGATTCGTGCCCCGGTCCGGGAAGATCCCACATGCCGCGGGGCGGCTGGGCCCATGAGCCGTGGCCACTGAGCCTGCGCGTCCTGAGCCTGTGCTCCGCAACGGGAGAGGCCACAACAGTGAGAGGCCCGCGTACCGCAAAAAAAAAAAAAAGAAGAATTCTAGTCTAATGGCTTCCTTTTAGATTGGAGAGAATTGTGGCCCAAGAAAGTGAGGTTGCAAAGCAGCATTCCCGGTTCAGCTGTTTTCTGATGATACATTTTTTAGACAGTACAGATGTTCATTCTCCTGTACTCTGGGAATGGTCCTATCTCTCTCTGGTATGGGATGATCCAAATGTCTGTTCTTTTACTCATAGGTCTGTGATTGGGGCACAATCTTTATGGGATGGATGGAAATGGTTGACACAGCCCTGAATGGGGTAATGGCAGGAGGGACCAGCTCTGTGCCTCTCTGGAGTTCCCTGTTATGGTTTAAGGATGTTTCAACGCTAGAGGGTCTGGGAATAAAATCACATGAAAATGGCCACAGGAACTGGACATTTTTAGCTGGAAGAAGAAACCTAGGAGTAGGGTTACCAGATAAATATAGGGCATCAGTTAAATTTGAATTCAAGATGAACGATGAATACTTTTTAAGTATAATTATGCCCCAGATATTGCATGGGACAAACTTACACTAAAAAAAAATTATTTTTTGCTTATCTGAAATTAAGTTCGATTGGGTCCCCTGTATTTTTGTATTTTGTATGTTTCTTTGTCTTGCTGACTCTAAAATTATAAATTATGACCAAATTCTCTTTTTTTCTATCATCTGAAGCTTCTAGCTAATTTTATGATAGCACTGTCACTGCTCTCATAATGCGACCAACCGTTTCCCCAACAGACACGCTGGTCTCTCTGACTCTTCAGGGATATTCCTCCTGCCCTTCAGGATGGTCCCCTGTGTATCCACAGTGGGAAGATGTCCAAGTCCCTCTTGAAGTTAAAAAAAGGTAAATGAGCAGCATGCGTGGTAAGATCCCATTTGTGTAAATTTTCAAAAGCATAAACATAAATACAGGTAAAAACTTTTTTCTGGTTAAATATCTAAGAAACTCTTAAGACTTTATTTTAGGATGGGATCAGTTATTGAAGGCTGGTGAGGAAGACTTAGTTTTTATTTTATACCCTTATGGATGGATATTTTAAAAATAACTGTTCACTTTGAAACAGTCTAGGTATTTACCTTTTAGGAGCCCTGTGGTGGCATTCCCAGTGATGGGTTAGGATTTGTGATCGAAGGACGCCATCTCACGTTCCTTTCAGTTTAAAGATTGTATACATTTAAATAGTTTGAGGCCCCATCAGATAGTCTGGGTAACACCATTGATACGTTTGAGCATTCTCGATCTCCCCCTCAGGTGAGAGGGAAGCATCTCCCAACGCAGCCGTGGCCAGTTGCACGTATGTTAGCCAGTGAGTGTGTGCGCACCACCTGAGGGTAAGGAATATGAGCCCAGGGTCCACGAATCCACATGCAGTTCTTGGCCTTACATTCAAGGCAGGTCTGGACAGTTCAACAACAAGGAAAACAAACTTTTTTGTTCTCCTCTTCATAATAGCTCAGTCCACATTGAAATTGCTGTTGCATAGGCCAAAAAAAAAAAAAAAAAAGATTGCCTGAATGCCAGCAATTTCATATAGTTCAACTAATACTACTTTGGGACATCACTTTTTACTTTCTCATTTGATCAATTAGAAAAACAAATCAAAGCAACTAAAGTATGTATATTTCCAGGCTTCCAAATCTGCCTTACCTTTTAGTTACCTATTCTTTGTGATACATATTAATAACAGCTAAAACTTACATAACATTTTGTCTGTGCCAGGTGTTTTAAATGCTTTGCATATAGATGCCCATTTAAACTTTCCAGTAAACCTATGAGATAATTCTGTTTGTCTCATTTTGCCAGTGAGGAACCTGAGGGGCGCAGAGTTTCAGCATCTTGTCTGTGTTGGTGCAGCTGTAGGTGATGCAGCAGAGGGCCCTGAGCCCAGGCAGCGCTGGCTTGTAACCATGACATCACACTGCCTCTCCTGTGTTCTGGCCCCGAGTTCCTGTTACGATAGGCCCGTCACTGCCCTCTTATAACCTGACCTACTAACTCTTTCCTCGGCAGACGAGTTGATATGTCTGGATTCCACAGGGGTACACGTACCATACTCTAGGATGGTCCCCTTGAAGCAGTATAGGAGTTTATCCAACTCTGGTGAGGCCAGGGTGTCCCCGCACCCAACAGTTTGGATTGGGGGCCCTCAGGCAGGCAGCCTGATCCTTCCTTGCTGCCAGTGCCAGTCTCGCTACAAGGAAACGGTCCTTGATAAGAATCATCAGTTTTCCCCTGAGCTGGTGCTCCTGCAGGCCTGGTGGAGGCGCCTGATTTAACCATCCCCACAAACACGCTCTCCACCCATTGTACACCGAGCTCGCCTTTGTGTACATTTCTCCTTTCCTACAACAGTGGTGCTGAGGCTGCAGTGAGGCAGAGTGGCTGGTGCGTCTCACAGACAGGAGAGGAGGACCCACCGCTTAGTGCCTATGGGCGTGTTAACTTTTCCGCAAGTCAGTTACTTCCTGTGTAGAATGAGCATGCTAACACTGATGTTTTAGCGGGTGGTTGTGTGCCTTAACTGGGTCCTGGACGTAAAGCCCGGTATAACATGGGACATGCGGAAGATCATAGGAAGCAGCAGCACTGGGGCGAGATCACTTCTGTGTGAGGCTGGGCCTGTGATGTGGGCTAACGCAGCTTTCTCTGGCTTATGAAGTGTCCTTTTAGCACTGACCACCTCACTGAAAGGCACTTTTGCATTTATTAATTACATCTTATCTGTAAGTGAGGAAGTTTAGACCCACTGTTCCCTTCTACGAGGATGGCTTTGGACTATTTTTGGTGTCTCGGCCCGCACTCTTCCCTCCCCCCGGGGGAAAGAGGAGGGTGTGAAATTACCTGTTTGGTGAGTCTCTCCTTGCTTTCTTCTTACTCCTGGGGCCCGTCAGCTCCCCTGAGCAGCCGGCCTCTTCTGTTCCCAGCAGAGACAGCTCCCCATACCCACTGGTTCAGAATCTGGGCTGGGAAGGCAGGTTCTGTATCACAATTTTTGTTGAGATATTAGACCACAGGGTCCTTCTCAGAAATATATCTCAGAAGATCTATTAGAATTCGATTTCTCCCTTGCTCTCAGACCGTACTTTGGCTTTGCCCCAAATTTCAAATGCTAATTAAACTCATGTGTTGCGTATATCTAGTATTCTAGAAGGCAATAGCTACCGTATTCATACGAACATTTGAGATATTTGAATAATTTGATACTAGAATATTATAGGCATTCATGCTGATTTTAAAACATGGGATGGCGTAATAGATTTTTCATTTATTTTTGTGACTGTGTTTTTTCTACACTCGATTTTGGAATGGAACGAACGCAATATTCATTTTAGTGTGATTGAACTTTGGGCTTACTGATGAAATGGAGTCTGTTCCCTTAGAAGTGCCTCACAGTTTGCTTTTTAAAGTGAAGTAAACTAAACATATAGAAAAGTACATTGTGATGTAACCAGCACTCAGATGGAGAGAGAGCACATTACCAGCACCCCAAAACTCCCCATCACAGCCCCCACCTAGTAAACTACAGCCTTGACTTCTCACATCATACATGAGTGTTGCTGGTTTTTGAACTTGATGTACATGCAGTCACACAGTATGCACTTGGTGGGATCTGGCTTCTTTGAGTTAGCACAACTCTAATTTCTTGATTCTGAAAATAATGCTGTGATGGTTTCTAAACCACTTCTTGGAAAGGAAAAGAGGGAGGCAGGGAGGAGAGAAGGGAGAGTGGGGAAGAGAGTGAGAGGTGTGTGTTGGGTACCATTTGTCTGTAGCTACTCTGAAAGGGATGCAGCCCATGAAGAACTTTGGGAGACTATATACCAGCCATACTAGCCAGTCTCTGGCTACCTTAGACCTTATTTATGTGAGAAAATAAATTGGACCTGAATGAAAATTTTGTTGAACTGACTTGCTTTGGCTGTGCCGTGGGGCTGTGGACACATGGTCCTGATACCTGTGAACCCTACGAGGACCCCAGGGTGTTGGCCTGGCTGGATTTTACAGTACTGCCCTGAGTCTTAAAGTTAGTTATAGTCTTGTACCCCAGCCGTCTTCCCAGGGTCTAAAAGAAGTCTCTGTTGGAACGTTTCCTTCTAGGTTTTCATTGTAGTGTTAGATAATAAATGGATGACAAGATCTATACAGAAATGGAGTAGAAAGGAACTTACATGGTGTGATTTTTAGAGACATTATGGGACTTCTCTTGTCCCAAAGTAGCTTTCCCACCACGATACCAAGCCACCACTGTCCCCTCCTCTCTGTCCTACAAGTCCTACATTAGATTCAGTCACCATTAATCCAGAGTAATGAAACCAAATAGCTAAAACACACACTTATTGTGAGATGTTGGTAGGAGCTCAGAGAAAAGTTGGGTCTTACCTCCTTTACACATTATGCATCCTCTTTGGAACACGAGGACGTGCTAAATAAGAGGGAGACTATGTTTGTGGTGGCCATATTCACACTACGGAGTCAGGCTTCATGATGGAGGCAGCCTTGTTCGTCCTTGTGCCTCCCAAATTCGTCAACTTTTGTTCCCAAGGACACACCCTGAATATTATCTTTCAGGGTCTGGGCGCCTACATGTTGCTCACTGCTCAGGATGGAGGGTGAAGTTAGGTAGTTTTCTCAGGCTTCTGAGTGAGAAAGCTAGAATTTGAATCTAGCAGTATGACTCCTAATCCCGTGATTATTTACTCCACTGCATGGATGGAACAGTGGTCGTAATCCACTCCTTTAACTTTTCAGATGGGGCAAGAAGATTTTGTAACGTTTCCAAGGCCCAGTGCCCTTTGAGTTCATCACCCTGTCTCTTGTCTTCCTTACCTCTTTGCCAACCTCAACCCAACTTTTCTCTGAGCTCCTACCAACATCTCATAATAAGTGTGCGTTTTAGCTATTTGGTTTCATTACCCTGGATTAATAATGACTGAATTTAATGTAGGACTTGTAGGACAGAGAGGAGGGGACAGTGGTGCCTTGGTATCGTGGTGGGAAAGCTACTTTGGGACAAGAGAAGCCCCATAATTTTCCTAAAAATCACACCATGTAAGTTCCTTTCTACTCCATTTCTGTATAAATCTTGTCTTCGCATTATTTATTTGTTCAAAAATTATGCATTGAGCACCTGCTAAGTGCTAGACAATACTCTAAGGGTTTGGGGGCACATCCATGAGCAAAACTGACAAAAGTCTTTGATCTTATGAGCCTTATATTCTAGAAGGGAGGGATAGAGAACCAACAGTAAGTATTATAAATGATAAATGCATCAGTTTCATGGTCTGTTAGATGATGATAAGTGATACGGAAAACAGCAGAGTAAGAAGGATGGGGAATGTTGGGGGCAGGTCACTGCAGGTATAGTAGAGTGTTCCGAGTGGACTCACTGACAAAGTGGCATTTGAATAAAGACTTGCAGGTGATAAGGGAATAAGCCACGCAGATATCTGGAAGAAGAGTAGTCCACAAAGAGGGACAAGGCAAGGCAAAGGCCTTAATATGGGAGTATGGCTGGAATGTTTGATGTAAAGTAGAAGACGAGTGAGGGAGGAGAACAATAAGAGGTGAAGTCACAGAAGTAACCAGGAGTCGAACCATGTAGTTACTTGTCGGTCATTGTTAGGACTCTAGCTTTCCTGCTGATTGAAATGGGGGGAGGGATTGCAAAGCTGTAACACAGAAGAGAGACATGATGTGACTTATGTTTTAACTAATCATTTTGGTTGCAGTGTTGAGAACAGGCAGTAGGTGGGTGGGAGACAGGGAGGGAGACCAATTAGGAGGCAGTTTTAATAACCAAGGCGAGGGATGGTGGTAGCTTAGAACAGTGAAGAGAAGTGGTCGTAGTCTGGATACACGATTTCCTGATGTAATGGACGTGGAATATAAGAGAAAGAGAAGCCAAGAATGACTTCAGTATTTTCGCTGTAAGCAACTTGAAGATTGGAGTTGCCATCAGCTGAGATGGGAACAACCATGGGAGCAATGGAACAGAAGGTGGTCTCGGAGCTCCGTGCTGGATTCATTGAGTTCATGATGCCTATCAGACGTCTCAAGTAGAGGTGTTGAGTCTGGAGTTTGGGAGAGAGTTTCAGTGGGGGGATACTGTGGGAGTCGATCCCCACATACAGGTGGTATTTAAAGTTAGCAGACTAGAAACTTAGCAAAGCAGTGGGGGTAGATAGAGAAGAATTCAAGGTCTGAGCTTACAGCACCCAACATTAAGAGGTAAAGAAGAAGAGGAGAAGGAACCAAGAGAGGAGATATAGGAGTGTCACCCGGCGGGGTGGGGTGGGGAAGAGTGGTGTTTTGGAAACCAAGTGAAGAAAGTGTATGAAGGAGAAGAGAATGTCAACTACATCAAATGCTGCTGATGGGTTGAGCAATATGGGGACTGAGAAAGAGAAGCTTGATTTAGTACCGAGATGGTCCATGGTAACCTTGAAAAGAACAGATTTGGCGGAGTGGGGAGGGTGAACACCTTATTGGGATGAATTTAAGAGAGAGTGTGAAGAGATGTGGATGAAACAGTGAGTGTACAACTCTTTCAAGTAATGTTTTTATAGAAGGGGAGAAAACTAATGGGTTGGTGGAAGAAGTGTGGTCAAGAAAAGTATTTTTTAAGGTGGGAGAAATAACAGCATCTTAGTATGCTGATGGAATTGTCTGTATAGGAGGCAGAGGGATGGACTCGGGAGCACTGTGGTGGGAGGGAATAGAATCCAGAGTTAGAGCAGAGGGACTGGCTTTACAATGGGGCATGGATGGTCTATGTATGGAAGGCAGAGGGCCCGTGTGCAGAGGCTGGTGCCTGAAACATGAGAGGGTAAGGGGTCGATGGGGACTCTCTTGAATTGCTTTGTTGTTTCAGAGAAGAAAGAAGGTCATCAACTGAAAATGAGGAGGTAGGAGAAGATGTTGATGGTTGAGGAGAGGGGAGAAGGTATGAAACAGACGTCTGGGAAAGCAGGAACATGAATGAACTAGGGAAGCACAGCACAATTGCCGGCAGCATTGAGGTTCAATGTCATGGATTTTAAAGGAAACCTGTCAGCATGATTGTGTGTTTTTCTCTAGGGATCTTCATCTGCACAGCTGATGTGCATGAAAGGTGGAGAATTGGATCTTTTCTCCTTTGGAAACTTTAAAAATGCAACAATTTAAATGTTTTGTGAATGAAAGAGCTGCTTCAAACCATTATGCCTATTTGCTTGCATGCTCCCTCGCTCCCTTCCTTTCTTCCTTCCAAAAGCACTTGTATCTCCTAAGTATATAATAATCATATCTGAAACTAGTTTAAAGCAATCCCCATTTCTTCAATGAACTTTGTGTGTTTACTAAGTGCCAGGAGCTCTGTTAGGTACCAAGAAGATACAAAAAAGAAAAGAAGACCCTAGATGCTCATCTAGGGAGAGGTGAAGATGAAACATGTCTATGATAATTGTAATATAAGATGGAAATTGGTGAGCATCAATTTGAAAATAGAGTGTTGTGAGAATTGAGAGAAGGAAAGCTTGTTTCTAGCTGGAAATTAGAATACCATGTGGCCTGAAGGGTGGCCACATGGTTTCTCCCATCCCATATGCTCTTCTGGGTTGAGACATTGCTACTCCTAGCATTCAGAGTGGGAGTGGATGTGTTCTCCTGAACGGGCTTGTGACTCATTCATAACCAATACTGTGCACAGCAGAAATGACGCCATATATCTTCTGAGTCTAGGCCAAAAGAGATTTGGCTCCCACCCTGTTTGCTGGGACATGATGTAAAAAGTCCTGAGCCTCCATGTGAGAAGTCCAGTTCCCCTGAGGCCACCATGCTGTGAGGAAGCCCAGGCCACATGGGGAGGATACTTGTAGGTGCTCTGTTTGACAGTGGCCAGCATCAGCAGTGGACGTGTGACAGAAAGCACCTCCACATGATTCTAGCCCCCAGCTGCTGAGTCACCCCCGGCCATTAAGTCTTTCCAGCTTGGGTCCCAGACATCATGGGGCAGAGTCAAGCCATCCCTACGCACTCTCCGAGTTCCTGACCCACAGAATCTCTGAGTGTCATACAATGGACTTTTTACACTACTGAGTCTTAGAGTGGTTTGTCAAGTAGCAGTAGTTATCAGAACAGAAGATTTCTTGAAAGAGGGAACCTGAGAATCAAGTCAATGTTTAGATGTGAAGAAAATGTGATACTAAATGAGACTGGCGATTTTATTGATTATGGAGGAAATGCTTGGAATTTCCCTTTCACGTTTGATATTCCGGCTATTAAACACTGTTTTGTAGAAATATCTCTAGATTTTTATCTGAATTCAGAAAATTTATGAAGACTTTGGAATGCAGCTCTTCCTGGTGATTTGATTTTGTGATGACACAGCACCATCAAATACATTTTAGCAGAACCTAGGTCTTTTAATTTTTATTTTTTTTTTGATGTGGACCATTTTTAAAGTCTTTATTGAATTTGTTACAATACTGCTTCTGTTTTATGTTTTTGGTTCTTTGGCTGTGAGGCATGTGGGATCTTAGCTCCCCGACCAGCGATCGAACCCACACCCCCTGCATTGGAAGGCAAAGTCTTAACTACTGGATCGCCAGGGAAGTCCCCAGAACCTAGGTCTTGAAGAGAGTAACTTTCATGCAAAAAGTTGACAACTTCATTAGCAGAGTTACTAGTGTATTTCCTATAAAACTAACAGTATTAAACAGTACTGTTTACATGGTTGTATAAAAAAACTTGGTAGAATATATATATTATATATATAGTATATAATTTACTTTTAAAACTCATTTTTATTGTAACCACACCAATGTTTTTATTTTTGTCTTGAACTTTTAAACTTTTATTGACTTACCAAAAGAAGAAAAAGGGAGATATTTTAAGTATGGTGACTGTATACTTACTGGCTCATTTACCTGGCTAATCTTCCCTGCCTTTCCTAGTGCAATAGATTAATAGGTGATCAAAGGGTTTGATTTTCTTGATTTCCTCTCCTCTGTCCACCTTCTGGCTGCACTGATCTGTTAGTGCTGCTGCTTTCCCAGTTAAGGTGCTTTGTTTGCAAGTAGCTGGGGTCAGCACTAACCAACTCAAGAAAAACCAATAATAACAAGAGGGCATGATGGGATTTAGTGCAAGGATCTGAAAGTGTTTCCAGAATTAAAGGGAAGGCTGAAGAACCAGGCAGGGTAGGCTGAGGAGCAGGGAGCTCCAGGAATATAGGAGGTGAGAAGCCTCTTCCAAGCCCTGCCCTGGAGGCGAATGAGCTCCAACTGTTCTTGGGCGCCATATTCTTCTGCTCACAGCTCTAGTTCCCCTGAAGTATGACTTGGCCTGAGGAGGGCGAGTCCCTCCATGAAACTCCCTTCTTGTCTATATCCAGTGGGAGGTATTTCCCAAAGTAAATCTGTACCTTTTATGATCTGAAGGGAAATGGAAGTCAGGCAGCACGGACAGCAGCTGTCCACCCCACTGTTGATTCCTGGAGTCATCTCAATGGCCAGTAGCAGACTGGACCTCATAGATTTTTAGTGCATTCATTGAATCCAAGTGTTTCTGTTAACTAGCAATATACCTTATTTAAAAAATCATCTCTATACCCAGATTTTGAAAAGAGTTAATATCTTTTAAAATAGCTTCCTATTCATTTGCTCCTTCTTTACTTAAAAACTTGATGGAGTAGAAAGAAAGAACTAGGATTAACATTCCCTCTTGAGAGTGAAAAACTGGAGGTGCTAGATGTTTAAGGCACTTGTCCCAAGTAACTCTGATGTCTTAAAAACATAGTCAGGGCTCCAGCTGAGTTTGACTTTCATTCATCCATCTGTTCTCCTTCTCTTTTTTTATGAGGCAATTTCCTTAAGGACAGTGATTGTACCTCCTGCCCACGTAAGTCTCAACATTCACTAGGAAAGAAAAGTGCTTTGGAAAGGGAGGATTCAAGTCTTGGCTTTACCACCTACAACCTGATGGTCACGATCACAGTCTCTCTTACCTGAACCCTACTGGCTGGTCCCTCCCAGGGCTGATAAAAGAATAAAATGGAGGGATAGATATTACAGGGGGGGTTATAAAGCAAAGTGTCATGCAGTTGTGAAGTGTTATCACTTTATCCATGCTCTTAATTCTCCTTATATGTGTAGGCATGTAGTACATTGTCATTGATTGTTACGCCATGTGCTACTGCAACATAGGAGCAATAGCAATGCAAGGTGGATTCCCTAGGTTTTATCAGGGCAGACGGCATCAGTGGACTCAGTCCTTTACACCTGAATCACAGTCTCTGCAGTTTGTTTTTCTTGCAACCTGTTAGGCATGCAGTAGTAAGGTGTTCGATTTCCAAAGAATACTTAAGCCAAGGACACTGTGTCCCATCTTGGATGAAATACAGTTTACACTTTCAAATCAGATCTTTCATTTTTAAAGGCTGAATAGAATAGCGTCTAAAAAAAGAAGTCCCACTGGTTAATTTTAGGCTGCTGGGGAAAAAAAAAGAGTTTAATGTAAGATTATTCTTGGTACAGAAACATTTTCACTTGGCTGTGAATTGGATACATTTAAAAATCATTTTAGGCTCTTGCCTTTGAAATTGTGTGTGATAAGCGAGATTATCAAACAAATGTCAATAGCATCTTGGATCCAGTAACGCTGCTTCCCTCATTCTAATGAACTAGTTCACGTGTGAGTGCCAGGTAAAGGTGGTCTTCTGCTTGCAGGAGCACTTAACAGTGACTGATTGGTGGAGAAAGGTTGATGGTAATTTTACCGGTGTTGCCCTCTCCATTCACGATGGCTTACCTAGTTCCTGGACAGGCAGGACCTTTGTCTTGCATATTTAAAGCTATTAGCCTTATCTATACAGGCCTAGGCATATAAGTACAGATGGCAGATCTAGCCATTTCAACAGACATACCAATTTATACTCTCTGTTGCGGATCTTCTGCATATGATTACAATAATAGATGACATTTAATGAACTTGTACTACGTATCAGTCTGTGTACTAGACTAATAACTCTCTCTATGTTTTTAAACCTCATGCTGTAAACATAAAAGTTATTGAGGAAGATAATATGACTCATCTGGCTATGAAATAGTCCAGCCATTTGGCACATATAAACTTGACCATCACCGGCTGAGACAGAAAAAAGAATGCCATGCATCTTTCCTTGAAATTTAGAGATATTTGCTTTCTTGCTTCTTTACCAAAGAAAGAGTTCCAAACAAAAAAGAGGGATGGTTCTTTCTCATCCTGTCCCATTACATTATCATCTGCCAGATGGAATGAAGAGAGTCAAGACTCATGCTGGTCCCCCTGATGCCTCAAACCCTGTGGACCCTAACAGACTCAAAAGGAGAAAGTGATCCCGCAGGAGACCAGCTCTCATCCCCAGCTTACCCGCTCCTGCCAGACAGAGCTGCTGGCATCCATCTGGGCAGGCTGCCCTTGTCTCAGGACTCTTTCTTTCAGCCACTTGCAAAGCCTGGACACATTGTCAGCCTTGGAGGACCTTTCTAAGAGGACCAGAAAGTGATGGGGCTGCTCTCCCTGCTGTGGGAAACAACAGCTTCAGTCATGAACCATGACCATTGGCAGGAGAGCGGCTGAGTTACAGTAATACCTGTCCTTCTACCTCCCAGGAATGTCATCGGTATGAGATGGCATCACGGATGTGGAAGTCTTTTGAAAAGTTTAAAAACATAAGTCAAAATGATAAAGGAACAAAGCACGTTATGATTGCTAGGACATCAGAGCATTCCAGTCCGGGACAGTCAGGGCTGTCGATGACAAGCCAAGTTCTCTTCAGGCCTCAGGATTTTCACCCAAGTTTTTAGCAGATTTGTCTAAAACTGTCCACTCTTTTAGCTGGGGAAAAAGAAGAATGAAAAAGAGCAGTGAGCTCAGATTCGGGGTCATACCCTACCCCAAATTTTCTTTCTCACACACATATACAGACTCCTACATGTACACACGATGTGCGTGTAAGAAATACATAACTTCTGTGTAAATGTTGAGAGAGGGGAAAAGTATAATCCAGATATAGCTGGAACTTCTCTGCTCTTACAGGTCTGGATCAATTACCTCCATCCTAACTCCACAGCAGGGGAGCCCCAGGCACCCTAAGTCTGCGAGATTTCTGCAGGCTCCCCAGGTTTCTTCCGGCTATGCAAGTTCTGGTTTCTGTCCTTGGATTTCTATATCTGATAGGCAGACTGTTTGCTGCTTAATCTGGGCAGCACGGAGAAACTCAGCCCCTCGCTGATCTCAACAGTCAACGTTATCCATCCCAAATATACCAGTCGATTGTGCTGGCTTGGGTGAGAGTGTAGGAGGTGTGCTGTGGGACTGAGTTCACATGGCAACAGTGAAGACAGTGTGAATCAGCTCAAGAGGTATTGTCTGTAGTGACCACCTCTTTTCAGGGGAGATTGAGAGCCTGTTTCCAGTGACCTACTCTTCTTCCTTCCCTCTCCTCACTTCTGTCTACTTCCAGACACCCCACATCCCTAACTCCTTAGGGGAGTCAAATAATAGATTTCCTCATTTCAAGCAGGGCACCCGCCACAGCCCTGATGGTGGGAGGGCACCCCGCCTTCCACAAGGCACTCTTTCAAACAATGAAGGGGTGACCCCAAGTGAATCTAGAGAATAAATTGTCTTCACCTCCTTCTAAAACTGTAAAATATTTACATATTACCTAAGTCTTGGGACCCATCAGGGCTGAACGTTGATAACAGAATCATGTCCAGTGTGTTTTTCTTTAAGGTATGTCCAATATGTTTTGACTGTAACTCTAAATAGGTCACTCAGTGAAAGCTTTTGGTTGGACCCAATTGTCTTGAAGATCTAGCTGAGCTCTGACATCCTATGTTGCTCTGTTATTCTATTGAGAGAAAATCAGGGGAGAAAAAAGCTTTATTTCTGTCCATAGAAAAATGATCATCTGCCTAAAAATAATGTAAGGGGGACACCCATGATTCCTGTCCTTTCTCAAATGTCACATCCCATTGATCTAGGTCAGCCAGGAAGTCACTTAGCGAATTCTTTAAAAAGTCATATTGTCCAGGGGACGAAGGACATCTTCTTTCACTTCCAATCAGCCAACCCGTTACTCCTCTTCTCCATTTGTAAGTTCTCAGAGTAACTTAAGTGGCATGAGTCATGTTCTGAAAATCAAAATGCACACGCAGAGCATATAAAATGAACCACGAAGAGAGTAGGAATTAGAGACACGATGTGGCCCTTTGTGAAACATGACTACATCCCTGTGGGCCAAGGTTTCGGAGTGTTGTTGAACTAAGGAGGGTAATGACAGGGTTCAGGGTTTGCCAGAGAGTGTGTCATAACATGGAGATTTTAGGAGAAGTGCAGAGTGCCTTTAATCAAGGCTAAGAGGAGCTTGCTAATGGTGCCCTGTTTGTCAGTTGTTTATGCGGTGGGTGAGTGGGTGGGCTGAAATCAGACCGGTTCCATTTTTTGTTATGAAAATTTATAGAGTATCTAATTCTTCTACAAGGAAACATTTGCAAAATGTTAATTATAGAGATTCTAGCTTTACCTTTCCTGAAAGATTAACTCTGGAACATTACTTTTACTGGGGGTCACCTCTGTTAACTGGGAACTTGAGTTTTAATGACTTGGCATGTCACCCTCGGGGGATATCTGTGTCTTCAGAGGAACCCCTTGGGATCCACCACTTGTTTAGGGAAAGGTATTATTTTGGCCTCTGGATTCTGGCAGCTGGACAACACCTTGGGAGGATCCCAACCACACACAAATGGAGGAATTTTTACTTGGTAAGCCTTCCGTTTTGCCAAGGTAGTTATTACCTATTTCTGTGGCGATGGATGTTTGTTCAGTCACAGAGTGTTATGGTTGAGTCTTTGATCTCATCTCCGAAGTTAATTGTAAAACTTTCGCATAGGATCCTCTGTATTCCTGGAGTACTAAATGACACCATCAGGCAATTCTTATTGTCATGGATAATTGCCATAAAGAGGTGAATAGGATAGAGGGCTAGAATGAAGAATGAAAGTAAACACGTATGGGGAACATTATGCTTGAGAAAAAGGCATTGCGATGTAACAGTATGATGATTTCAATCCCAGACTTATAGTGATTTAATGAAATAAGCAACATGCATTGACTCTAAACATATGTTGATGGAGACAAATTGAATATCAGAGATTTCTATTGTAAAGTGATTTTTGTGTCCAAAATGTCATTATCTTCAAAAGATACATAGTCCTTTGAGGTTTGAAAATACCGACAGTTTCGTTTTAATGCTTCTTGAGCTTAGCACTCTTGTTTTATCTTGGAAGACACTTGCTGTTGCCGCGTGTGGACATTGTAATAGGATTTACATTTCAGCAGTCAGCAGTCGCAAGCCAGGAAAGGCTTGGGAAGAATGAGAAGACTTCTTATTCTGGCTGTCATAGATGATGATTGGGTTTACAAAGGACTTCACATATAATGACAGGGAGAATTCATAACCTGATGCTTTCAAGTCATTTCTCTCTTTTCATTTGCCAAGGGACATACCTTTCCTTAATTTCCTGGGGGAGAAAAGTCTGCCAAAACTGGATGAAAAATGGTTGATTTGAAATCATGTCATAAAATAGAACTAAAGGAAGGGGTTGAACTGGCTGCTTCAGCCTGAAACAGCTCTCCAGGGTTGGTCCCGCTGAATGTACTGTTGATGGCAGAGAAAGCCAAAGCAAACACAAAATTGTGTTAAAGTGGTAACTAGTGCAGTCCTAACTTTGAATATCCGCCAAAGCTGGGATGTAGGATTTCACTTAACCCAGCTATATATTTTATCCCACTGACATAATTTGAAATTCGGGGCCCTTTTCCACACAGGACTAGGAATCCCCCTTTGTTTGGTTTTAGGAGAATGATCACCTCATTATATATTGATCTGTGGCTTCCTTGCAACCCTTATCTTTGGTCCATAGCCTTCCCTTGTTGGGCCTTGGCTTTCATGCATTACAAGGGTATTCAGTGTTTTAAATCATACCTGTACTTACTCATGTTTCTTTGAGTACAGACCTAGGAAATTGTTACTGAATGAAGAGATTCAGCAGCTCCGTTTTAATATTTTCCTGTTTCTAAGTCTTGAATTCTTCTGCTTTCTGCTTACTCCAGCCTTCATTTATCCCAGCACTAGGATACAAGATTTCAGAGGTCACTTTTTCCCTTGAAATTCTCCATGTTTTTGACTTAAAGAAAAACGCTCATATTTCAGTAAATAATCCATCCAAATTTGAAGAAGGGGATTAGAAAGTTCAAATGTTATTCCAAATGGATGTTTTTTCCAAAAGCCAAACTATCAAAAAATGAAGGTAAAATAGAACTAAGTAGAAAGCAAAATGCTTCCAGTTTGAATAAACAAAATTCACTAGTTTATTTCCTTGGCTATCAGTCTTTTCAAGATTTGAGTATCTAGTCGTTGGAAAGCTTTGCTCATTTTCTATCGTGGTAACATATATAGAGATTGCGGTAGCTAATTGCAATTATTAGACAAAGACCAAAAAAAAAGCATTTTTCTTCTTCCAATTTCTTAGTCTGTGTGCAAAATTGCCATTCCAGATGGGGCCCATTATGTGATGTTGTATTTCAAAGGGAAACATTTCTTAAAGTTGCTGAAAAATGTCTATTAAGGAAATAAGAGCCACTGGAAAAAAAAAAAAGACAGGTGTTATATATTTCTTCAATTAGTGGCAAACTCCTGGTAGTATTGATGCAGAATTGTGGAGGTTCTAAGTGAAATATTTGAATTATCTCTCCTTCCTAACCCACCCAGTGCTGTTGTAAAAAGTGAGAAAGAATCACAGGGTTTAATTCTGGGGGAGAAACCATTTCTGATTTTGTAGCTATGAGAACATAGTTGCACTCTTTTGCTTAACGTGTCATTAATTAAAAGTTTTTGTCAGTAGGACAGCAAGCAATTATGTGAAGCAGCTGGGTTACAAGAAGGACTGATCACATGTTATTACAGGCAGAGGAATTACGGATTATGGAAAGATGAACAATGTAATTATGCTCATGGAGTGTCACTTATTAATTTTTAAGGTGAGATTTGTAATAATTTCATAATAGCTATAAAACTCAGAGCAAACGTCTGGATTTCTAAGGGTCACCAAGGTTGAAAAACTGGTCCACGGGTTTAATTTTGTCAGAATGTGGTCCAGTGCCCAACAGTGCTCATTGTTTCAAGGGGAATGAAATCCTACAAATGCTGAAGACAAAATCTAGAACTTTTAATCTCAAACTTCTCATTTCATTAACTCTCATCTGTCACAACCTCATTCCCTTGCTGAGTTCATGTAGAGATGGACTCAGAATACGATAGCCCACAACTGCCTTGCATTTACTCTGAGTAACTATGCAAAGGTGAAAAGAGGCTGTAATCATGGAAGTCAATTAACACCTTTCCTGGTTCCACCTGGTAATTATTTGTGAAGCATCATCTTTCAGAAGCCCCACAATCACTCAAAAATCAGGGCCATCTTTGCCTTTCTAGAGCCCCTCCCCTCAACCATTTAAAACCCTTTCTCTCTCTTATTCTTCCCATTGCCTCTTCCACCCTCTTTCTTCTCGTTTCTTGTTGGCAGTATTGCTAATTAGGCCACTATTTCAAACAGGATGAGGAATCTCTTTTGCCAGGTAAGTGGGTGGTATTTGCAGTAAGTAATTAAAATGGATTTACTGAATTTAAAAAAAAGACTAATAATAACAGCAGCAAAAGAACAGCAGCAACAAGTGAGGGCAAAAAACTGAAGTGACCTGGAAATGAAGCTATGTTAGTAATCTGTGAAGTGGCTGGAAAATCCTGCAGGTGAGATAAGTGAGTTGCTGGAACAGTGGCTCTTTGGCCATCTAACATAAAATAAAACAATAAAGGAATACAGACTCTTCATTATCCCAGGTTTGGGATATTTTAAAATTTTCCAGTTGCTATATAGTTATAGAGCTTTAATTTTTACCTTGAGATATTTTTTTCCAAATGGCAATAACCTGATTTTTTTAGCCTCTAAAAGCCACGGATACTATCAAAAATTCAAATTAGGTAAAAATCCCCGGTGGAAAAATCTGCTAAAATTTAATGCCTATTTTTTCTAGCACTTTCTATGACACATAAATATAAATCACAGATACAAATATACGCAAATACATTTTTAATGAAAATTCATGTATTCAGCATTATTTATTGAGCACCTATTAGGTGTTAGGCTATGGGATACTATGGTGGGTGAAAACAGACATAGTCTCTCCGCTCATGCAGCTTAACAGCATACTGCAGGAGAGAGCCGTTAATAAAGAATCAGGTAACTGAATATAATGTTTTGAATGTGGCAAGTGCCCTAAAGAAGAGGTACATAGTATAAGACCTTATGTTAGGGGACATAGGGCTTAACCTGGAATGCCAGAGAAGGTTTCACTGAGGAAGTGATGATATTGAGTTTAGATTTCAAGGAAGAGTTGGAGTATATATAGGTGGTACCTAGAAGAAGATGGGGGTAAAGGGAAAGGAGGGATCCAGAGCAGCTGAGTAGCTTATTAAAGACTTTGCGATAGCAGGGAGCATGTACATTTTAGAAAATAAGCTGGGCTAACATCTAGAGAACAAGTTTGTTGCAGTGGGAGAAACGCACAGCGTGCTTTGTGGGGAGCAAGACTTTGTGGGGCGTTGCAGACCCTGCAGAGGACTTGGTTCTCAGCCCTAAGGGTAATGGAAGCTGTGATTCAGGCATGGAGGTGGCACGAGTTTCATCAAGCTTAGCCTGGCTTCAGTGTGGAGGACTGATTGAAAGGGGCCAATTGGATGCAAGGGGCTTAAATGAGAGGCCGTCAACGGTAGAAGGGAGAGAGATGCTGGTAGTGTGAACTGGAGTCATGGTGTTGGAGCTGGAGAGACGAGCACTTGGTGAGGAATTGTATATGTGGGTGAGTACGAGCAAGGAGTCAAGGGAACCTCTGAACCCATTTGACTGTAGTGCTCTTTCTCTGTCTCTTTCTTACTGATTTGTAGGGTATATCTATATATTGTGGAGATTATCCTTCTTCCGTTACATGTTCCAAACATTTTCTCCTGGTCTCTTCCTTGTCTTTTAATTTTATCTTACAGTATTTTTTGATAATCAAGAGTTTGTTTCACATAGTTACGCTCATCAGTCTTTTTTCTTCTTCTAAATTTTATGTCTTCTGTGGTTTTATGATAATGTTTTGTTGGTTTTTAAAATTCACTTGGAATTTATTTTGAGGTATGTTATAAAGTAGGGATTGACCTTGTATTTCTAGATGGGTAAAAAATTGTATTTGTATCGTTTATTCTCCTCTCTTCACTAATTTGAAATAAAACCCCAAACACACAAACACACACAGATACGGCAGGGGTTCAGTACATTATTCTAGTCCGTTGTTCTAGTTGCCTTTTCCTGTGCTAATCATGCATTGTTTTAATTAGTATAGCTTTATTTAATTAATTAATTTAAAAATATTTTGCTTTCTTTTCGTACATTTTCTTTTCCACAGAAATCCAGAGAATCAGCTTGTTAGTTCCATGAAAGGAACTGTTGGGGTTTCACTTGAGATTTCAGTAAATTTATAGATTAATTTAGAAAGAATTGGCCTTTTTTTTTTTTTACAACATTGAGTCTCCTTACCTAGCAACGTGATATGTATCTTTCCATTTCTTCAGTGCTGTGTGTCTTCTTTTATGTCTTTCAGTAAAGTTTTATATTTTTATTCATATAGATCTTAAGGTAAAAGTATTTTGTTTGACTTGAGTTATTTTAGAGTTTCCTACTTCGTGACTTCAGTTAAATTTGTATATTTATAAATACCTATCCCATCTTCTCTGTGGAAAATAGGCTGATAATTTTGAGAAGTTGGTATGATTGAGATGTTGAGTTGTGTCCTCTCTCTCCAAAAGGTTTGACATCTGTTCCAGGCAGGAGACCGTAGGGAAGGTAAATTTTTCTTTTCTTGGAGTAAATACCTTGGTGGAGAATTTCAAATCCGTCTCTCTCTGCAGCTGATGGCCTGCCGTCTCTAGTACAAGGTTTAATGTGAGTGGAGGATGTGCATCTGTGGCTGTATATCTACATCTTTAGAAACACACTCTATAATGATTTGGAGATATTCCAGCATAATTCCTCTGCTGGTACATGTTCAAGGCCCAGGTGAAGAATCACTCATCCTTAACCTTGTGTGTTCACCTGCTTGCTGATTCTTGACTACTACCTCTTAGATTCATTGAAGGGTCGAGGGAGTCTAGCCATAAGCCCTTAAGAACCAACCCTCAAGTTCATCTTCTGTGTTTTTTTTTTTTTTGCGGTAGGCGGGCATCTCACTGCTGCGGCCTCTCCCGCTGTGGAGCACAGGCTCCGGACGCGCAGGCTCAGCGGCCATGGCTCACGGGCCCAGCCGCTCCGCGGCATGTGGGATCTTCCCGGACCGGGGCACGAACCCGTGTCCCCTGCATCGGCAGGCGGACCCTCAACCACTGCGCCACCAGGCAAGCCCTTGTTTTTGTTTTTTAAATTTATTTAATTAATTTATTTTTGGCTGTGTTGGTTTTTGTTGCTGCACATGGGCTTTCTCTAGCTGCGGCGAGCAGGGGCTACTCTTTGTTGTGGTGCACGGGCTTCTCGATGCTGTGGCTTCTCTTGTTGCGGAGCACGGGCACTAGGGCTCGCGGCTTCAGTAGTTGTGGCTCGTGCACTCTAGAGCGCAGGCTCAGTAGTTGTGGTGCACGGGCTTAGTTGCTCCATGGCATGTGGGATCTTCCCAGACCAGGGCTCGAACCGGTGTCCCCTGCATTGGCAGGCAGATCCTTAACCATTGCGCCACCAGGGAAGTCCCATCTTCTGGGTTTTTGAAAGATGTTCTCTTCTTGCCCCTCCTGCTCCTGAAAAGAAGGGAGTTATCATTAGTTGATAATGCACACAGGGACATGCACAAAAAAAAGATCAAAGGCTCCAAACATATTTATCTGTTTGATGGATCCAGCATTCTTTGTTCACACAGCTTTGTTCAAAACTGTTCTTTCAATATCCAAGCTAAGCTTGTGTCTGGTAACTGCAGACTTGATTTAAATTAGAGAGACCTGGTCAATTCCCTGGGAGAGCTGCAGGGACAAAGCTGGGTTTCCTCAGCCTCTCTTTCTATTTTCCCTCAACTTCTTTAGTTTTGCTTGCTTGTGAAACGCTATGAATGATACTTGTGTCTTTGTTTTGTAGGCGTAGCCTGGGCTCTGCAATGGTGACGGCTCGCCGCTTACTATCAATTTCTTTGGGGGTTAATACTTTCCTATTATACCTATTGTCTGGCCCTCACTTTCCTGCCTGGTACTGTAATACACAGCTTTCAGTATTCTGATGGGATTGCATGGGTCTGCCATCACTAGCTTGATTTTTAACAGGAAGCTAGGACAATAAAGGCCTTGAGAAAGCAAATGTGAGAAATGTTTGCTTCTGCCTAGGGACATGAGTGCAAAATGAAAACAATACTGTCTTTTTTGCTTGCTTCTGTCACCCTGTTTTGACAGTAAAAACTAGAGCCCTTCCCTGAACCATGGGTATGAACAAAGAAAAATGGCTGTAGCCATCAGAGGCTGCAGTTTGAGATATTAGACATGTTTTCTTGTAAACATGTAATTATCACCTGTTGTCTGCTTTCTGTCCTTCCACTCAAAACTCAAAGCAAATTCCTTCTTGATTTAAGGAGTACATCTTGAATACTACTGCTACTACTACTACTAACAATATCAATAAATAGCATTTTCAAAGAGAAACTCATAAAACCTAGCGGCAGGTAACTATTAACCACTCCACTGTGCGTTAAGTGAACCTAAGCAGATAACATAGCACAGCTTTGTTGGGACCAGCTCCATGTGGAGGTGGCCTTTGAGGAAGGGACCTCTGATTTTCTCCAGACTCAGTTAATGATGCTGTGTTTAATAGTGACAAGTTAATGAGACTTTAAACAGGATTTTGCAGCTCTTGGGGAAGAAAAACACTCAAGAAAGGATCATAAGTTTTAACTATTCTAAAGGGAGAAAATATGGAAAGTCAGAAGTGGTCTGTATTTTAGCTTTTAGACAATGTCAGATATCTAGTTTCTAGCTTTCTTTGCAGGGTCCTTCTTCTCCTCCTTCGTTGGAGTTACCCCATTGTTCTAGGTAATTCCTCTTTCTTTGCCCTGGGTCTTTAGGGGTATTGTTCTCTGCCCTCACATGCCTTCTCCTACCATCTT
Organism: Pseudorca crassidens; assembly: GCF_039906515.1. NCBI lineage: Eukaryota > Metazoa > Chordata > Mammalia > Artiodactyla > Delphinidae > Pseudorca > Pseudorca crassidens. Next base: position 95,858,543 of record NC_090298.1, read on the forward strand.
GTACTGAATTCCAAAATTCTGTTCCTTCTTTCATAATTAGAGACTTTTGGCTTGGCACATGGTTGCCTACTTAGAAACTACATTTCCCAGGCTCCCTTGCAGCTAAGATTCTACCTATAAATTAGGTTCCATTGCTAGAAGTTCTCACAGGAGACTTAGAAGAGAGACAGGGGCTTCTATTGGATCCTGACTGTCTTCACTGACCATCCAGACTGTGGGTTTCCTGCATTGTCTTCCCATCTCCTCTAGCTTCCTGTTTGTCAAGAAGCAGTGCAGGTAGTGGCCCCCTCTTGATCTCATGTCTAATCTCTGGGCGCTGCGTCTCGTGTCCATTTTCCTGCTTACTGCTGTGGTAGGGGCCTCAGACTAGACTGTGGGCCTTGGCTCTAGTTGTGCCTTTGAGTTAGCAGCCCCTCTGCTAGGCTGGTTCTGGGTTTTTCTGGGAGTCAGCCCAAGAAACTCATCTCGCACTCTTTCCAGCGGTTTTATAAATCCCTCAATCCCTGTATGAAACTCATTTTGCATAAAATACCTGGGGTGGGTTGTGGTTCCTGCACTGACCCTACTATAAATAACATTATGTCCACTGCCATAGAATTTGCCGGCAGGGGTTGTCCTGATATTATAATAGTTCTCATATAGGGCATCAGTGAGTTCCATGGGCCACGCTCCTGGTGAGGCCCTTGACATTCTCTGACTGACTCATCCCAACCACCCCGGGAGGCAGGCATCACTGCCATTATATTGAGGTCTCTATAAAGAGAGGGTTGGGGAGTTCTGTAACTTGCCTAAGGCCACAGGGGTAGAAGTGAAATCCGCTTCTTCCTTTAATCCTTCTCTGTCACCCCAGCTATGAGCAAAAAATGGTTAGCGTGTCAGAAATAAATGCTGCCTTCTAAGATGTCAAGATAATGTCCTTCATTTTCAAATGGGGAAACTGAGACTGTTAGCGGGACCCGACCTCATTCCTTGCCTCTTCGTGGTGAGCTGGATGCTCTGCACGGCTGAGTTAGACTCGTCCCCTGAATCCACTGTGGAATCTTATGCCTTCATGGAATGTGATGTGTTGCTCCTTGCAGGCTCCCCCTCAGGACCCTTCTTCTCCTCCAAGGAGGGGTAGGTACTATAATCAGTCCCTTATAAGGACTGCCAGTGGCTGAAGATTTTATTACACTCAGTTTTTTAAAAAAAATAAATAAAAGCAGCAGTGCATGTATTGTGAACGCTTCAAAGGATCCCACAAGGTAGGAGTGGAAGCGAGCATGGAGGCTACTCCCTGCCACAGCCCTATTCTCTCTCTTGCTCTTTCCTGCATCCTTGGCTTCCCCTTCCTTACCTGGAGTTGTTTAAGGCCTGGGAGGCTCCCGTCTCTCTGTCTCTCATGCTGCCCAAGTCCTTGTGTCCTGCTCTCTGTAACTGGCTCCTCTCCCTTGGTGCTATACTCAGGATTAGCTTTTCCTCAAGCCAGGGTCATGAGACCTACACATTGGGTTTGGGTTTTGGGTGAAATAGAGCAAGGCTTCTATGCTGTGCTGGGATTCTAGGGCATTTCAACCATCCTAACTTAAAGGCATTTTCTGTGGGTCTCACTTAGCTTCTCAGAGTTTTTACTAAGGTTTAGGGTTGGGAGGGTGGGAAGCTAAAAAGAAAATATTAACTGGCCCTACTTTGCCTTTTTTTTGGTGCACATATATCGAGCGGGAACCTTGGGGAAAAGGGTGGGCAAGGCCAAAGCAGAATTTAGGGACTGTGACGGTACCGTTTTATTATCGCCCCTTATCAGCTCTCTGCACAGCCATCCCCAGAAAGTCCTCTCTCCCGTGCACAACCCTCCCCGCCTGAGTGCAGCCTGTCTTCTGTGAAGCCTCAGCTAAGTGGTTACCGCCTCTTTGAGACCTGGCAGACAGCATTAATCCCTTTGTCTTCAGCAGCCCACAAGCTTTGTTGACACAACAGAAATACTACTACAGCACTTAGCACGGTGCACTGTGCAAAGCTGTTTGCTTATCTGTGTCTCCCACTACATATTGACCTCCTTAAGGAGAGTGACTGCATCTTACTCATCTCTTAATCCTCCACAGCTAAATAAATATTTGCTAAATCAAACTGAATTCACACCCCCAATTCAATGCAATCTGTCAGCTATAGTGGTATCATACAGAGTTCTTGAATTTTTAGGACCCGTTGATTGTAAGATGCACCTTTGATTTAGCTAGTGTTCAGGGTGGATATATTCGATGTCCATGTGTGATATTCCCTTAAATGTATTGCTGATGAGTGTGGGTTCTGGAGCCCAACTCCCTAGCATGAGCTCTGGCCAAACTCTGTGGCCTTGGTTGGGCAAGCACCTTAACTCTTCTTCAGTTTTCTCATCTGTAAAATGGGGCTGATGATAGTATTTATCTCATACGGTTGTTGTGAAGATTAAATGAATTACCATTTGAAGAGTATCTAGACTGTATCCTGGCACTCAGTAAGTGCTATATGAGTATCTGTTGTTATTATTGATACCAGATACAGTGAAATGTAAAATCAAAAATGTACATCTTAAACTCATTAAAAATAAAAAAATGCTGGTTTGAGCAGCTCTTAGTGTAGAACAATTTCCACAATGCTAGCTGCCTCCAAAATTGTCTCTTCTTTCTCTGGACACTTGAAGGGTTACCCTTGTTCCACCCACAGGGACTTTGATACGTTTCTTGTGCTACCATTTTTCTTCCTTTTCATCAGTCTTATTTTCACCTGAAGGGCTGGCCCAATGTCTTGTATGCTTTATCATCAGTTGGCAGGACATCTAAGAGACAGTAAGTACCTAATAAAATAGTAAATGAACCAATGAGTCTCCAAGAGAACCCACACATAACACCTGGAATCAATGAATAGCTACTATGTATTCTGATACTTGGAGTTAGAATCAACAGATTAACAAACAGGCCCCTCCTCCAGCTCTGACAGGCACATAATCACATTTTGGGGCCAGATCTCAATGGGTACCAGGTTGCTTATACATCTTGTGCCTGTTTCCTTTATTACACTACCCCCTTCTCTTACTTGAGCTGAGATGTGGACCGTTTTCTCCATGCCCTTCTTCATTATTAATCCATTGGCCCTTCTTGCTCTCTGCCTCTATCTCACTGCCCTAAAATCCACTCTCCTGCTCACGGGAGTCCTTGGCCTGTATGTGACAACTGTCTTATCCTCTTCTATATATCCAGAATTTTCAGTCGACCATTTGTACTTTTGATGCCATCTTTCTTACTTACATGCTCTGCTCTGCAAAGGCATGAGTTTGCCTACATTATTATCACTCCAGGACTCCTCCAGGTGCTACAATTGGAAACCATTTAATAAATGCTTTTAGATTAAACATTGGTATTAGCTTGGGTGACTTTTAATATGTGAGATAAATAATACAGATGATACGATCAGTATGATCATTTATTCTTTTATTTATTAAGAACCTATAGAGCCTATATGATAGGTATGGTGCCAGGTGTTGACAGTCTAACTGGAGAGACAAGATTAAAACATACTAAAATAGGGCTTCCCTGGTGGCGCAGTGGTTGAGAGTCCGCCTGCCGATGCAGGGGACACGGGTTCGTGCCCCGGTCCGGGAGGATCCCACATGCCGCGGAGTGGCTGGGCCCGCGAGCCATGGCCGCTGAGCCTGCGCGTCCGGAGCCTGTGCTCTGCAACGGGAGAGGCTACAACAGTGAGAGGCCCGCGTGCCGCAGAAAAAAAAAAAAAAAAAAGAAAAAAGATATTAAAATACATCATTACTTGCAAAATTGTTTGATACAGCAGTATTCAGTGAAAGGATCATCTACTGTGGAGGGCCAGAGTGGTCACAGATGATTTTTGTGAAGGGAGTGGGACTAGACTGACCTTGAAGGACTGAAAGATTCAAGCTCGTAATGGGGAGGTAGTCAGGTATTCAAGAAGAGGAGTATGGCAGAGAGGCAGGAATGAGCGTGCCACGTGTGGGAGTGAGACCAGTTTGAGGGGAATGGAGAACAGGAAGCTTTGAACGCTAGGTCCAGATATTCGATGTAGATGATGTAGACTGAATCAGGTTTCTGGGAGGGGATGGATGTGATGGAATCACAGTTAGGAGAAGATAATCGAAGTTTTGAAAATAGGATTGAAGAACAGGAAGCATAGCCTGAGGGAGGCCAGCTGGGAACCCCAGTGTGAATGAGTCAAGATGGCGGCACGGGGATGGAAAGGAAATAGGAACATGAGGACATTAGGAAAGAAAAGCAGAGCCTAACGGATCACCCTTCTTGTTATTTAATTAGACTGCCAGCACATTTTCTTGCCTGTGGGAATTCTATGGTTGCTTTTACATCACATTTCTGTAATTACTCTGGGCCCCATCTCACCTTACCGTTCCTTATAAACTATTCACATAGAGTACAAGCCCATCATGATGTGATAGGTGGTGTGATGGTTAGTGTTCTGTGTCAATTTGCATGGGCTACAGAATGTTCAGCATATTAAAAATTAGTTCTGGGTGTATCTGTGTGGGTGTTTCTGTATGAAATTAGCCTTTGAGTCCATGGACTTGGTGGAGAAGATTGCCCTCCTTAGTGTGGGTGGTTGTCATCCAATCTGTCCAGGGCCTGAATAGAACAAAAGGCGGGGGAAGGAGGAATATACCACTTCTTTCCTGTCTCGATGTTGAGCTGGGACATCTCATCATCTTCTCCTGCCCTTGGACTGGGATTTACACCATTGACTCTCCTCGTTTTCTGGCCTTTGGACTCAGACTGAATTACCTCACTGGCTTTCCTGGGTCTCAGACTTGCAGCCTCTAAAAATTGCTTGAGCTAATTCTTCAAAATAAATCAATCTCTTTCTCTCTCTGTCTCTGAAAAAACCAAAATATATATATTCAATTTCTGTTTCTCTGGAGAAGTATGACTAATACAGGTAGGGAAAAATTCAATCATGTAAAACACAGGTCTCTGTTATTGGGTTGTGTGGTGGTGGTGATGGTGATGGGTGTTAATGAAATGACCAGAAGACCCTGCACAGCTGGCCCGGCTGGCCTGGGACTTCAGGGAATAGTCCTCATTACAGCTTTGGTATAATGAATGACAGATGTCTGACACCCTTCCCCTCTCTGCCACACCCCTCCCCACTTCTAGCAAGAAAATAAGGGAACGGAGGCACACGGAAGATAGAAATCAACCAATCATCAACTCCTCCTTCCCCTCCCCCAATTTCCTTTCTGTACATGTGTACTAGAGCTCTTTGTGACATTGTTAATCGTCTAGAAGACAGCTTAATGAAGCTGCTCTGGTAAGGACCCGGCTCTCAGTCACATTTAGGAACTTGACAAACATCACTGATATTTTCTCCCATTACTCTGAACTTTAAAGGTATTTTAGCCTGACATATTTGTTAGCCCTCACAGAAGCTGCTAGTATTTTTTTTTTTTTTTTTTTGCGGTACGCGGGCCTCCCACTGCTGTGGCCTCTCCCGTTGCGGAGCACAGGCTCCGGACGCGCAGTCCCAGTGGCCATGGTTCACGGGCCCAGCCACTCCGCAGCATGTGGGATCTTCCCGGACCGGGGCACGAACCCGCATCCCCTGCATCGGCAGGCGGACTCTCAACCACTGCGCCACCAGGGAAGCCCTAGTATTCTTTGCTGTTGTTTTATGGTGGTCAGTTTTCTTGAGGTTCAGTTTCTTTTGAGGGCCTGACATGTCTGGCACTTTTTTTTTTTTTTTAAACACCTTTATTGGGGTATAATTGCTTTACAATGGTGTGTTAGTTTCTGCTTTATAACAAAGTGAATCAGTTATACATATACATATGTTCCCATATGTCTTCCCTCTTGCGTCTCCCTCCCTCCCACCCTCCCTATCCCACCCCTCCAGGCTGTCACAAAGCACCGAGCCAATATCCCTGTGCCATGCGGCTGCTTCCCACTAGCTATCTACCTTACTACGTTCGTTAGTGTGTATATGTCCATGACTCTCTCTCGCCCTGTCACAGCTCACCCTTCCCCCTCCCCATAACCTCAAGTCCGTTCTCTAGTAGGTCTGCGTCTTTATTCCTGCCTTACCCCTAGGTTCTTCATGACATTTTTTTTTTCTTAAATTCCATATATATGTGTTAGCATACGGTATTTGTCTTTTTCTTTCTGACTTACTTCACTCTGTATGACAGACTCTAGGTCTATCCACCTCATTACAAATAGCTCAATTTCGTTTCTTTTTATGGCTGAGTAATATTCCATTGTATATATGTGCCACATCTTCTTTATCCATTCATCCGATGATGGGCACTTAGGTTGTTTCCATCTCCGGGTTATTGTAAATAGAGCTGCAATGAACATTTTGGTACATGACTCTTTTTGAATTATGGTTTTCTCAGGGTATATGCCCAGTAGTGGGATTGCTGGGTCATATGGCAGTTCTATTTGTAGCTTTTTAAGGAACCTCCATACTATTCTCCATAGTGGCTGAACCAATTCACATTCCCACCAGCAGTGCAAGAGTGTTCCCTTTTCTTCACACCCTCTCCAGCGTTTATTGTTTCTAGATTTTTTGATGATGGCCATTCTGACTGGTGTGAGATGATATCTCATTGTAGTTTTGATTTGCATTTCTCTAATGATTAATGATGTTGAGCATTCTTTCATGTGTTTGTTGGCAGTCTGTATATCTTCTTTGGAGAAATGTCTATTTAGGTCTTCTGCCCATTTTTGGATTGGGTTGTTTGTTTTTTTGTTATTGAGCTGTATGAGCTGCTTGTAAATTTTGGAGATTAATCCTTTGTTGGTTGCTTCATTTGCAAATATTTTCTCCCATTCTGAGGGTTGTCTTTTGGTCTTGTTTATGGTTTCCTTTGCTGTGCAAAAGCTTTTAAGTTTCATTAGGTCCCATTTGTTTATTTTTGTTTTTATTTCTGTTTCTCTAGGAGGTGGGTCAGAAAGGCTCTTGCTGTGATTTATGTCATAGAGTGTTCTGCCTATGTTTTCCTCTAAGAGTTTGATAGTGTCTGGCCTTACATTTAGGTCTTTAATCCATTTTGAGCTTATTTTTGTGTATGGTGTTAGGGAGTGATCTAATCTCATACTTTTACATGTACCTGTCCAGTTTTCCTAGCACCACTTATTGAAGAGGCTGTCCTTTCTCCACTGTACATTCCTGCCACCTTTATCAAAGATAAGGTGTCCATATGTGCGTGGGTTTATCTCTGGGCTTTCTATCCTGTTCCATTGATCTATCTTTCTGTTTTTGTGCCAGTACCATACTGTCTTGATTACTGTAGCTTTGTAGTATAGTCTGAAGTCAGGAGCCTGATTCCTCCAGTTCCTTTTTTCGTTCTCAAGATTGCTTTGGCTATTCAGGGTCTTTTGTGTTTCCATACAAATTGTGAAATTTTTTGTTCTAGTTCTGTGAAAAATGCCAGTGGTAGTTTGATAGGGATTGCATTGAATCTGTAGATTGCTTTGGGTAGGAGAGTCATTTTCACAATGTTGAGTCTTCCAATCCAAGAACATGGTATATCTCTCCATCTATTTGTATCATCTTTAATTTCTTTCATCAGTGTCTTACAATTTTCTGCATACAGGTCTTTTGTCTCCTTAGGTAGGTTTATTCCTAGATATTTTATTCTTTTTGTTGCAATGGTAAATGGGAGTGTTTTCTTGATTTCACTTTCAGATTTTTCATCATTAGTGTATAGGAATGCCAGAGATTTCTGTGCATTAATTTTGTATCCTGCCACTTTACCAAATTCATTGATTAGCTCTAGTAGTTTTCTGGTAGCATCTGGCACTTTTCTTTATGTCTGACAGAGGTGCTTACTAAGCAGTGGTTGAAAGAATAAATGAATTCCTTGGAGCGCTAGAACCAGTGAAAAACTCATAAAAACAACACAACTTTGCGATTGATCATGATTTTTGAAGCACTAAAAATAAATGGATTCACAAGTAGGCAGATAAAATAATTTGAACAGGGGGTAAGTGTAGCTTAAGCATCAAGTATATTTACATAGACTTTAAATGACAATAAATGGAGGAATGGCAAAGCTGGAGCACTGTCCTGGTCACAGAACCGTAGACTTTAGGGTATCTACTCTACTCAGATGCTCCCACTTTTATTTTTTTTTGGCTGCTCCACACAGCTTGTAGGATCTTAGTTTGAACCCACGGCCCCTGCAGTTGAAGCACTGAGTCCTAACCACTGGACCGCCAGGGAATTCTGAGATCCTCCTGCTTTTTAAGTAATGTTTAAAAGAAAGAAGTGATTCGTCCATGGCACTGTATCTGGTGGTCGTGCCTGAAATAGAATCCAGAATGGCTTCCCTAAATCTGCCTTTAGGATGCTGGTTTTGGAGCCACATCCATCAGGGACCCCTCCAGAAGATCTGCAGATGCTCTTAGAGCTTTCAGTGCCCAAAATACTATTATTTCAAAGTCTTTGGCGAGCAACTCTTCCCGAGGCTTTGCTGGTTAATGAAGCAGAGAAAAAGAAGTGCTAGCAATAGAAGAAAGATTACGAATGTAAGAAGGAGAGGGCCAGGAAATGTGGGGACACTGGTAATGGTGGGCGGGGGGAGTATGCCTGAGAATCAAGGCAGTGGTGACACAAGTTGTTATGGAGTGAATATTTGTATCCCCCTCAAATTCACATGTTGATGCCCTGACCTTCAGTGTGATGGTATTTGGAGATGGCCTTTGGGAAATAATTATATGACGTCATGAGGGTGGACCCCCATGATGGGATTGGTGCCCTTACAGGAAGATAGAGACACTGGAGCTCTCTCTCCTCCATATGAGGACATGGTGAGAAGGCAGCTGTCTACAAGCTGTCAAATCCACTAACACCTTATCTTTGGTCTTGCCAGCCTCCAAGACTGTGAGAAATAATGTCTGTTGTTTGAGCCACCCAGTCTATAGCATTTTGTGATAGCAGCTTGAGCCAACTAAGACACATGTCGATGCTCTGAGAGTTTGGAGAGCCCCTTTGTGCTGCTGGAGCAGAAAATAGATACAAGTTTCTAGTGAACCAGATATTCCAGAGAGCATTTACAAACCTATTCAGAGGTTGCTTTTTTTTTTTTTTTTTTAGGAATGTATTTGAACTGGGATGTGATATAAAGTGGGACATTCTTTCCCCTGAGTATGGAGAGGCAGAGAAAATTACCCTCAGAGAGAGAAGAAGCAACCTCACAGAGCAGAGCAAAGGCAAGAAGTGGCCCCCAGTGCTAGAGGGTAGAATATCTGTTCCTGCTCGCTTCCCCACCTAAGCCTCCTTCTACCTGTTCCTCCTACTTACTTAAGCGAATTTAAATGAGTTTTTGTTCCTTGCAATCAGATAGTCCCTGGCTAATATCTAGGGTGATGAATTGCAGTTTTTTGCCTTCCTTCTCCCACAACAAATCCAAACACCTAATCCAAGAAAATTAAGAAAAACAAAATAACGAACAATTAATGCAGCAGCGATTAAGCATTTATGTGAAATTCTGCTGTCATTACTTGTTTGCAAACTGGTCTTCCAGACTGTCCTTTATAATGATACTTACATATCAGAACACACTTTGAGTTCTCAACAACCAAGTCAATAATTTTAAAATTTGTTTTAAAGTTAATTTCTGTGTGTATATGTGAAAGAAGGTGGTCCATTTGCAGGTTAATGGTATATATAGTGTAAAGAATATGGACAGTTTTGCTCTCTGGTAGCTGAATCCCTAGTAGCTGTGGGATACTGGATAAGTCAGTTAAGTTCTTAGGATGTCAGTTTCTTTCATCATAGCTAAAATGGGGACAAAAATATTCTTACCATCAGATTGTTATGAGGGGTAAATGACTTAGTCTACATAAGTTACAACTGTTTGACTCATAATAGCTCTTAACAAATGGTTATTCTTCACTTCTCTTTTTTTTTTTAGCCATGGCCAGGTGAGTTCCATCCATTGACATAAATGTTAGTCTCCTACTTAGGTAAGAACTTCAGACACATCAATTATTTGGTTTATTTTTGCTAAGTTCCAAATAGATGACAGTTGACTTTTGCATTACTCATAACCCTCTTTCAAAGTGTATTGCCTCATATTTTTTCAAATGAAGTATTTCATTATTCCCTAAGAGAAGAGGGATTTTTCCAAAAAGGCAGTTAACTAAACATACATCTTAACTCAAAGAGTTGCCTGTAAATAATCTCTGTATTTTATAGAATGATGACTATAGCGTGAAAGAGTAAGATCTCTTACTCTTTAGGAAAGCAACAGGGACAGCACCCTCTTAGAGTCTTTTTATGGTTAGCTAGAGGGATCCTGACTTGATTTCAGTGTGATTTAGTTTGTAACTGGATTAAACTTTGCCCTCCATTAAAAACCAATCAGCTGACTTGCCCTGCAGGGATTTTGCTTTTATGAACAAGACTTCATTTCAGAGCTCCCTTTTATTCCTTCTGGATGAGTTATTTAGCCTACAGCTTTCCTGGGTTTGCCTTATTGGTGTCTCCTTATCTTAATTTGAATATGGACATGAGTAAATTATAGATTCCCTGTTGGCTATGGCTTTGTTCTTTGGAGTGGAGATGAATTTCTCAAAGTTCTTTTCATCACATATCCTGTGAATTCTGTTGCTGGAGAAGTTGAGAATTACTATGCAGAGTATGAATCTGGGTTTAAGAAGAGATTGGAATATGTTTTAATAGCAGATGTAACGTAATCATCATGCAGATTATTGGGAGAAACGGCTCCATGACTCACATGGGGCATCAGAGTACCCATGATTAATTCTGAGAATGTAAAGCCCATACCCTCTTTCTTCTGAACTTATAAGCCTATACAAACGTACAGCTTGATAAGTATGCTTTCTAATAACATTGCATTTTAATGCGTGGACAGTAGTCAAACTTTTACACGTGAGTATGCCACAAGGCATTCATTTTAGGAAATCGGCTCTCATAGTTTTGCAACAGTAATACTAACAATAGAAATAAGACTGAAAAAACAACAAGAATAATGGGATTACTACCTCCTGAGCACTTAGTTTATGCCCAGCATTGTGCCAAGCATGTGACGTGCTCATTGCCTCTGAACACTCAGAGCCACCTTTTAAAATAGGTTCTACTGTTATTTCCTCTTTACCATTGCTAAAGTCAGATTAAGTTACTTGCCCAGGGACACATAGCTGGTATATGGTGCAGTGAGGTTCAAACCCAGGCAGTCCATTCTGCTGGGTAATTCCACCAGTACTTGGCATCTAATTCCACAGAAAAGTATTAGTTAGCAAAGTCAGATTGAACTTATTAGTGATGTGACAACTATTTAGCAAATAGGAAATTTAGAACAGTTGGAAATATCTCAGTTAGTGACAGATGTTGTTGAACACAAAAGTTCTTACAGAGTGCTTGCTTCATTGGTCAAATTCAGTTTTAGACAGGTGCTGATTCACTGACACAGTTGTTTTGCCTTATGAACAGGTGCTTATTCAATACTTGAGAATGTTTCCTTTTGATTCAGTCTAATGGGAAATTAACAAGTGACTTTTGGGGAAAGCAAAAAATATGAAAGGGCTGGGGTAGGTTACAGATAATATTGTTCATAAAGGAGCTGCCAGCCCCTCACCCCCACCCCATCCTCAGCCTATGGCATCCCAGTGATTGCCAGTTGCTTTGTCTTGGTTGACACAGAACTCTGTTGTTTGCCCAACTGTTGCCAAGTGACACTTTGTCATTTGCATAGCCAGGAAGTTCTGGAAAATAGGGCTCCAACATTTCCCTGTATTATTTTTATAGTAATTAGGAGTAAAAATTATTTTTAGGTTTCTGGCAGGAATTATTTATTGCAGCTTCTATTTTAACTTTGTAAATAAAGTTCTATTTCCTGGTTGCTTGGAATAAGAAGTTCATGACTTATACTCTCTCCTGGAAGATGAAGGGGATTTCTGTGTGACTTTTATGAGACAACTTCCAGGACTGAGTAGCAATGAATACTTCATGGAAAAGCATTTATAGTGGGAACGTATATGGGAAGAATTACTCACTATCACTCACTGTACCTGCAAAATTATAGCACTTTTCTTGTTTTCATTGTTTAAAATGTATAAGGATTGGTAATTTCTATGGAATCAGAAAAATCCCTACTTTGTTCTGATAACTTAGTAGAACAAAGGACTACATGTTGCTTTGGCTCTAAATCTTTCTTGGTTTCACGTCCAGCTCTGGTTCTACCTCAGTATAGTGAGTATATTTCACCTTTGAATTAAGCCAGAATTCATTAGGAGGGTATTACAGTGTGCCTGTGTATTACTTCTCTTGCTTTCTTAGCATATTACTCTTTTTAAATTTTACTGTTTATTGTTCTCTTTCATAGGATCTCATTAGGTTTGGCTTGGAAAGGAAGGGCTTGATTTTAGATCAAATCATTTGACATGTCTTGTATATGCTTGCGCAGTCATAAGCAGTGTGAGAAGGATTCAGAAATGAACTAGACATAATCTGTTCCTCCAGAATATAGTAGCAGAAAAGTCACCAACGAGAGTCTTGCATGGAAGGAGGAAGAAAGAAAGAAAGAGGAAAGGGCATCTTAAAATATACGTCGTCACTTAGAAATCTACTCTGTTTCTCTCCAAAGTTTAGGGTTAGAAATACTGATTTCTTGCCTATAGAATCAGCACCAGAAATATCAGTGAATTAGCCACTATTGACCTCTACCTTGGGAACTTTCAGAATTCAACGTTTCATGTCCTGTTCCCTTGGTGGGTTAAAAAATGTTGTTCTTACTTGACATATTGCGTAAGTTAACAGTTTCTGAAAAGCTCTAATTGACTTATCAGAAACAATCTCTAAATGCACAGCAAATGCAAAGTCATCTTCAAAGGAATCTACTGTAAGAAATTTGACGCCATGGGATTTAAACATGCCTCTAAAATGTGGGGCCCGAGTTTGTAGTTTTCTCCTGGATTTAAGAAGACATGTGAGCTTGAAGTGGGAGCAGAACAGAATCGTTGATGGTTCTGTTCGTCCTTTACCCCATTCTCATGGCCTCTGAAGTGCACTTGTTTGTAGTTTGGTTGAACAAGGGAGATGATTAGGCTTTAGTGTGTGACCCTCTCAGTTTTAAGTCTATACCCAGGCTTTTCTCATCTCTGTGAGGTCATAGAGATAGGTCCTCTACCAATAGTGACTTGGTATTGGGGGCGTAGGCTGTACCAGTCAAACCTCCACCCACTCAGGTAGATGCTAGCATGCCTCAGTTCCCTGCTGGGTCTTGGCTGGAGGCTTCAGTTTCACTTCCACAGGCGCCTCTCATAGATCTCTTCAAAACATGGCAGCTTGTATCCCCCAGAGGAAGTGATGAAGGGAGGGAGAGAGAGAGAAAGATTGAATGAAAAACAAGAGAGTACCCAAGAAGCCACAGTCTTTTACATCCTAATCTCAAAAGTAATGTATCACAACTTCCGCCATTTTCTATTGGCCACACAGACCAAATCTGATACAATGTGGGATGAGACTTCACAGGGGTGCAAATCCCAGGAGGCAGGTATCATCAGTGGCCATTTGACGACTGGATATCATAGGATGCTGTTTATGATTTGGGTAACTTTCTGGTAAAACTTTACCGTTTGTGTTGTGTTGGTAAAGGATAGAGTAAGAACAGGGTGCTCAGTGGTATCCACACTGACGGTTGTCTTTACCTGTGACATTTGAAATAATGGCACTATGTTTTATTATGCTTGCAGTCTGATGCTTTTGAACATATGATTAAATTTTACTAAGAGTTGACAGCACATCTCAGAGAATGTAGATTTATAACTGGCTGCTGACACATGCATAATATTAATGGTGTAAAGTATCCATATAGTGCAGGTATACTTAAAAGTAGCTTTATACACTCAGAAACTTTTGGTCAGTTTTAATATGTGGGATTTAAACTTGGCTTTTTTTTTTTTTTTTTGGCGGTACACGGGCCTCTCACTGCTGTGGCCTCTCCCGTTGCGGAGCACAGGCTCCGGACGCGCAGGCTCAGCGGCCATGGCTCACGGGCCCAGCCGTTCCGCGGCATGTGGGATCTTCCCGGACCAGGGCACGAACCCGTGTCCCCTGCATCGGCAGGCGGACTCTTAACCCCTGTGCCACCAGGGAAGCCCTAAATTTGCCTCTTCTTAACTCTTTCTGAGTTATTAGATTTTTTTCTCTTGAATTGTATCCTGTTTACTATAATTCTGCATAAGAATAAATATGCAAATAGCCTGTCTATAATGAAAATACCTTACTTTAACCCATTTGATGGACTTAAACTGCTTGAGACCTCAGTGTCCCTATTATGCCTTGTACAGCAGAAAGGAATATGTGTGTTAACAGGTCCTGACACCACACTGTATTTCGTCAGCTACTTTCTTTTGTGAATTAACATCCTTTGGAATATGGTTTATAGATGGGCTATGAAAGAAGTAGAGAGGTTGAGATCTAATAAAATCATGTTAGGACACTAAACAAAACCTGGTGTTTGTACAGAAGAATGCTCAAGTGTTTTAAGGAATGGAAGAAAGAATGTTTTCTAGTGATTAACTAAATCATAATGAGCTTGGTTTTCATGCCATTATTTTATCCTGGAAGTTAGGAGGAGCTTGGCATCCTGGTGGAATACAAATAGGGATTCAAGGTGATAGGGAGAGGCTCCTGGATTTGACACCTCATACTTGAGGTTTAGTGATAACAGAATTTAACCAAGTGTATGTGATAGATTATCACAGTGTCTTCAACAGGGTACTCTGTCCAGCCCTTGGAGGATGACAACATTGGTAGGAAAAAACATGGCACATAATTTTTTTTCCAATAAATTTATTTATTTATTTATGGCTGCATTGGGTCTTTGTTGCTGCGCACGGGCTTTCTCTAGTTGTGGCGAGCGAGGGCAACTCTTCGTTACAGTGCACGGGCTTCTCATTGCGGTGGCTTCTCTTGTTGTGGAGCACGGGCTCTAGGCACGCAGGCTTCAGTAGTTGTGGCATATGGGCTCAGTAGTTGTGGCTCATGGGCTCTAGAGCGCAGGCTCAGTATGTTCGTGGTGCACGGGCTTAGTTGCTCCACATGTGGGATTTTCCCGGCCCAGGGCTTGAACCCGTGTCTTAACCACTGCACCACCAAGGAAGCCCATGGCACATAATTTTTGATCCTAGGAAAAACTGGGTTCTCCTTCAAGGATACTTTGTTTTCCTATGAAGAGGGTGTTTATGGTGAAAGATCTTGTTCAGAATCCAGTGAAGAACTGGTCAGGCAGGGTTAGTCAGAGCTGCACCAGAATCTCCAGCAATGTTGATCATATACCTCTTTCAGCCTCTGAAATCTCAGGTTCCAGAAAGTTTTGCTATACTAACCCTTTGCCTACTGTCTATGATGCTATCTGGTGACTTCTTGTACACCACCTTGAGTGATTGGCAGGGATGAACTCTTTAGGAAAAATACAACACAGCTACAATATAAATTAGTATGAAAAGAAGCATTCATTTAGAATGCAAAAAGAAATCAACAAATTATACGTTTCAAAAGGCTATCAGATACCATAAACCTCAAGAAATCCGGAAAAGAAGCCAAAATAGCTTCTGGCTTCATGCATTGCAAAACTTTTTTCTCTTTTACCACCCACGAACTTTTGGTGCTAGGCACTGTGGGGCGAGTTCATATCACAGTATTACTTCAGACCATGTGCCGTTAGGACCCAACTGGGTGAACTGGACCTGTGGGTGAGAGGTCCATTACCGGAAGTCATTGTTACTCTGCGATTAGTGATAATTATGCACAGAAGTCACTGAAAACCTCATAAATATATTAAACCCAAGCCAAGGGATCCCCAACTCGACCTCCCATTATCAGGTACTCAAAATGCACATGGCCACTCTGGGGCCTCCCAACATGAAGGACGTGTGATGGAGGGCAAGTCAGAGTGGAAAGAGACAGCAGTCTGTATCCATGGTAATTAGATTATCTTACTTTTACAAGTTTTATTAGAAAAACACATGGCCGTAAGAACACATACTTAGGACTCCTCTCAGAATCTGTGCAAAGTGAGGGGCCCTGAAACTTAAGTGTCCTGAGCGTCACTGGAAATCTACCTCTGATGCTCAGACCTGAAACCATTATTCTGAAACATGTTGACTGATCCAGACAGGCTGATCACATTTTACCTTGACGTTAGGTCTTAACCCTTTAAGACCTGGATTGGTAACCTTAGAAATGTGAATACTTTCAGCTGTCCTCGTGTCCCTGGTCAGCTGATCCAGATTCAATATACTTGTCTCTGTTGTATTCAGCATTCAGACCCTGTGTTTTGGAAAATGAAATGATGCTATTGATAGAGCCAATGCCGGAATTGGCTGTAACATCATTTTCTTTCTTTCTGCCTCTTCTCCAGTGGACATTGAACCCTGAAAGGGGCTAGGAATGCTAATTCAGGGCTGGCTTGCTATCATTTTACACTCATGGAAGTGACTTAAGGGTATTTTAATTCTCTGGAGACAGAGTTGAAACAACTGACATCTTTCCAGTGGAGATAGCGAACTAAGCATGATCAGAAAGTGAAATTATTAGCCTTTTGTGTCTTGCGTAACATGAGCATTAACCTTACGAATTTTAAAAAGCGGGCTTGACTCATCTCTGCCTCCCATAATAAACATTTTCTACCAACTCCATATGTGTTAAGCATGCATCTTGCAATATAATGGATATCCCAGGTTGGATTTTAGTTTAATCCATCAAACATGTCCTTAAGCGTACGGAACTCTGTGTTACACCCACCCTGGGAAAAATTGTGCAAGATCAGGCAGTCATGACGGGACAAGTCGAGCTCTGGGGATTCTGGTTTTTCAGGCTATCACATTCCTGTCTTGCTTTTCGTTTTCCTAATTTCAAGTAATTATCATCCTCACTAATCTAACACATAGCACAAAAGCTTAGCCATTCCCCCAGATCTGCAGTTCAGATTTCCTCCTGGTTTTTATGTCAGTTCCCTCCTCCTTTCTTTCATGAATCAATTCCTAGGCGAACAAAAGTGTTGTCTTTCTGGTCCAATTCTGAATTTTCACTCTATGTTGGCAAGATTGTCTTATCTATCCTGGTGGGAGACTTGGGCAAAAGTCAGACCTCCTGGTGGTTGGAACACCTGGCTGAACTTGGAAGGTAAACCAGGTAACTTGTGCCCAATGTAACCAGTAGGCTGGG
This sequence comes from Pseudorca crassidens, assembly GCF_039906515.1. NCBI lineage: Eukaryota > Metazoa > Chordata > Mammalia > Artiodactyla > Delphinidae > Pseudorca > Pseudorca crassidens. Next base: position 95,875,733 of record NC_090298.1, read on the forward strand.
CGATGTTTTTGTTTTCCTTTCCTCTTCTATACTTTCAAGCTCTCCTGTGCTGTATAACCGAAAATAAAATCATGTACAACTTATGTATATGTTTAATTCAAAAGCATTCCATGTCAAGGTAAAACTGAAATTTCATCTTAAAGAGGTCTATTCATCTAGTGCTCTGGAGGCCAGCCAGGAATGAACTCCAAACGTGAGACAGCAACTAAAAGCACATGCTCTATGTGACTTAAACCTATATTTTCAAATGGCCAATAGAGCAAGCTTCAAATGCTCTCAATCTGCAACTCGGCTCATATGGAGAGATAAACAGGGGCCCCAAACTGTGCACTGAATATATAAGTCATCAAAGCAATTTTAAAATCAATTCAACATTTGACCAGGAGCCAATACGGTTCCCCTGTGATTAGAATGACATGCTCAGCCTACTACTATGGGTAAAATTCTGATAGCAGTGTTCTGTACATACTGGAACCTGTGCAGGACATCCCCACGCCTTACTCCCCCCTCCTAGGAAAACCATAAGGAAGCATTACAGCGGTGTATCTGCGAGATCACTAACACATGGGCGCCAGTCAACTGTGAGGGCATTGATGAAATTCTAGTGAGTGGGCAAAAGAGCTCAAGACCCCAGAGTGGATGGTATGGTTCCAACCATATTTAAAACAAGCAAAAGGAACGATCATCTCTGAATCTACAGATAGTTGAAAATAAGCTTCTTCTAAGGATGGGGAATTTTTTTTTGTTTGTGGGGAGAGGGGCAGAAGGAGAATAGCAGTAACTAAAACACCATTGCATGCCCTCATATTTTTAATCTTTATAAGGGAAAATATAACAAATCTTGCTCCACCAGAAGCCCCTTTACCATTGATATTTTCTCTCTTTATATGAGTTCCAGTTCTAAGTCTCTTCTTCTTATTCCGAGAAGTTATCTTGGCTCTTCAAGGTTTAGAGAAGAAGACCTGGTGTGAAAAGGGGGTGGAGGAAAATGGGGGCTCGATATATCCAGTTTTGCTTTATCATTTAACTTCTGCTTTGGCTCTTTCATTTTTTCCCACTGAACCTTCAGAAATAATTAACCTGTTTCTTCTTGGGGAAACCAGAAGAGACCAGTGTCTCACAGCTGTGATTCTGATGAGGCACAAAGCTAAATTTTCTGCTCAGCCTTCATTTCCTCATCTTTCAACCTCGTGCTCATCCTCTACAACCATTGCTTTTGCACCTTGCTGCCATCTGGCGTCTCCAGAGCGCCGCCCTCCATTTCTTCTCTAGCATCTCTGTATGGCGCTCCGGTCCTAACAGGCCTCATTGGCTCTGCCCTGGTCCGCCACCATCTCCTTGGTCTTCATGCTCCAGGGAGAGACAGGTGCCAGAGGGAAGGGCTCCCTACACAAGCAGGTACGCAATAGAGACTTTGTTCTTCGTTAGGATCAGTTCCCTCTGTTGGACCATGTGCTTCGTACATTCCTCTACCTGGATAAGTAATACCTAAAACTGCTAAAGATGCTGGAGCAAAGCCCAGATGAGATGTTACTAAATGAAGATCACAGATATGGTTTGGCCTGCTCCCTGTGCAACCTTCTCAGGAAAGGCACAGTCACGGAAAACTGCTTTTCTTTCCTCCAAGGGTATGAGGAACAGGCTTGGACCTCTAGGGGAAAAAAAGTATCTTCATGGTCAGATCATGCCAGTGTCCTGCTAAACACCCAAACTCTCTTTCATGGGGCTCTCATGTGAGCTTCCCACCTTTCTGAACTCACCCCAGGCTCTTTCCTCCTCTCCGCTTTAAGTCCCATATACACAAGCTATCTGCATTTCACTCTCCTCTCTGCCTAGAATATTCTTCTCACGTGTTTTGTCACCTTCTTGTCACGTACTTTTTAGCTTAATTATTACCTTCTCAGTTGGTTGCTTTCACTTCTTACTCCATTTTTTCCCTTGGCAATTATACCTATGTGCATTTATATTTTAATTTTATTTGTTTACTTATCTTTGTCTTTCCCTGGTAGAGTAAGCTCAAGGCAGGAAGCTTGTTGTCCTATTTGCTGCTGTATCCCAACACCCAAAACAGCACCTGGCCTGTAAGAGACACTCAGTAAGTAGTTGCGGAATGAAAAATGGATGGATGAACGTGGAATGATCCAACAATAGGCCTTTCTCGAAGTGATCTTCCTGTAGAATTATTCCTTTGAAAAAACTGTGCCCTGTTTGGCATTATCATAAATTAAGTTTGCCTACTAAAAATTAGGTGTTTCGGCGAATTCAGCAAAAACTTATTTAGGCTGTGCTTATGTAAGATACCATTGAAGGCAACATGAAGTGTCTATAGCTGATTGAAGATTGTGCCTATTATCAGGGACTTTAAACTTTGTTGAGGGTAGTGCTACCTCTTTGGGTGCAGTTTATGTAAAATAAGACAAAAAAGGAAAAGCTAAGTGGAGACTAGCATTTATTCTCCTTCCTCTCTGTTCACATTCAAGTCCACCATTTGAAGTTTCTACCTAGTATGTTTTGAGTCTGTTAACCAGTCTTTGGACCCATTGCCAAGTCTGTAGTTCTCCATCAGCCTCAAAACAGGTCTCCGTCTCTGCTCCAAACTGGCTTTCGTCTCTCCTCCAATCTGTTGCTAACATGGTATTTCTAAGTTGAAAATCTCTGCAGTCAATCCCTTGCTTAAACCCTGCAATGACTCCCACACACTACTGAATAACATTTAAGGTCCTATCTGAGCTGACCTCAGCCAGTTTCCCAGCTTTGTCCCCACCCTGCCCCATCCTCAAGCTACAAAGAAGACACAAAGTTAAATATTCACTTTTCTAAATGGCCCATGATCTCACTTGTCATATAGCTTTTTCACAGATAACCCCCTCTGCCTGGAGCTCCTGCTTACATCCGGACTTAATTTTTTTTTTTTTTAGATGTTGGGGGTAGGAGTTTATTCATTTATTTATTTTTGCCGTTTTGGGTCTTCGTTTCTGTGCGAGGGCTTTCTAGTTGTGGCAAGCGGGGGCCACTCTTCATCGCGGCGTGCGGGCCTCTCACTATCGTGGCCTCTCTTGTTGCGGAGCACAGGCTCCAGACGCGCAGGCTCAGTAGTTGTGGATCACGGGCCTAGTTGCTCCGCGGCATGTGGGATCCTCCCAAACCAGGGCTCAAACCTGTGTCCCCTACATTAGCAGGCAGATGCTCAACCACTGCGTCACCAGGGAAGCCCCGGACTTACTTTTAATGTCCTGTTCTCTGTGAAGTGTTCCTTGATCCCAAAGTCTGTCTGGTTAGACGCCCACCCCTCACACCCCAGGTTCCCACACCATCTCCCTTTAGAGTGCTTATGATTCTGTTTGTTCTTTGCTTGTCTATTTCTCTCATTAGCTTGGACCCTCCTTGAGCACAGGGACAGTATGTGGTTGAAAAGAAAAACAAGGGCAAAAGAAATAATTAATACATGAATGATTCAGTAAGGAAGTACAACTAATATGCTGTAGGATTTCCAAGGAGGAGATCATTGAAGACACCATGGAGAAATGACATTTACTCTGGGCTTTGAAGGATGACCCAAAACTCTCTACAATCAGGGAGGAAGTATGAAATATTTGAGGTTGAGGGCAAGGGCAAGGGGTCTGGCATGGGTGGAAGGGTATAGAGGACAATGAAAATGGCTTAAAGCTAGATCACTGAGAGTTTTGAAGGCTAGACCATGGAGTTAAGACTTATTCTGAAGGCCAGAAGGATTGTTTCCCTATAAGTGTGTGATGTGAACTGGTTTATGGATCAGAAAGGGTGAATGGGGTGTAAGATGGGTGGCAGAGGTGAGGGGATGAAGGTAGTAAAGCCATTGGAGACCGCTTCAATAATCCAGGTGAGGGATAATTAGGCCCTGGGCTGAGGCAGGGGTGGGAAGCGGGTGGGTGAGGTGGGGGGAGACATGAGAAACATCGTGGAAGGAGAACAGACAGCGTGTAGTGTGGGAGAGGAAGAGGGGGGGTTGATCAGCAGGGAGGATGGTAAGGCGATGTGCATTGGGGCTGCCAGGCTGAGTGTTGCAAACAATAGTCCACTGTACGAGTCGCTGGTCAGCACCAGCGGGGAGGGTGCGATCCACGCTGTGCCCTGCAATTTAAAAGAACATTAAAAAAATGTAGCAGATTCTGCGAAGGGCAAGGAAGAGGCCTGGAAACCTTGACTAATGAGAAGTGGACTGAAAAAAACAGAGTTTTAGTTTGGCACCAAAAAGAAAAAAACAATGTCAAGGGGAGATGTGACGGCTGCTTTCATGTGTTTGAAGACCGGTCTATAGAAGAGATATTATGCATGTCCAGAGGGCAAACTAAGGCTGAGAGTGAGCTAGAGCTTAAAGCAAAGGCATGTTGTGGCTCCATACGGTGGCGGGGGGGGGGAGGGGAACCTTTCTAAACTGTAGAGTTGGAAGCGGCCTTGTCATCTGAAGAGCTTACAGATGACAATAGGCCAAGCAGAGAGTAAAAGATCTTGTTGGGACACATAGAAGAGGGTTTGGGGGGTTAAGATGGGAGATTAGACTGAGGTCCTACAACCTCGGAGACTTGATGTTTCCCTCCATTGATGTCCTAATTCACAGCATCTTTTTATCATATAGTATTGAAAACAGAGACTGTGGCCAGGATATCTAGGCAGGGAAGAGGAAATGTATTAGGAGGACCACTCTGATGCTCAGGGAGAGAGGGCTTGGGTTGTGAAGTACCCCCTGGGGTACTTGCAGACTTCCACACTCCTTGCACCCTCCCTTCCTTCTCCTCTCCATAAACCATGGAATGGTTCTCTGAGCTGATGTGGCCGTTTTGCTCCCTATGTGCCAGCCATATGGCAGTCAGGAAATATCCCCACTCATTAAACCCTGAATTCTTCTTTCTTCAGTGTTTTCAGACATAGAACAGGGCAAATCCAGTGTTGGGTCTCTGTCCACAGGGAATCTCCGTTTCCCTCCTGGGGTTCTGTTTCCCATTTCCACCTTCTCTGTCCCACTTACCTAACTAACTAGTTATCCTTGTCTCTCTCAATCTAGGGCTCTGTCAGCCATTGATAAATTAGATCTTTTTTGAGGATCTGGAGATAAGGGAATATGCCAAACTCTCAATTAAAATATCAATGATAGTAAAGACTTTATAATTTATGTCATTAGAGCTAATATTTCTCTCTTGCTAATTAGGGCCAGGCCTCAAAACAACCCTATGAGGTGAAGAAACGGAAGCTTGGAGAAGTTAGGTATATTGCCCAAAGTCACACCCCTAGTAAGAGGCAGAGTCGAGGTTCTGTGTCTGACTTCAGAGCCTCCTCGACCCTAAATCCTAAACTATCCCACCTCGTTTTTCCTGGTATAAGGCTTCAGATAACTCTACCTCATAGACAGATGGTCTTCAGACTTTTACTGTGTCTTCAGACTGAAGAGTCCCTGGAAGCAGGGAACTTTAATAACTGCATCGTCCAATACACAGTATGAAAAAAGTAATATGGTTTATAGGTTGAAATGATGCTATTTTGGATATATTGGGTTACAAAGCTAATGAGTTTAATTTCACCTGGTTCTTTTTTTTTTTTTTTGCGGTACACGGGCCTCTCACTGCTGTGGCCTCTCCCATTGCGGAGCACAGGCTCCGGACGCGCAGGCTCAGCGGCCATGGCTCACGGGCCCAGCCGCTCCGCGGCATGTGGGATCCTCCCGGACCGGGGCACGAACCCGTGTCCCCTGCATCGGCAGGCGGACTCTCAACCGCTGTGCTACCAGGGAAGCCCTCACCTGGTTCTTTTTACTTTGTAAAATGTGGTTATTAGAAGACTTAAAATTACATGATGTGGCTCTTACTGGTTTCTGTTGGACAGCACTGCTTTAGAAGGGGGAGTCCAGGACTCTTCCCTGAGACCAACTCAATTGTTGTATTAAGGAGCTTGCAAAGGGAGGAAATTAGGGAGAAAACTGGAAACTAAACCCCTGTAAATTCTATGAATGATATTACATATGACCAAGACTGCCACTTCAGCACGACTCTGTATTCCTGGTCCCTTTCCTCCCCTAGACTCTTAAAGGTTTTGTTTTAAAAAATGGCCTCATGTTCACAGGACAGGTCCCTTTGTCCTGCCCTGCTTAGCAGAGAGCCTGTTCTGAGGCTGAGAGCACAGCAGCCCTCCCAGCTCCGCCCCTTTTGTCCACGTGGTTCCCATTCTGTAGTGCCCAGGGCTGAAGACCTGTCTGGGGTGTTGATATATAAAGGCACAAAAGCATCCCTGGAGATGTAATGACGGGGAAATTCATATTGACCAGAATTCCTTTCTGGGTGAGAATTGTTTGGATTGAATTGTTAGAATAATTTGGTGTAGTGCTCTCTGTGGAGCAGGGTAAGGAACCTAAGGGCCTTCAGCAGGACCTAAAGTTACTAATTTGCCTTCTGAAGAGCATAGATTTGGTTGATTGCTGGGCTTTTGTTCTGCTGAGTTGTGAGTGCAAGTTTGAGGCAAGAGGTGAATTGCTCAGGACAGTGGAGAGGTGGGAACGGTCACAGGGATTCTCCCTCTCCTCTTAATTCATCCAGCAGGTGTTCTTTTGTCAAGAATTTAGTGAATGCCCATTGGCTGAGAAAGCAAATTATTAGTCCCTGGGGCATCCACATGTCTTAGCCTGGCACTGGCATGCTCTGATGAAAAGCATTTTCCTTATAGTTGCTGTCACTGCCTGACCTCGTTTGGTTAGGACTGCATGTGTCCGTGGATGAAGAAATGACAGAGCTGTGTGTGTGTGCATGAGGTTTCCCTGTGCCTTGAGAGACCATCTTCAGGAAAGCAAGGCAGGAGCCAAGTCTGCAAACTAGACTATTGATTCCTAGGATTTAGTAAATAGAACTTTTGCATTAATGGGAAATGCAAATGAATACATCCTCATATGAGCCTGTGAGGCCAAAGTAACAGTGGAAGATGTAGAGGGAAAGCCAAGGAAATACTTGCTCAAACTATAATCCATCCAGCCGATATGAAAAGAAAGGAAGTCTGTGACAGACTTAGAGAACGAACTTATGGTTACCAGCGGGGAAGGGTGGGGGGAGGATGGATTGGGAGTTCGGGGTTGACATGTACACACTGCTATATTTAAAATGGATAACCAGCAAGGACCTACTGTACAGCACAGGGAACTCTGCTCAATATTATGTAACAACCTAAATGGGAAAAGAATTTGAAAAAGAATAGATACATGTATAACTGATCACTTTGCTGTACACCTGAAACGAACACTACATTGTTAATCAACTATACTCCAATATAAAATAAGTTTAAAAAAAAAAGAAAGGAAAAAAAAACATTCATCAGTCTGGTGTCTTGATCCAATTCTAACCCAAGAACTATAAGCAGATTCTATTCTTTTCTGTACCCAAGGAATAGCACCATCTTTAACTCCTTTCTAATAGCCCCTCTCTACCCTCCCCAAGCACTTAAGCTGGTATTCTGCATCCAGTAGATACTGACTGCATAAAGACAAGGGACTGAAAAGGAACTGCTTGGCAGGGTTTGGCAGTGAGGGTGCCACTATGATCAATCCTAGTCGGCCTGGACCCCCAGGACTGATTCAGAGTTACTCTCTGTCTAGAAGCTGAGTATGACTTGAACAGGCCTATGGCTGTTTGCCATTTGCAGAGCCTAAAACTGCAGGACCTGATCGTGCGTGTGATCAGGTAGAAGCAGGCTGTCTGAGCCGTGGGGCCTGGCTCTTTGAGTTGTGCCTGGAGCGTGTGTGAGATACAGCAGCTCTGCACTTATGGGCCACTTAGATCCCAAAGCAGATGTGGGTTGATGAGTTTGCCGAGCTGCAGGGAGTTGTTCTGGACTTTCTTAAGAGATCTGAAGGACACAGAGTCACGCTTCTCCAGAGGGTACCTGGGCATCAGCCCAACATTCTGATGGTGACTTGTCATCTTTGTGACCCTTGTGTGGGTCTGCTCTGTGGAGATGCCCGTTCCTATCATTTCTATGTAGGAAATCAGAAAAGTGCCGAGAGGGATGCACTCCTTCCAAAAATGGAGTCACAGATTAGTCTATTCTAGTGAACACGGTAGCAGCAATTTCCGGTGATATTAGTCGTATTAACAAATACTTAAACGGGGCTTGCTGTGTGTCAAGTACCATTCTAGGCACTTTGCATATACCAAGTTAGTTATTTCTCAGAATCCATTATTATTGTTGTCCCCATTTTGTAGATGTGGAAACCAAGGCACAGAGAGGATAAATAATATGTCTAAGATCACACATTTGATAAATAGAATAATGTGAATTCAAGCAGAGTCTGGACTCTTAATCACTATACACTAGTTTGCCTTTCACTGTGTATTTACCCTCTAAAACACTTCTTGTTTGTTCACTCATACTGCAGTGGGGGAAAATGTGTGGCGGTATTTAGCAGTCACAAGCAAATTTATCACAGGGACCAAAAAAAAGATTCAGCCCTAGGCGGAGGCCTCTACATCTCTGCACAGAACTTAGGGGTGCTTAGTAACTTAGTGACTTAGGAATGCTCCTTAGACCAAAAGGATGACAGATGTGAAATGTGTATGCCTGTCTTGGTGGTATGCACACGGTGGTAAACTGAGCGGGCCTCACTTGCATAGGCAGGTCTCTTTGGCCTTGGCTGTGTACTCGTGGCCCCTGACACAGGGTCTGTGTAACTTCATCTAAATGCAAATCCCACAGTTTGGATTTTGATAAAAGAAAGGAGTCTTAACACATACTGACCTCAGAATCTCATGATCATTCTGTGCAGGCTTCAAAGGTTTGATAAGGCAGACCAAGGGGAGAAGGAAAGAGCAATGACTCCACAAAGGGTCACCAAACCAAGAAGCAGCGATTGCTTATCAGGTGATCTAAATCTCCCTTTAAAAGAGAGAGAAAAATAAATTCAGGGAACTTATTCTTGGGTAGAAAGATTAAGAAAGTTTGCCCAGTGTAAGCATATCACTGAAATAGTGCGGTTTTATGTTTGTGAGACTGTGCACTGCAGACCTAGTTAATTTATTTAGATTTAGCATGAAAATATGGAGGTCGTGTGTGTGTGTGTGTGTGTGTGTGTGTGTGTGTGTGTGTGTGTGTAACTTAAAACAATGTTAGTAACATTGGGGGTTAGGCCAAAGGGATGGATTGTGTAGACTCACATTCTCTCCCCCGTCAGCCATCTCCTCAAGTCCTTAGAATGAACAGACACAAATTTTAACTACATGTTAAAAAAAAAAGGTGGGGGGGTAATGTTAGTGGATCAGGAATTAAGAGGAATCTCTGCAAGCTTGAATTTAAATGAGATCAGATTGAAGAAGGAATCCCAGCCCAAAACTGGTTCAGGAGAGGATGAGGAAGGATGTGACAATGGCCCCAGGGGAGCTGGAGCTGAGAGGCAGTGGGTGGGGACAGGAGGGGAGTTGTGTGAAAGCATCCTGGAGGTGAGCGTCTTCCTTCCCTCTTTTACATAATAAATAGCTGCAAATCTGGGAGGTGGGGTGATGCCCAGGGTGGTTGATGAAGCATACAAGGGACGATGACCCCCCCGTGCCCAGAAATCCAGGTTGGTCGTGGTTTGGAGGCAGGCTGTGATCATAGACAGGCTAGTGGGAAACAGCTAATAAAATGATGACCTCATAACCCCAAATCAGGACACATTAAAGGAGGACGGTCATGAAAAACAGGCATAGTGTTTTACAGGAAAAAAAAAAAAAAAAGGAATATTTGAAGGGATATAATTATATGTATAATTAGTATTTTCAGAGAGCTGTATGAAAATAGTGTTCTGTACCCTATCAACCTATCGTTCAAATACGATGGTAAAATAGGACATTTTAAACAACGAAACACTTTATTATTATTTTTTACATATTTATTTATTTGGCTGGACTGGTTCTTAGTTGCGGCAGGCGGGATCTAGTTCCCTGACGAGGGATCAAACCCGGGCCCCTGCGTTGGAAGCGCGGGATCTTAACCACTGGACCACCAGGGAAGTCCCCAAAACACTTTAAAATATGCCACTTGTGAACATTAGGTGGAATAATTAATAGAGAATATACTTTAGCAATATTAAAAATAAGCTCAAAAGGAAGATATGGAAGCAGTACTGAGCAAAAAAGCATAATTTGTAACTGAGTATTAATTATTTAAAATATAATAAAATTATATTTTAGGTTTGAGAACTAAAAATCTCATTTCAACATGGAGGTCGGGTAAAGGGAGAGGACAGGAGGTTATAAGTATGGATTAGAGCTAGGTAGGCTTCAATAGATAAACGTAAGTTTTACGTAAATTTCACGTTTGAATATATATGTTAGACATTTGAATAGAACTACTCAGATAGAAGAGATAGGAGATATCACTTCTAACCAATTAAAGGAAGAACATGGAATCAAAACAATACGTAAAACAAATATAATCAATCTAATAAAATTATCAAATAGTAAAATAAGAATAAATGATGCACAGTAAATATAATACACACAGAAATAATGATTGGGACAAATACAAAGTATGAAAAATAAATGTAAATGGTTTAAGTAACTGTTAAAAACAAAGAACTACAGCTAAGAAAAATGAATATCTAGCTTTATGTTTTTTATGAGACATAAAATGAAATGGCCCAAGAAAGATGAAAATATATGGATGAGTAAAGATATTCTAAGCAAATATGAATAAAAAACAATAATGATAACAAAAGCTACTGTAAGGTACTAATATTAGACAAAATAGAATTCAAGGCTAAGATTATTTAAAGAGAAAAGCAATATACACCATGTTGAGAAAGATTCAAACAAACAAGTGTACCTGACATGACCCTTTATGAGCGCCAATGTAAAATTACCTAAGGCAGAAATCGCTAAAAGTAGGAGCAGATGTACATTTAGATTGTTTTAGAAACTGACAGGTCAAGTAAGTGAAGTTTAAAATAAAACTATAGTGAGTTTGAATAATAATTATCAAGCTTGATGTCCTTCAACTATCAGGATTATGAGTTGGTACTTGGGGCCATACAATACAGGATTAAAGACACATTTTACTTCACAATTTAGACTGTCACAGAGGCCCTTCCTCCGTCCCTCCGTTCTTCGATTTCTGTCTTTCTTTCTTCTACCTACCTATCTATTTTCATTGATTTGTCCTAAATGATTCAAACAGTACAAAGGAAAGGGAGGATAAAGTCTCTCTCCTCCCCCCATCCCTCAGTCTCCCAGTTCTCCACTCCCGACTCAACTACCATTTTCAATTTATGTATCATTCAGGATAATCTATGCAAATATAAGTTATACCAGTATGTATGTATCTATGTATTTAAGTATTTATTTCTGCTTTTTTAAAATGCATGCATTAAGAGGGAGGGGATATGGGGATGTATGTATACATATAGCTGATTCACTTTGTTGTACAGCAGAAACTAACACAACATTGTAAAGCAATTATACTCCAATAAAGATGTTAAAAAAATAAAATAAAATGCATGCATTAGACATATGCATTTCCCCATGTTAGTAGTTTTCCATAGCATCATTTTTTTCACATTTAATGTAATTGAATTTATTTCTTAATCCTTTTTTTATTTTTAATTTTTTTAATTGAAATGTAGTTGATTTACAGTGTTTCAGGTGTACAGCAAAGTGATACATATATATTCTTTTTCATATTCTTTTCCATTATAGGTTATTACAAGATATTAAACATAGTTCCCTGTACTATGCAGTAGGTCCTTGTTTATTTTATATACAGTAGTGTATAGCTATTAATCCCAAATTCTTAATTTATTCCTCTCCCACCCCTTTCCCCTTTGGTAACCATAGTTACCATAAGTTGTTTTCTATGTCTGTGAGTCTATTTCTGTTTTGTAAATGAGTTCATTTGTACCATTTTTTTTTAGATTCCACAGATAAGTGATATCGTATGATATTTGTCTTTGTCTGACTTACTTCACTTATTATGATAATCTCTAGGTCCATCCATGTTGCTGCAAATGGCATTATTGCATTCTTTTTTATGGCTGAATAATATTCCATTGTATATATGTACCACATCTTCTTTATCCATTCATCTGTTGATGGACATTTAGGTTGCTTTATTGTCCACAGCATCATTTTAAAGTTCTAATTCAGGTTCTCTTGCATGAGTGTGTCTTTTTTGTGACCATTATGAGTAATGTGTCTATGACCATCCTTATACATATATTGGTGACCAGTTCTAAAAGTGGAATCAAATGTAGATCAATGGAAAGAAACATTTTTAAGACTTTTGAATATGTGTTGCCAAGTTGTTTTCTAGAATGTTTTCTTGTATTTTTATTGTGAATTCAACATCAGTTACCCAGGTACTAGCGTAAGTTTGTCTTTAACAAGCGAGTAAAAGCTAAGAAATTTGCTAGTGATGAACTGAGGGTTAAGGTATAATAAACCGCTTTCAAGTTGAAGACCCAGGCCTGTTCTTGCGTATTCAAACTTATCAACCCGAATTTGCTATAGCCAAGACCAAGCTTTATGTGTGTGCATTTTTTCACCCTAAACTTAAGGATAAAAAGTAGGAGAGAGATGAATGAAGTACTCAGTATTCCTTGGCTTGCTCTGAAGTTTAGCCTTAAATGTACTTTGCACCTTGCTAATAGGGTGAAGAGAAATACTCTTTAGAGGGAGTGATAACATGGCAAAGTTTTGTTTTAGAGGGTTTTTCAACTCTCTTAAATGAGTAAAGTAAGAAGGCAACCAAACTTGTTTCACAGCATAAAGCACCAAATTTAGGTTTGACCATGAGACTATGTCAGTGGTTCCAAAAAGACAATTGTCCGTTAATATACCCCTAATATATTACCAATAGAAGGATTTCCTAGGAAAATGAACTTGGAATTGGAAACTACTACTTATTATATCAATATCCTGAAGATTCATAATTCACATTAGCATATTAATGGCCCTGAGAAGCCCAATTAAAAAACCCCTTAACTTAATTCCTCTCAGCATTTTTGAAATTTATTTAATCAATAACTCACACCCCTTTTAAAAACATGTAATACCTGTTAAATGGCCTCAGAATCAGTGTTCTGGAGAAAATATTTTTAATGATGTTGGTCTATAATGTGGTAGATTCATTGAAATAATACCAAAATATTTTGCTGGTACAATTTCCTAGTAGCTATCTTCAAACTGTTGAATGGCAAGACTGGTATTTTGGGACCCGTCATTCAGATAAGTCATAGAAATGAATCGTGCTGAATTATATGGCTTTAACTTCTCTTGTCTCTGTTGACTTCATCTTGATACTAAGTTACAATTAGCTGTTCTCTCTAATTACAACAAATGTTAAAGAAGTTCCATGATTTTCTTCAAACACCTGTGAACAGATATAGGCTACATGACTTAGTAATACTTTTTTATAGACTTGCCATTTCTACATTCAGTCTGATCAAAGTCTATCAATATCCATTTATCCTTGAAAAGACATGTTGAAGCAGGTAAGAGGATTGCTAAGAGAAGGAAGAGGAAGCGATTGTAGGACAGAGCCCACCTCACACAGCCCATCTATTAGTCTGACAGCCGTTGTATAACCTGAACAATAATGGCTGACAGAGACCCCTTAATTCTGCTCACCGGTAACTAACAGGAAATACCTTAATTATATGTCACAATTTAAAAAATTGTAAATAGCATAGATCAATCTTCTCACTTCACTCACTACCTTTGTCTCACTTCGATTCTATATTATGCTGTAAATTACTTCTGTTAAAAAGATTTAAAATGAAGTTTTATTTTATTAATTTTTATGTCTTTATCACTTGCTTTTGATTAAAATGGGCAGATATTCATTATAAAGAATTCAAAGAGTCAGAAGTACCTAAAGTAAAAAGAAAATGCTCACCCTTCCCCTAACCCTACTATTCAAGGAGTAAGCAGTGCTAATAGTTTGCTGTGTATACTTTCATATCTGGATAAACATTTGTATTTTTATACATTTATCCATATATAATTTTTATTTTCACAAAAATCTTATTGCTGATTGTATGTTCCTAGAGCTTATTTTTTCCCCCTTAATATTTTTAACACTGTTCCATTTTGGTCTATGTATTGGGCTGACCAAAAGATTTGTTCATTTTTTTCCGTAAGATGACTCTGGTAGCACCTAGTTTTCTTTAACTTCATTCGAAAGAATTTTGTTAGATTGTATGTGACAGCTGTCATATCAGCGTGCATTTAAAAAAAAGACTTATCAAAATTGAATTTTTGTGTAGCCATTTTAATATTGAAGATGGAAGAAAAAAAGCAACATTTTTGGCACATTATGCTTTATCATTTCAAGAAAGGTAAAAACGCAACTGAAATGCACAAGAAGATTTGTGCAGTGTATGGAGAGGTGCTGTGACTGATCGAACATGTCAAAAGTGGTTTGCGAAGTTTTGTGCTGGAGATTTCTCGCTGGACGATGCTCCATGGTCAGGTAGGTCAGTTGAAGTTGACAGCGATCAAATCGAGACATTAATTGAGAACAATCAATGGAGATAGCCGACATACTCAAAATATCCAAATCAAGCGTTGAAAATCATTTGCACCAGCTTGGTTTTGTGAATCTCTGATGTTTGGGTTCCACGTAAGTTAAGCAAAAAAAAATCTTCTTGACCATATTTCCGCATGCGATTCTCTACTGAAATGTAATGAAAACGTTTCGTTTTTAAAACAAAGTGTGACGGGTGATGAAAAGTGGATACTGTACAATAATGTGGAACGGAAGAGATCGTGGGGCAAGTGAAATGAACCACCACCAACCACATGAAAGGCCGGTCTTCATCCAAAGAAGGTGATGTTGTGTATGTGGTGGGATTGGAAGGGAGTCCTCTATTATGAGCTCCTTCTGGGAAACCAAACTATTAATTCCAACAAGTACTGCTCCCAGTTGTACCAACTGAAAGTGACACTTGATGAAAAATGTCCAGAATTAGTCAACAGAAAATGCATAATCTTCCATCAGGATAACACAAGACCGCATGTTTCTTTGATGACCAGGCAAAAATTGTTACAGCATGGCTGGGAAGTTCTGATTCATCTGCCGTATTTACAAGACGTTGCACCTTCGGATTTCCATTTATTTTGGTCTTTACAAAATTCTCTTAGGAAAAAAATTCAATTACCTGGAAGACTGTAAAAGACACCTGGAACAGTTCTTTGCTCAAAAAGGTAAAAAGTTTTGGGAAGATGGAATTATGAAGTTGCCTGAAAAATGGCAGAAGGTAGTGGAACAAAAGGGTGAATATGTTGTTCAATAGAGTTCTTGGTGAAAATGAAAAACGTGTCTTTTATTTTTACTTAAAAAACCAAAGGCACTTTTTGGCTCACCCAGTAGATCTACATTATTCATTTTACATATATGGATAGTTATTATATATACATTTTTTTTTTTTTTTTTACAAACAGTGCACAGTGAACATGATTTAACAGCGCAGTTGCATCTTAATTCTAAACTTAAAATGTAAGGTAACAAACCCTAGAAGTGAAATGAACATAAATTCATTAAATCATAGTACTTGGTTTACCACAAGTGATATATGTGATTTATAATATGTATTTAGTCTTCCTCCCTGTTTCTGGCAGAGAGCTCCTAAAACCCTTGGAATTTCCTAAGTGATGAGAGCCTTATAGGTATTTTTTGCTATGTTAATAAGTTGACTTTCAGAAAGCATCCAAGAATGGGGGCTGGTTGCCTAGAGAACCAGTCGTGTGATTAGAGAGTTGGCACTTTAAGTCCTACCCCCAGACCCCTGGAGAGGGAAGAGGGCCTAGAGGTTGAGACCAGCTGCCAATAGGTAAGATTGATTAAATCATTGGTCTTATAGTGAAACCTCCATAAAAACCCACAAAAGAGAGAGTTCAGAGAGTTTCCGGGTTGCTGAACATGTGGAGGTATGGGGAGAGTGGCATACTTGGAGGGGAAGTATGGACGTGCCATGTCCTCTCCCCATACCTTGCCCTGTGCATCTCTTCCCTCTGGCTGTTGCTGAATTATTTCCTTCTGTAATAAATGGGTAACCTAGTAAGTAACATGTTTCTCTGAATTCGTTGAGGTGCTCTACCAAATTAACTGAACCCAAGGAGGGTGTCATGGGAACCTCTAATATGTAGCTGGTCGGTCAGAAGGACAGGAGACAACCTGTCCTTTGACCAGTGTCTGAAATGGTGGAGGTGGGCACAGTCTTGTAGGTCTGAACTCTTAACCTGTGGAATCTGATGCTATCTCTGGATAAATAGTGTCATAATTGAGTCAAATTCTCGGACACCCTGCTGGTGTCTAAGAATTTCCTGTTGGAGGTATGGAAGACATGTTCCCACAGTGGAATTGGGTCCAGAACAGCTTTTGCCATGTGTAGTACAAACCTGCCCTTGTCATACATATGTATGAATGTAAAATATATACAGTCATGTATCATATGTAATACATTCATATGCAATATATAATTTACAGTGTTTTAATTATATAAAAAAGAACATGTGGTTGAATTCCTCCAAGTGCAGAGATTTTCTTGTACATATGTTTTTGTGCATATGCACAAGAACTCCACATAATTTTCTACATAGTTTTCCAGCCAGGAGGATTTTTATTAAGATGTAAATTTGATTATGTTGCTTCCCTGCCTAAAACTCTTCATTGGCTTTCACGTGAATTTAGACAATATCCCAGATCTCTATAACGTGGTCCACATGGCTCCACCCTGTTCACCTCTGCCAACCTCTCCAGCTTGATCTGACACTCTTCCCATCACTCACTGACCTTGGACCATCTGGTCTTCTTCAGTTTATTGGATGTGCCTTTGCGTATCCTCTTCATTTTGCCTGGAAGATTTTTCTTCCCACTGATCCTTGGATAATCCTTCATGACTGCGAATCCCTAATGTACATCTGGGACCTCCTTTGTTAGTTCTCATGTCAACCACAGTTTTTCTATTAGGATAGTTATAATTTTAAGAATATGTGTATTTGTTGATTTAGTCAACAACCTACATAATTTCTTCCATTAGAACATAAGCCTCATGAACTTTTTACCACTGTATCCTCAGCCCCTAGCACATAATGGGAGCTCAGTAAATAATGATAATAATAATAAACCCTTGCAAGGCATTTTTCAACACTACTCCGAGTGGTATATTTATGAACACATTTAATCCTCACTACAGTCCTAAATTGGTGTTACTATTTTCCCCACTTTACAGATAAGAAAACTGAAGTGTTGAATGGTTAAGTCGCCTGCCCAAGGTCATACAGCTGGTAAGTGGCAGAACTGGGACTTGAACTTAAGTAGTCTGGCTCCAGCATCTGTACTCTTAATCTGCTGTAGTGTCTCAATATTTTCAAGAGGAGAGCTTTAATACAGGTCAATAAAAGAAAACCCCTTGCGCAAAAGCGCAGCAACTCTCCACCATTTTTATTTTGTCCAAAGGCTTACTTATTAGTGTAAGACATATTTGCACTATTGGGGTATATTTTTGAGTTATTTGATCTCTGATCATTAACTTCATCATGTTCAATAAATGTAAAAACAGTATAAATGTTAGAAAGTAACATGGGTCTATTTATTATGGAAGCAGTTTGAGTTAAAAATTAAATAATTTAAGAAAAAGATGATTGTAGAATCAGTTTGGACTGCCAAATTTCCCTCTAAAATGTTACATTGGTTATTTTTTCTTTATTCTTCAGAGTTTATGAAAGTGCCTTTTCCCCACACTCTCCCAAACATTGAATACGATTTGTCTTTTACATTTTTGTTACTCTGATGTGTGTTTCAAATGAAGATGTCTTCAGTTAAATGAAAATTGAGCATGTGTGTGCTTTTGGTAAGTGCGTTTTTGCTAAGAGGTTGCTATTTAACAAACTTCATAAATCACTTTCTTTAGGCTTAATAACTGTGTTTGTGTGTGTGTGTGTGCGCGCGCGTCATGTTGAACAATTCTAGGGTTCTGTTCACCCAGCACTTACTGTGTTCTTAGTTGTGTGTTAATAGATCATAAAGATGTATACCACTTGGTTTCTACCCTTAAGGACCATGTAATTTAGTTAAATATGCCAGACTAACACTTACGACTTAGAGGTAAACAGTATAAAACAACAAATGATTCAGTACTAAACTGTGTACTACAGACCACAGTTGACATATCATCAACAATATGTTTTGAGTGCCATTGTATGCAGGCTACTAAGACAGGCCTTGAAGGGAACCAAGAGAGAAGAGGTGAGGTGTATATAATCAAGAAAGCAGTAGGGCTTCCCTGGTGGCGCAGTGGTTGAGAGTCCGCCTGCCGATGCAGGGGACACGGGTTCGTGCCCCGGTCCGGGAAGATCCCACATGCCGTGGAGCGGCTGGGCCCGTGAGCCATGGCCGCTGAGCCTGCGCGTCCGGAGCCTGTGCTCCACAACGGGAGAGGCCACAACAGTGAGAGGCCCGCGTACCGCAAAAAAAAAAAAAAGCAGTAGGCAGGTGGAGGTCAGTGAAGGCTGCAGAGGCAAACCTGATTAGACCTTGAAGAATGATTAGAATTTAAATAGATTGGGGTGTGGCTCTTCCAACAAGGGCCATAACAGAAGTGAAGGTATAGTGAGTGAAGAATTAATGTGACCTATTTTGGAGACTGACATTCTCTTCCATTATGAAAAATGATCCCACAAATAAAATCACCTTGCTCTATCAAAAATTTAATACATAGCTGGAAGTAATTAATGAAACACCATGTAATTGCTGCTTGGTAGAGCAATCAGGAATCATATAGCAGTATTCGCTAATAAGGTAATTTAAACTCATTTTCAAGGATGAGAAGAACTGAACACTGAAGGACTTGTTGATATGATTCCACTTGGCCTCGACAGCATCCTGAGTGTTCTGCTACCCAAGGCATATGGTGCATATTTATACGGCTCCATCTCGGGGCTTCCATAAATTAAGCCTACACGTTTGCCCTTCAGAAAGTAAAAAAAGCAATTTGCTCTGAAAACCATAAGAAGTTTTCCAAACCCTACCTCTGTGCATCTAGTTATCTACCACAGAATTCTGAAAGATGAATTCTGTAAACAGTGAAAGCGCTAATCACTCTTCTTTAACAAGCTGACTTTTTCAGAACTTATATAAAACACATAAAGAGTGCACAGTTTAAATTAAAAGTTGGGATTGACATATACATGCTACTATATATAAAATAGATAATCAACAAGAACCCACTGTATAGCACAGGGAACTCTACTCAGTACTCTGTAATAACTTATATGGGAAAAGAATCTGAAAAAGAATGAATATATGTATATCTATAACTGAATCACTTTGCTGTGCACCTGAAACTAACACAACATTGTAAATCAACTATACTTCAATATAAAATAAAAATTTTAAAAAAAGAGTGCACAGTTTAGAACCATCAATCTTCACTCTTGCAGATTCATTTCAGTGTGTCCACAGAAATCTCTGCATGTTCCTTTTTGACCAGTTTGGGAGAGGAGGTAATCCTCCTTTTTTAAAACTTGCTATCTAAATTGTGGGCAATTTCCTTAACCTTATATATAACATGAGGATAATTATACGATCTGTCCCACAGAGTTGTACAAATTAGAGCATATTTAATGTACAGTGGTTTCCACAATGACCACATATACTAAACACCAAGTGAAAGGCACTTCTTCTTCTTCTTTTATTATTTTTCTTTTTCAAACTGTGTTAAATGAATTTGAGAGAACAAGGTAAGCCCTCAGGGAAAAGGGAAGAAAACTAACGTTCATTGGGTGCATATTATGTGCTCAGTGGCTCAAGTGGCTTATAGATAGATTCATCTCACTTTTTGGCTGAAAAGTGGTGTTTCAGCCATATGCAAAGACTGAGCTTATATATTACTTATAAAATCTAAAGGATTTTTAACAAAATAAGATACCTGATTGATGTTAAAATGTACACCTCACTTTCTGCTATCATTTCAACCCTACTGGATTTGACCTGATGTTACAGATTTTAGAGAGCTATAGAAAAATCCAGGTTTTTAAAATCTCCTAGGCTGGTGACAGACTGTAAGATCAAGTGGTTATTATGACCTTTGCCTGGGTAAATATAAACAAGTTATTTTGCAAGTCTCTAAAATGGTGTTATTTAAGCAAGTATTTAGGCTGTTGCACTTGAGGAAGGAGTTTGCTTTTTGCTTGTATTAGAAATTGCAGTTCTCTGATGGCTTTCTGTGATTAGCACATGTTGGACGCTTCAGGTATTTCTTATTGGGAAGATATAATATGATCCCCTCTGTTTTGTGTCTTCAAATGTATCTCTGAACGGCCACCTGAGAAGGCATTTAGGAGAAACACTTGTTAATGGATTTTTTTCTTGTCCTGGGTTTATTTCTAATGGAACAAATAACCACATATATTTCCAAAGTGCTTTTTATCCCCACATACTGCAGAGCTTTTTACTAACTAAATGTAGTTCTGAAATCACCTGTCCCATCTCAACTATGCAGTTCTCTCTGGTGTAGAATAAGAGCAGCAAGGGAAAGGAGTAATTCAGAGAGGATTCCAGGATTAAGACAGGACTTGGGGGGGTTGGGGGGTGAGGGCATGGAATTGTTTCTGTTGGAAATGCTGACTGCATGGGCTTCAAGCTGAATGCAAATCAGTGCTCCAGGAATGAACCATTCTGCTCTGGGCCAGAGTTCATGCTCTACTCCCACTCTCTTTTGTTCCACATTCACGGAGAGCCTTTGGCAATCAAGCCAGGAGACAGTTTTAGTTACGGAGAAGAGTACAAATTGGACTGAAGATAAATCAGGGGAATTAGTTGCTTCGATATAAAAACATAAATATTATTTCATTGTTTTCCTCTTCCACTCCTGATTATGAAAACCATAAAGTAACGTTACTTATTTTTAAAATTTTGTAAAAGTGAATCACATACTACGCACTATTTTGTGTCAGTTTCTTTTGCTTAAAATTATGTTTGAGATTCATCTAGGCGTTGGATATAGCGGCAGTTCATGTATTTATACTTGTTAATAGTATTGTGTAAATATACTAGTTTATTTTACACAAACACACCCCCCCGTTCACCTGTTCAAGGGTGTATGTAACGTATAATGGCATTTAACTTAAATACATAAAACAGATTTCATGTTAACCAAAAGAGGATAAAGTTAGCTCCATGCCAATTTTTAAAATGCATGAGGTAAGTCAGAAAGAGAAAGACAAATACCGTATGCTAACACATATATATGGAATTTAAGAAAAAAAAAATGTCATGAAGAACCTAGGGGTAAGACAGGAATAAAGGCACAGACCTACTAGAGAAAGGACTTGAGGATATGGGGAGGGGGAAGGGTGAGCTGTGACAAAGCGAGAGAGAGGCATGGACATATATACACTACCAAATGTAAGGTAGATAGCTAGTGGGAAGCAGCTGCATAGCACAGGGAGATCAGCTTGGTGCTTTGTAACCACCTGGAGGGGTGGGATAGGGAGGGTGGGAGGAAGGGAGATGCAAGAGGGAAGAGAGATGGGAACATATGTATATGTATAACTGATTCACTTTGTTATAAAGCAGAAACTAACACATCATTGTAAAGCAATTATACCCCAATAAAGATGTTAAAAAAAATTAAATTAAAAAAATAATAAAATAAAGTGCATGAGGTAAATTGCAGAATATCTACAAAACAGGGTACTTCATAATCAGATCAGACAGGGAATATTCTCAAAAAGCGTTTTTCTTTTTGTTTTTGACTTGATGGTGTAGAAGAAAAGATATAGAGGAGTTAGGCTGCCAATAGGTAGAAGTCTAATTGTGCATGTGTTTCTTGGTAGCACTTCATGAAAGCTGTCCCTCATTTTTCCTATATACCTTACCGGTATATACAAGGTGTGTAGGATGTCTAATATATGTTAAAAATAGCAATAACACACAAACTGGAAAATAACATCCCAGGCAACTATTTGCCTTGGGAACAAAGCAGTACACAAGATACTGATTTATCACTGATATGCTTCAAAAAAACACATTGAAACTACCAACTAAATAGTAACAACATTTGACTGGGAAATGTCAGCATGCATAAAGTCTAATTATATCCTGATGAATAGCCAAGGTGCATTTTCAGTGGAGAAACATATTTTTTCATATTCAGAGAAACTTTCTGTGATGTAGTCTAAAGAAGTTTTATTTTATTGTCCCACGCTGCTACGTTGCCGCCGTTTGTAAATTTTGCTCCTGTAGTTAGTTTTCTTCTGAATGTTTCTTTGGATTAAGCCTGTACTTATTCAGGGTGGAAAATGGGTATGCTGAGCTTTACACAGGCTAATAAAATGAAAACATTGAACTAGGTATAACTGTTTTTGAACAAAATTTCTAATGTAAATAAACATCCATATTTAAAAAAGGAATAAATCGTGAGGGTATAACAATGGATTATCACCAGATGAACACATCTATGGAATTAACTTTGAAATCAAGTAGAATATTACTAGCACCTGGGAAGCTTCTCTTTTGCCCCCACCTTGATGCGTTCCAATTCCTGTTCCTCCCATGATTGCCAACAACATAAATTATTTTTGCCTGTTTTTAAAATTTTATAAAAGTAGAGTTGTGTACTGTGTATTATTTTGAATTGGCTTCCAGGTTTTGGACAGAACTGTAGTTAATTGTTTTATACTGGTGAATAGCATACGTTGTATGAATATACCATAATTTATTTATCTCTTCTACTGTTAATGGATATTCAGGTTGTTTCTAGTGTTTTGCTATTACAAACATTGTTACTACAAACATTTTGTACACCTATCTTTTGATATAGACATATCTTCATTTCTCTTGGTTCTATAACTTGGAATAGAATTGTTGCACCTAGGATATTTTTTATCAATTTTAATATTGATACATACTGCTGGAGAGAACCTTCAAGATGGCAGAGGAGTAAGATGTGGACATCACCTTCCTCCCCACAAATACACCAGAAATACATCCACATGTGGAACAACTCCTACAGAACACCTACTGAATGCTGGCAGAAGACCTCAGACCTCCCAAAAGGCAAGAAACTCCCCACGTACCTGGGTAGGGCAAAAGTAAAAAAGAAAAAACAGAGACAAAAGAATAGGGGTGGGACCTGCCCCACTGGGAGGGAGCTGTGAAGGAGGAAAGGTTTCCACACACTAGGAAGCCCCTTCACTGCGGGAGACAAGGGGTGGCGGGAGGGAAGCTTTGAAGCCACGGAGGAGAGCACAGCAACGGGGGGGCAGAGGGCAAAGCAGAGAGATTCCCGCACAGAGGGTCAGTAGCGACCAGCACTCACCAGCCCAAGAGGCTTGTCAGCTCACCCGCCGGGGTGGGCTGGGGCTGGGAGCTGAGGCTTGGGTTTCGGAGGTCAGATCCCAGGGAGAGGATTGGGGTTGGCAGCGTGACCACAGCCTGAAGGGGGCTAGTGTGCCACAGTTAGCCAGGAGGGTGTCCGGGAAAAAGTCTGGAACTGTGTAAGAGGCAACAGACCATTGTTTCGGGGTGCACGAGGAGAGGAGATTCAGAACACTGTCTAAATGAGCTCCAGAGACGGGTGCGAACTGCGGCTATCAGTGTGGACACGAGATAGGCATGGAATGCTACGGCTGCTACTGCAGCCACCAAGAAACCTGTGTGCAAGCACAGGTCACAGTGCACACCTCCCCTCCCAGGAGCCTCTGCAGCCTGCCACTGCCAGGGTCCCACAATCCAGGGACAACTTCCCTGAAAGAACACACGGTGCACCTCAGGCTGTTGCAATGTCATGTAGGCCTCTGCTGCTGCAGGCTCGCCCTGCATTCCATACCCTTCCCTCCTCCTGGCCTGAGCGAGCCAGAGCACCCTATTCAGCTGCTCCTTTAATCCTGTCCTGTCTGGGTGAAAAACAGATGCCCTCAGGCAACCGACCTACATGCAGAGGTGGGGCCAAATCTAAAGCTGAACCCCAGGAGCTGTGCGAACAAAGAAGAGAAAGGGAAATCTCTCTCAGCAGCCTCAGGAGCAGCAGATTCAATCCCCACAGTCAACTTTATGTGCCCTGGATCTGTGGAATACCTGAATAGACAACGAATCACCCCAAAATTGAGGCAGTGGACGTTGGGAGCAACTGTAGACTTGGGGTTTGCTGTCTGTGACTGACTAGTTTCTGATTTTTATGTTTACCTTAGTATAGTTTTTAGCACTTGTTATCATTGGTGGATTTGTTTATTGGTTTGGTTGCTCTCATTTTTTTTTACTACTTTAAAAATTTTCTTATTTTATAATATTTTTTATTTTGTATTTAAATTATTTTATTTTATTTTTTCTTTCTTTCTTTCTTTCTTTTTTCTCCCTTTTCTTCTGAGCCGTGTGGCTGACAGGGTCTTCGTGCCCCAGACAGGTGTTAGGTCTGAACCTCTGAGGTGGGAGAGCCGAATTCAGGACATTAGACCACCAGAGACCTGCTGGCCCTATGTAATATCAGTCGGTGAGAGCTCACCCAGATATCTCCGTCTCAACGCTAAAACCCAGCTCCACTCAATGACCAGCAAACTCCAGTGCTGGACACTCCATGCCAAACAACTAGCAAGACAGGAATACAACCCCACCCATTAGCAGAGAGCCTGCCTAAATTCGTACTAAGTTCACAGACACCCCAAAACACACCACTGGATGCGGTCCTACCCACCAGAAAGACAAGATCCAGCCTCATCCACCAAAACACAGGCACCCGTCCCCTGCACCACGAAGCCTACAAAACCCAGTGAACCAACCTTACCCATTGGGGGCAGACACCAAAATCTACAATAACTAAAAACCTGCAGCCTGCGAAAAGGAGACCCCAAACACAGTAAGTTAAGCAAAATGAGAAGACAGAGAAATACACAGCAGATGAAGGAGCACAGTAAAAACCCAGCAGACCAAACAAATGAAGAGGAAATAGGCAGTCTACCTGAAAAACAATTCAGAGTAATGACAGTAAAGATTATCCAAAATCTTGGAAATAGTATGGGGAAAATACAAGACACATTTAAAAAGGACCTAGAAGAACTAAAGAGCAAACAAACAATGATGAACAACACAATAAATGAAATTAAAAATTCTCTGGAAGGAATCAATAGCAGAATAACTGAGGCAGAAGAATGGATCAGTGACCTGGAAGATAAAATAGTGGAAATAACTACTGCAGAGCAGAATAAAGAATGAAAAGAATTGAGGATAGTCTCAGAGACCTCTGGGACAATATTAAACACCCCAATATTTGAATTATAGGGTCCTAGAAGAAAAAGAGAAAAAGAAAGGGACTGAGAAAATATTTCAAGAGATTATAGTTGAAAACTTCGCTAATATGGGAAAAGAAATAGTCAATGAATTGCAGGAAGTTCAGAGTCCCATACATGATAAATCCAAGGAGAAACATGCCAAGACACATATTAATCAAACTATCAAAAATTAAATACAAAGAAAAAAATATTAAAAGCAGCAAGGGAAAAGCAACAACTAACATACAAGGGAATCCCTATAAGGTTAACAGATGATCTTTCAGCAGAAAGTCTAAGCCAAAAGGGAGTGGCAGGACATATTTAAAGTGATGAAAGGGAAAAACCTACAACCAAAATTTCTCTACACAGCAAGGATCCCATTCAGATTCGACGGAGAAGTTAAAACCTTTACAGACAAGAAAAACTTAAGAGAATTCAGCACCACCAAACCAGCTCTACAACAAATGTTAAAGGAAATTCTCCAGGCAGGAAAAACAAGAGAAGGAAAAGACCTACAATAACAAACCCAAAACAATTAAGAAAATG
This sequence comes from Pseudorca crassidens, assembly GCF_039906515.1. Classification (NCBI taxonomy): domain Eukaryota; kingdom Metazoa; phylum Chordata; class Mammalia; order Artiodactyla; family Delphinidae; genus Pseudorca; species Pseudorca crassidens. The sequence continues at coordinate 95,901,529 of NC_090298.1, forward strand.
GGAATAGGAACATATCGATAATTAGCTTAAATGTAAATGGATTAAATGCTCCAATCAAAAGACATAGACTGGCTAAATGGATACAAAAACAACCCATATATATGCTCTGTACAAGAGATCCACTTCAGATCCAGGGGCACAAACTGAAAGTGAGGGGATGGAAAAACATATTCCATGCAAACGGAAATCAAAAGAAAGCTGGAGTAGCAATTCTCATATAAGACAAAACAGACTTTAAAATAATGACTATTAGAAGAGACAAAGAAGGACACTACATAATGATCAAGGGATCAATCCAAGAAGATATAACAGTTGTAAATATTTATGCACCCAACAGTTGTAAATATTTATGCACCCAACATAGGAGCACCTCAATACTTAAGGAAAATGCTAACAGCCATAAAAGGGGAAATCGACAGTAACACATAGTAGGGGACTTTAACACCCCACTTTCACCAGTGGACAGATCCACCAAACTGAAAATAAATAAGGAAATACAAGCTTTATATGGCACATTAAACAAAAGGACTTAATACTTATATGACATGCCATCCAAAAACAACAGAATACACTTTCTTCTCAAGTGCTCGTGGAATATTCTCCAGGATAGAGCATATCTTGGGTCACAAATCAAGCCTTGGTAAATTTAACAAAATTGAAATCTTATCAAGTATCTTTTATGACCATAACACTATGAGACTAGATACCAATTACAGGAAAAAACTGTAAAAAATACAGGGAGGCTAAACAATATGCTACTAAATAACCAAGAGGTCACTGAAGAAATCAAAGAGGAAATCCAAAAATACCTAGAAACAAATGACAATGGAGACACGACAACACAAAACCTATGGGATGCAGCAAAAGCAGTTCTAAGAGGGAAGTTTATAGCAATACAATCCTACCTCAAGAAACAGGAAAAATCTCAAATAAACAACCTAACCTTACACCAAAAGCAGTAGAGAAAGAAGAACAAAAAAGACCCAAAGTTAGCAAAAGGAAAGAAATCGTTAAGATCAGATCAGAAATAAATGAAAAAGAAATGAAGGAAACGATAGCAAAGATCAATAAAAGTAAAAGCTGGTTGTTTGAGAAGATAAACAAAATTGATAAACCATTACCCCGACTCATCAAGAAAAAAGGGAGAAGACTCAAATCAACAGAATTAGAAATGAAAAAGGAGAAGTTACAACTGACACTGCAGAAGTACAACAGATCATGAGAGATTACTGCAAGCAACTATATGCCAATAAAATGGACAGCCTGGAAGAAATGGACAAATTCTTAGAAAAGCGCAACCTTCTGTGACTGAACCAGGAAGAAATGGAAAATATAAACAGACAAATCACAAGCACTGAAACTGAGACTGTGATTAAAAATCTTCCAACAAGCAAAAGCCCAGGATCAGATGGCTTCGCAGGGGAATTCTATCAAACATTTAGATAAGAGCTAACACCTATCCATCTCAAACGCTTCCAAAATAAGTCATAGGGAGGAACAGTCTCAAACACATTCTGTATGCAGAAAACTACCCTGATACCCACATAAAGATGTCACAAAAAAAGAAAACTACAGGCCAGTATCACTGATGAACATAGATGCAAAAATCCTCAACAAAATAGTAGCAAACGGAGTCCAACAGCACATTAAAAGGATTATACAACATGATCAAGTGGGGTTTATCCCAGGAATGCAAGGATTCTTCATTATACACAAATCAATCAACGTGTTAAACCAAATTAACAAAATGAAGGAGGAAAACCATATGATCATCTCAATAGATGCAGGAAAAGCTTTAGACAAAATTCAACACTCATTTATGATAAAAGCCCTCCAGAAAGTAGGCATAGAGGGAACTTACCTCAATGTAATAAGGACCATATCTGACAAACCCACAGCCAACATTGTTCTCAATGGTGAAAAACTGAAAGCATTTCCAATAAGAGAAGTAACAAGACAAGGTTGCCCACTCTCTTAACTGTTATTCAACATCACTTTGGAAGTTTTACCCACAGCAATCAGAGACGAAAAATAAATAAAGGGAATCCAAATTGTAAAAGAAGAGGTAAAACTGTCACTGTTTGCAGATGACATGATACTATACATGATACTATACATCTTTAGGAGAATCCTAAACATGCTACCAGAAAACTGTTAGAGCTAATTAATGAATTTGGTAGAGTAGCAGGATACAAAATGAATGCACAGAAATCTCTTGCATTCCTATACACTAATGATGAAAAATCTGAAAGGGAAATTAAGGAAACACTTCCATTTACCATTGCAACAAAAAGAATAAAATACGTAGGAATAAACCTACCTAAGGAGACAAAAGACCTGTATGCAGAAAACTATAAGACACTGATGAAAAAAATTAAAGATGATATGAAGAGATGGAGAGAAATACCATGTTCTTGGATTGGAAGAATAAATATTGTGAAAATGACTATACTACCCAAAGGAGTCTACAGATTCAGTGCAATCTTTTTCAAACTACCAATGGTGCTTTTCACAGAACTAGAACAAAAAATTTCACAATTTGTATGGAAACACAAAAGACCCCAAAGAGCCAAAGCAATCTTGAGAAAGAAAAACGGAGCTGGAGGAATCAGGCTCCCTGACTTCAGACTATACTACAAAGTTGCAGTAATCAAGACCGTATGGTAGTGGCAAAAAAAGAAATATAGATCAATGAATCAGGATAGAAAGCCCAGAGATAATCCCATGCACATATGGTTACTTTATCTTTGATAAAGGGGGCAAGAATATACAATGGAGAAAAGACAGCCTCTTCAATAAGTGGTGCTGTGAAAACTGTACAGCTACATATGAAAGAATGAAATTAGAACACTCCCTAACACCATACACAAAAATAAACTCAAAATGGATTAAAGACCTAAGTGTAAGGCCAGACAGTGTAAAACTCTTAGAGGAAAACATAGGCAGAATACTCTATGACATAAATCACAGCAAGATCCTTTTTGACTCACCTCCTAGAGTAATGGAAATAAACAAATGGGACCTAATGAAACTTCAAAGCTTTTGCACAGCAAAGGAAACCACAATCAAGACAAAAAGACAACTCTCAGAATGGGATAAAATATTTGCAAATGAAGCAACTGACAAAGGATTAATCTCCAAATATTACAAACAGCTTATGCAGCTCAATATCAAAAAAGCAAACAACCCAATCCAAAAATGGATGGAAGACCTAAATAGACATTTCTCCAAGGAAGTTATACAGGTTGCCAACAAACACATGAAAGAATGCTCAGCATAGCTAATGATTAGAGAAAAGCACATCAAAACTACAATGAGGTATCACCTCACACCAGTCAGAATGGCCATCATCAAAAAATCTACAAACAATAAATCCTGGAGAGGGTGTGGAGAACAGGGAACCCTCTTACACTGTTGGTAGGAATATATATTGATAGAGCCACTGTGGAGAACAGTATAGAGGTTCCTTAAAAAACTAAAAGTAGAACTACCATATGACCCAGCAATCCCAGTACTGGACATATACCCTGAGAAAACCATAATTCAAAAATAGACATGTACCACAATGTTCATTGCAGCACTCTTTACAGTAGCTAGGACATGGAAGCAACCTAAGTGTCCATCGACAGATGAATGGATAAAGATGTGGCACATATGTACAATGCAATATTACTCAGCCATAAAAAGAAATGAAATTGAGTTATTTGAAGTGAGGTGGATGGACTTAGAGTCTGTCACACAGAGTGAAGTAAGCCAGAAAGAGAAAAACAAATACCTTGTGCTAACACATATATACGGAATCTAAAAAAAAAAAGAAAAAGAAGAAATGATTTTGATGAACCTAGGGGCAGGACAGGAGTAAAGACGCTGATGCAGAGAATGGGTTTGAGGACACAGGGAGGGGGAAGGGTAAGCTGGGACGAAGTGAGAGAGTGGCATTGACATATATACACTACCAAATGTCAAATACATAGCTAGTGGGAAGCAGCTGCATAGCACAGGGAGATCAGCTCAGTGCTTTGTGACCAATCAGAGAGGTGGGATAGGGAGGGTGGGAGGGAGGCGCAAGAGGGAGGAGGTACGGGGATATATGTATATGTATAGCTGATTCACTCTGTTACAAAGCAGAAACTAACACACCATTGTAAAGCAATTATACTCCAATAAAGACGTTAAAAAAAAAAAAGATACTGCTAAGCAGTTTCCCATATTAATTGTTCCGATTTACATGTTCACCAGCAGTGTATGAGCATTCCCCTTGTTCTCCATGCTGACAAACACTTGGTATTGTGAGTCTTTTTAATTCTAGTCATTTTGGCTCTGTAGTAGTATTTCATTGTCGTTTTATTTGTATTTCTAAATTACTAATGAGGTTTCATCTTTTCATATATTAATTGGTCATGTGGATGTTGAGAATGATAAATTTTAACTTATTTATCTTTTAGTTATTGGAATAAGTTTTACTGCATGTATTACTCAACTCTCCACTATGCTTTTGTCCATGCGAACATAGGCATACGAAAACGTTGCCAGTTCTTATTCTTCTACAGCCATCTTATAGGTGTGTGATTAAAAGATAGCAGAAGACACAGTGCCATTAACCTTAGGAAGTGGCCACACCACAGCCACAGTCTTCAATTACTGCTTGCCCAAACAGTCACTCCCCTTGTGATAAGTACTATAAAGAAAAAGAGATTTGCTGTTGAAGAAGATAGAGAGTAATGAGGTCAGGGGGATAGGGCTTTATTCTAGGAAAGGCTTCTGTAAGTAGGTATTATTTGACCAACAGATTTGAGTGTCCTCAGGGAATTAAGTGAGTGAAAATGGATTAATTTGGATTGTATTCTGAGCAATAGGATGAGTTTGGAGAATTATGATTAGGAGAGTAAAATGATGAGACTTAACAGTTTTTGAAAGATGATTCAGGTTGGTGGGTGAAGAAAGACCTCAGGAGATGAAAGTGGAAACAAAGAGACCACTTAGGAAGGAAAGACAGGTGAGTGATGATGGTGCCTTGAGATGGGTTGTAATAGTGCAGGCAGTGGAGAGGGGCCAAGTTCTAGGTACATGATGCAGTTCGACTCTGAGTACTTGCTGAGGGATAGGTTGTATGGTTGGGGGAATGGGAGTTGCTGAGGATGCATTTTGTGTTTAAAGCCTGACTGGGACTTTTTACTGACATTTGGAAAGCTGAGGGAAGAGAAAATCGGGAGTGGGAGGGTAGGCTAAAGAGTTTTCTTTTGAAAAGGTTAGGCTTGAGATGTCCATTTGACATCAGACGAAAGAGTTCTGTTTTGAAAATGTTAGGCTTGGAAAATCTATTAGACATCAAAGTGGAAATGTTGATTAGGCAATTATATGTATGAGTATAGAGCATTGGTGAGAGGTCAGGGCTAAGATGTGAATATGGGAATCTTTTAAAATTTAATTAACGTCGTGGAGTTTGATAAAAAAGACTTATGAGTGAGTCAACATAGAAAAGAGGGGAAGGGAGGAGACTGCAGGTTGAATGCTGGGACACTCCAATATTTAGATGTTTGGAGGAGGAAACTATGCCAAGGGAAACTAAAATACAGTGGCTCATCAAATTGGAAGAAAACAAGGAGTGTTTTCCTGGAAACTAAGCGAAGAACATATTTGAAAAGGAGGGGAGCAAGCAGTTGTGCCAAATGTTGATGAAAGGTCAAGTAAAATGAGACTGAAAGTTGAACATCATGTTTGGCAATATGGAACTCCTTGGTGACATTCACAAGAGTGGTTTCAGTGTAGCGGTGAGGGTCAAATCTGTCTTGGAGTGGGTTGGGGAGACAATGAGAGGAAGCATAGATGAACATAGACAATTCTTTCATGAAGTTTTGACATAAAAAGAGGCAGAGGGCTTCCTTTCATGAAGTTTTGACATAAAAAGAGGCAGAGGGCTTCCCTGGTGGCGCAGTGGTTGAGAGTCCGCCTGCCGGTGCAGGGGACATGGGTTCGTGCCCGGGTCCGGGAAGATCCCACATGCCGTGGAGTGGCTGGGCCCGTGAGCCATGGCTGGTGAGCCTGCGCGTCCGGAGCCTGTGCTCCGCAATGGGAGAGGCCACAACATTGAGAGGCCCGTGTACTGCAAAAAAAAAAAAAAAAAAAGGCAGAGATATAAAGTAATAGCTAGAAGGGTTCATGGGGTCTATGTACTTATTTAAATGGAAGAAATAAGAAAACATTTGTGTGCTGATGCAAATGATTCAGTGGAGAAGCTGATAATTCCAGAAAAGATAATGAAGGGAAACAAAATATATATATTTTTTTACATCTTTATTGGAGTATAATTGTTTACAATGGTGTGTCAGTTTCTGCTTTATAACAAAGTGAATCATTTATACATATACATATGTTCCCATATCTCCTCCCTCTTGCGTCTCCCTCTCTCCCACCCTCCCTATCCCACCCCTCTAGGTGGTCAAAAAGCACCGAGCTGATCTCCCTGTGCTATGCGGCTGCTTCCCACTAGCTATCTATTTTATGTTTGGTAGTGTATATATGTGCATGCCACTCTCTCACTTGGTCACAGCTTACCCTTCCCCCTCCCCATATCCTCAGGTCCATTCTCTAGTAGGTCTGTGTCTTTATTCCCATCTTACCCTAGGTTCTTCTTTTTCCTTAGGTTTCATATATATGTGTTAGCATACGGTATTTTTCTTTCTCTTTCTGACTTACTTCACTCTGTATGACAGACTCTAGGTCCATCCACCTCACTACAAATAACTCAATTTTGTTTCTTTTTATGGCTGAGTAATATTCCATTGTATATATGTGCCACATCTTCTTTATCCAATCATCCGATTATGGACACTTAAGTTGTTTCCATCTCCTGGCTATTGTAAATAGAGCTGCAATGAATATTTTGTACATGACTCTTTTTGAATTATGGTTTTCTCTGGGTATATGCCCAGTAGTGGGATTGCTGGGTCATATGGTAGATCTATTTGTAGTTTTTTAAGGAACCTCCATACTGTTCTCCATAGTGGCTCTACCAATTCACATTCCCACCAGCAGTGCACGAGTGTTCCCTTTTCTCCACACCCTCTCCAGCATTTATTGTTTCTAGACTTTTTGATGATGGCCATTCTGACCGGTGTGAGATGATATCTCATTGTAGTTTTGATTTGCATTTCTCTAATGATTAATGATGTTGAGCATTCTTTCATGTGTTTGTTGGCAATCTATATATTTTCTTTGGAGAAATGTCTCTTTAGGTCTTCTGCCCATTTTTGGATTGGATTGTTTGTTTTTTTGTTATTGAGCTGTATGAGCTGCTTGTAAATTTTGGAGATTAATCCTTTGTCAGTTGCTTCATTTGCAAATATTTTCTCCCATTCTAAGGGTTGTTTTTTGGTCTTGTTTATGGTTTCCTTTGCTTTGCAAAAGCTTTGAAGTTTCATTAGGTTCCACTTGTTTATTTTTGTTTTTATTTCTGTTTCTCTAGGAGGTGGGTCAAAAAGGCTCTTGCTGTGATTTATGTCATAGAGTGTTCTGCCTATGTTTTCCTCTAAGAGTTTGATAGTTTCTGGCCTTACATTTAGGTCTTTAATCCATTTTGAGCTTATTTTTGTGTATGGTGTTAGGGAGTGTTCTAATCTAATACTTTTACATGTACCTGTCCAGTTTTCCCCGCACCACTTATTGAAGAGGCTGTCCTTTCTCCACTTTACATTCCTGCCACCTTTATCAAAGATAAGGTGACCATATGTGCATGGGGTTATCTCTGGGCTTTCTGTCCTGTTCCATTGATCTATATTTCTGTTTTTGTGCCAGTACCATATTGTCTTGATTACTGTAGCTTTGTAGTATAGCCTGAAGTCAGGGAGCCTGATTCCTCCAGCTCCATTTTTCTTTCTCAAGATTGCTTTGGCTATTCGGAGTCTTTTGTGTTTCCATACAAATTGTGAAATATTTTGTTCTAGTTCTCTGAAAAATGCCAGTGGTAGTTTGATAGGGATTGCATTGAATCTGTAGATTGCTTTGGGTAGTAGAGTCATTTTCACAATGTTGATTCTTCCAATCCAAGAACATGGTATATCTCTCCATCTGTTTGTATCCTCTTAAATTTCTTTCATCAGTGTCTTACAATTTTCTGCATACAGGTCTTTCATCTCCTTAGGTAGGTTTATTCCTAGATATTTTATTCTTTTTGTTGCAATGGTAAATGGGAGTGTTTTCTTGATTTCCCTTTCAGATTTTTCATCATTAGTGTATAGGAATGCCAGAGATTTCTGTGCATTAATTTTGTATCCTGCTACTTTAGCAAATTCATTGATTAGCTCTAGTAGTTTTCTGGTAGCATCTTTAGGATTCTCCAATGTATAGTATCATGTCATCTGCAAACAGTGACAGCTTTACTTCCTCTTTTCCAATTTGGATTCCTTTTATTTCCTTTTCTTCTCTGATTGCTGTGGCTAAAACTTCCAAAACTATGTTGAATAAGAGTGGTGAGAGTGGGCAACCTTGTCTTGCTCCTGATCTTAGTGGAAATGCTTTCAGTTTTTCAGCATTGAGGATCATGTTGGCTGTGGCTTTGTCATATATGGTCTTTATTATGTTGAGGAAAGTTCGCTCTATGCCTACTTTCTGCAAGGTTTTATCATAAATGGGTGTTGAATTTTGTCGAAAGCTTTTTCTGCATCTATTGAGGTGATCATATGGTTTTTCTCCTTCAGTTTGTTAATATGGTGTATCACGTAGATTGATTTGCATATATTGAAGAATCCTTGCATTCCTGGACTAAACCTCACTTGATCATAGTGTATGATTCTTTTAATGTGCTGTTGAATTCTGTTTGCTAGTATTTTGTTGAGGATTTTTGCATCTAGGTTCATCAGTGATATTGACCTGTAGTTTTCTTTCTTTGTGACATCCATGTCTGGTTTTGGTATCAGGGTGATGGTGGCCTCGTAGAATGAGTTTGGGAGTGATCCTCCCTCTGCTATATTTTGGTAGAGTTTGAGAAGGTTAGGTGTTAGGTCTTCTCTAAATATGTGATAGAATTCCTCTGTGAAGCCGTCTGGTCCCAGGCTTTTGTTTTTTGGAAGATTTTTAATCACAGTTTCAATTTCAGTGCTTGTGATTGGTCTGTTCATATTTTCTATTTCTTCCTGATTCAGTCTTGGCAAGTTGTGCATTTCTAAGAATTTGTCCATTTCTTCCAGGCTGTCCATTTTATTGGCATAGAGTGGCTTGTAGTAATCTCTCATGATCTTTTGTATTTCTGCAGTGTCAGTTGTTACTTTTCCTTTTTCATTTCTAATTCTATTGATTTGAGTCTTCTCCCTTTTTTCTTGATGAGTCTGACTAATGGTTTATCAATTTTGTTTATCTTCTCAAAGAACCAGCTTTCAGTTTTATTGATCTTTGCTATTGTTTCCTTCATTTCTTTTTCATTTATTTCTGATCTGATCTTTATCATTTCTTTTCTTCTGCTAACTTTGGGGTTATTTTGTTCTTTTTTCTCTAATCGCTTTAGGTGCAAGGTAAGGTTGTTTATTCGAGATGTTTCCTGTTTCTTAAGGTAGGATTGTATTGCTATAAAAATCCCTCTTAGAACTGCTTTTGCTGTATCCCATAGGTTTTGGGTCGTCGTGTCTGCATTGTCATTTGTTTCTAGGTATTTTTGGATTTCCTCTTTGATTTCTTCAGTGATCACTTCGTTTTTAAGTAGTGTATTGTTTAGCCTCCATGTGTTTGTATTTTTTACAGCTCTTTTCCTGTAATTGATATCTAGTCTCATAGTGTTGTGGTCGGAAAAGATACTTGACACAATTTCAGTTTTTGTAAATTTACCAAGGCTTGATTTGTGACCCAAGATATGATCTATTCTGAAGAATGTTCCATGAGCACTTGAGAAAAATGTGTATTCTGTTGTTTTTGGATGGAATGTCCTATAAATATCAATTAAGTCCATCTTGTTTCATGTATCATTTAAAGCTTGTGTTTCCTTATTTATTTTCATTTTGGATGATCTGTCCATTGGTGAAAGTGGGGTGTTAAAATCCCCTACTATGAATGTGTTACTGTCACTTTCCGCTTTTATGGCTGTTAGTATTTGCCTTATGTATTGAGGTGCTCCTATGTTGGGTGCATAAATATTTACAATTGTTATATGTTCCTCTTGGATTGATCCCTTGATCATTATGTAGTGTCCTTCTTTGTCTCTTCTAATACTCTTTATTTTAAAGTCTGTTTTGTCTTATATGAGAATTGCTACTCTAGCTTTCTTTTGGTTTCCATTTGCATGTAATATCTTTTTCCATCCCCTTATTTTCAGTCTGTATGTGTTTCTAGGTCTGAAGTGGGTCTCTTGTAGACAGCATATATATGGGTCTTGTTTTTGTATCCATTCAGCCAGTCTGTGTTTTTTGATTGGAGCATTTAATCCATTTACATTTAAGGTAATTATCGATATGTATGTTCCTATTCCCATTTTCTTAATTGTTTTGGGTTTGTTATTGTAGGTCTTTTCCTTCTCTTGTGTTTCTTGCCTAGAGCAGTTCCTAGCATTTGTTGTAAAGCTGGTTTGGTGGTGCTGAACTCTCTCAGCTTTTGCTTGTCTGTAAAAGTTTTAATTTCTCCATCAAATCTGAATGAGATCCTTGCTGGGTAGGGTAATCTTGGTTGTAGGCTTTTCTCCTTCATTATTTTAAATTCGTCCTGCCAGTCCCTTCTGGCTTGCAGAGTTTCTGCTGAGAGATCAGCTGTTAACCTTATGGGGATTCCTTGTGTGTTATTTGTTGTTTTTCCCTTGCTCCTTTTGGTATGTTTTCTTTTTATTTAATTTTTGACAATTTGATTAATATGTGTCTTGGCCTGTTTCTCCTTGGATTTATCCTGAATGGGACTCTGTGTGCTTCCTGGACTTGATTAACTATTTCCTTTCCCATATTAGGGAAATTTTCAACTATAATCTCTTCAAATATTTTCTCAGTCCCTTTCTTTTTCTCTTTTTCTTGAACTCCTATAATTCGAGTGTTGGTGCATTTAATGTTGTCCCAGAGGTCTCTGAGACTGTCCTCAGTTCTTTTCATTCTTTTCTCTTTATTCTGTTCTGCAGTAGTTATTTCCACTATTTTGTCTTCCAGGTCACTTATCTGTTCTTCTGCCTCAGTTATTCTGCTATTGATCCCATCTAGAGTATTATTATTTTTTGGGGGGGGGGTGGTACACGGGCCTCTCACTGTTGTGGCCTCTCCCGTTGCGGAGCACAGGCTCCGGATGCGCAGGCTCAGCAGCCGTGGCTCACGGGCCCAGCCGCTCCATGGCATGTGGGATCTTCCCGGACCGGGGCACGAACCCATGTCCCCTGCATCGACAGGCGGACTGTCATCCCCTGTGCCACCAAGGAAGCCCATCATCAAGGGTATTTTTAATTTCATTTATTGTGTTGTTCATTGTTGCTTGTTTCATCTTTAGTTCTTCTAGGTCCTTGGTAAATGTTTCTTGCATTTTCTCTATTTCCAAGATTTTGGATCATCTTTACTATCATTATTCTGAATTCTTTTTCAGGTAGACTGCCTATTTCCTCTTCATTTATTAGGTCTGGTGGGTTTTTATCTTGCTCCTTCATCTGCTGTGTGTTTTTCTGTCTTCTCATTTTGCTTATCTTACTGTGTTTGGGGTCTCCTTTTTGCAGGCTGCAGGTTCGTAGTTCCTGTTGTTTTTGGTGTCTGTCCCCAGATGCTAAAGTTGGTTCAGTGGGTTGTGTAGGCTTCCTGGTGGAGGGGAGTAGTGCCTGTGTTCTGGTGCATGAGGCTGGATCTTGTCTTTCTGGTTGGCAGGTCCATGTCTGGTGGTGTGTTTTGGGGTGTTGTGGCCTTATTATGATTTTAGTCAGCCTCTCTGCTAATGGGTGGGGTTGTGTTCCTGTCTTCCTAGTTGTTTGGCATAGGCTATCTAGCACTGTATCTTTCTGGTCATTGAGTGAACCTGGGTGTTGGTGTTGAGATGGAGATCTCTGGGAGATTTTCGCTGTTTGATATTATGTGGAGCTGGGAGGTCTCTTGTGGACCAGTGTCCTGAAGTTGGCTCTCCCACCTCAGAGGCACAGCATTGACTCCTGGCTGCAGCACCAAGAGCTTTTCATCCACATGGCTCAGAATAAAAGGTAGAAAAAGTAGAAAGAGAGAAAGAAAGAGGGTAAAATAAAATTAAGATAAAATAAAGTTATTAAAATAAAAAATAAGTATTAAGAAAAGAATTTTTTTAAATTTAAAAAAAAAAGGACGGATAAAACCCTAGGACCAATGGTGAAAGCAAAACTATAGCGACAAAATCTCACACAGAAGCATACACATACACACTCACAAAAAGAGGAAAAGGGGAAAAAATCATAAATCTTGCTCTCAAAGTTCACCTCCTCAATTTGGGATGATTCATTGTCTATTCAGGTATTCCACAGATGCAGGGTACATCAAGTTGATTGTGGAGATTTAATCCGCTGCTTCTGAGGCTGCTGGGAGAGATTTCCTTTCTGTTCTTTGTTCGCACAGCTCCCGGGTCTCAGCTTTGGATTTGGCCACGCCTCTGCGTGTAGGTCGCCGGAGGGCGTCTGTTCTTCAGTCAGAAAGAACGGGGTTAAAGGAGCAGCTGACTCGGGGGCTGTGGCTCACTCAGGCCGGAGGGAGGGAGGGGTGCAGATGCGGGGCGAGCCTGCGGCGGTAAAGGCCGGTGGGGCGTTGCACCAGCCTGAGGTGCGCCGTGCGTTCTCCCGGGGAAGTTGTCACTGGATCCTGGGACCCTGGCAGTGGCGGGCTGCACAGGCTCCCGGGAAGCGGGGTGTAGAGAGTGACCTGTGCTCGCACACAGGCTTCTTGGTGGCGGCAGCAGCAGCCTTAGCGTCTCATGCCCGTCTCTGGGGTCCGCACTGTTAGCTGCGGCTCGCACATGTCTCTGGAGCTCCTTTAAGCAGCGCTCCTAATCCCCTCTCCTCCCGCACCAGGAAACAAAGAGGGAAGAAAATGTCTCTTGCCTCTTATGCAGGTCCAGACTTTTCCCCGGACTCCCCCCCGGCTAGCCGTGGTGCACTAACCCCTGCAGGCTGTGTTCACGCCGCCAACCCCAGTCCTCTCCCTGCACTCTGGCTCTGACGGAAGCCTGAGCCTCAGCTCGCAGCCCCGCCCTCCCCGGCAGGTGAGCAGACAAGCCTCTCGGGCTGGTGAGTGCCGGTCAGCGCCGATCCTTTGTGCGGGAATCTCCCCGCTTTGCCCTCCGCACCCGTTGCTGTGCACTCCTCCGCGGCTTCGAAGCTCCCCCCTCCGCCCCCCGCAGTCTCCACCCGCGAAAGGGCTTCCTAGTGTGTGGAACCTTTTCCTCCTTCACAGCTCCCTCCCACTGGTGCAGGTGCCGTCCCTATTCTTTTGTCTCTGTTTTTTCTTTTTTTTCTTTTGCCCTACCCAGGTACGTGGGGAGTTTCTTGCCTTTTGGGAGGTCTGAGGTCTTCTGCCATCGTTCAGTAGGTGTTCTATGGGAGTTGTTCCTCGTGTAGATGTATTTCTGATGTACCTGTGGGGTGGAAGGTGATCTCCGCGTCTTACTCTTCCGCCATCTTCCCCCTCGAAGATACAGATTTTTAAGAGAAACAGAATTAACACAGTTTGCTCAACTACAGTGGATACTAGCCAAAAGGAAATGATACATAAAACTTTTAATGTTTGAAACTAGGAAAATGCTTTTTCATGCCCATCTGAAACATTATTTCCCAAAACATAAATCATGGATCTTGTGCTTTCTTAATGGCCCTGTTTGTACATATATATAAATGTATAAAACCTTTAGACATTCATGATCCAGAGATTCTGTCCCTGGTCTAAGCATTTACTCACATTGTCCATAGCTTATTTTCTCAATAGTTATCCATAAAACCAAAGATTTTCTAAGTAGCAGGATCACTATAAAGAACATTCCATCAAACAAACTAGTGAAAGAAAGGGGTTTCAACTAGCATTTCAGTATTAACTTCTTCACAAAGTAATTGTGTTACTGGCTAACTGTCTCAGCAGTTTAAACAATTGTGAAAGTTTACTAAAATTCCTTCCTAGTTGCTTTTTTTCAGAGACATGCTAGAAGGAATTTGTGTGTGTGTGTCCTCTTTTTCTTTCTCTTTACTTCTGGAGTGTTTTATGTTTGTGCATAGAATAGAAGGAGATGTGTCTTCTGGCTTTTTTAAATGCTTTCATCAACATATTTCCTACATTTTCTGGGATCTGTTGACAAGATAGGAAAGGAACAGTGTAAGCAGTGGAGCTATTTCTTATTCTATAAATAAAGACTATAAGTTTAATGTTTTACAAATATGAAGAGGAAAAAGTATACAAAACAAAATGGCTTTTTTCAGCAGTGAATACAGCATATATGTTAGACATTCTTTTCAAGTAGCAAACAGTGAACATCAGCTATCTATACACTTCGGATTTTTTAAGAAAATAGTTTTGCTGAATGTTTGTGTTTCTTGCAATTTTCCATTTATGATTAATCTTATTCCTTATGTGCTTGGTGTAATGAATGTAAGTATTATACTTTACATTTTTAAACACTCATTTGTACTGTGCAGTACTTTCTAGGTTTCAGAGCCTTTTAATCCATTGTCTAATTTGAACTTGTCTGTGAGACATGCATGACAACTGCTGCTTTACAAACTAAGAAACTGAGGCTTAGGTGGAGGAAGTGACAGCCAGCAGGCAGCCTGGGTCTGAAACTCGAGTGCTTTGCTGTCAACCTTATGGGCTTTCCATCATGCCTCACTGCCTCTCTAGGCACCTCTACTTCCTCTAAGCTCATCACACTTTCTGATAGTCAGACTTGATGTTCCCCTTTGCTAGGCTGGCTTTAGCAGGATGGTCTTAAAATGTGATTTCTTTGTAAACTTTGGAGAATTGAAAATTCAACTTTCTTTAAATTTACTATCAATATCCTTTTCCATAATTTAAAAATATGTATGGGTGATGGATGTAAACTGGATTTATTGTGGTGATCATTTTTCAATGTATACAAATATCAAATCATTATATTGTACACTTGCAACTAATATAATGGTATATGTCAGTTATCTCTCTCTCTGTCTATATACAGAGAGAGAGACAATGACATTTAGTATGAGCCAGACATTGTCTGAGTTTCTGGATACAACATGGAGAAAAAGACTGGATCCTGGCTCTCATGGAAGCTGCAATCCAGTTGCAGGGCTTTTTCCAGTGTAGAGTGAATTACCAAATTCTTGGGTCAGTTGAAGAGAGATTTTTGCCAGCGCCTTATTTGGGAAAGTCATTTGCATTATATGCTGGAGGTTGTTGTGTTGACTTTGTCAGTGGTTCAGGTGAAGCCTTTTCATCAATTTTCTAAAATAGTATACAGTTGCAATAATTGGAACATGGCATCATTGATCATCTTCATAATTGATTTAGGTTGCTTATTATAAAAGGCATGGATGGTATTGCTCTTGAAAAGCTTGAAGATCAGTTGTTGAAGGGCTTAAAAGAAACCATGTGAAAACCATTTCTTTTTTTTTTTTAAGATGTTGGGTGTAGGAGTCTATTAATTAATTTATTTATTTTTGCTGTGTTGGGTCTTTGCTTCTGTGCGAGGGCTTTCTCTAGTTGTGGCAAGCGGGGGCCACTCTTCATCGCGGTGCGCGGGCCTCTCATCATCGCGGCCCCTCCCGTTGCGGAGCACAGGCTCCAGACGCACAGGCTCAGCAGTTGTGGCTCACGGGCCTAGCTGCTCCGTGGCATGTGGGATCCTCCCAGACCAGGGCTCGAACCCGTGTCCCCTGCATTAGCAGGCATATTCTCAACCACTGCGCCACCAGGGAAGCCCTGAAAACCATTTCTATTTAAGACTGTGCTAAATCAAGATATGATGCTTACAAAATATTATCTAACAATGTGTAATATGTATTGTCAGGTTTGTGATGAATGCTTTGAAAGAACCATTTCATCTAATTCTTATGCATTTTAAAATTAAGGAAATGAGCCTTAGAGAAATTACTTAGTTTATCTAGGAAGTGTCAGAGCTAGAATTTGAGTATAGGAGGTCTAATTCCTTAGCTTTTGCTTTAACCACTCTGCTATACAGGCCTACCTTGGGGATATTCTGGGTTTGGTTCCAGACCACTGCAATAAAGCAAACATTGCAATACGGAGAGTCACGTGGATTTTTTTATTTCCTGGTGTATGTGAAAGTTATGTTTACACCTGTAGTCCATTAAGTGTGCAATAGCATTATGTATAAAAATGTGCATAACTTAATTTAAAAAACTTATTGCTCAAATATGCTAACCATCATCTAAGCCTTCAGCAAGTCATAGGAGTAACATCAAAGATCACTGATCACAGATGACCGTAACAAATATAATACTAATGAAAAATTTTGAAATATTTTGAGGATTACCACAGTGTAACACAGAGACACAAAGTGAGCAAATACCCTTGGGAAAACGGCACTGATAAACTTGCTTGACAGAGGGCTGCCACAAACCTTCAATTTGTAAAAATCGCAGTATCTGTGACGTGCAGTCAAGCAAAGTGCAATAAAATCTGGGATTCCTGTGTCATAGTGAAAGACACCCGAAACCACGTATGCTCAAGTAGATGAAAGGTAGGTTTGGTTTCCCTAAGAAAGTTGGAAAAGTTAAGAAAGCACAAGCTATGTCAGTGTACATATGGCAGAATCCCTGCCTCCTTGTGATTTTCCAATTGTAATATCACTCCCTGGCCCAGACAGTTCAGGAAGTATTCTAAAAGACTGTTGGAATCCACTGAAAAGCTCAGAAAACTAAAAACAGCTCCACATTTTGAAATTCCAGTCTCTTTATTTCAAAAACTCTGTGATTGGTGCATCTGAAAATGGAAAACAACTCCGTTTGGAAGTTTTTATAATTACACAATGGATGTGGCCCTAGCTCTTGCTTTCGTTTTGTGATTGACTAGTTAGCAATATGCAAATCCAGTCTCTAGTCTTCTGTGGTGGTTTTTTTCCCCCAACTTGTTAGAAGAGGGTAAAGTTCTGATTTTGTCTTTCCAGGCTTTCACTTTGAAAGCTGACTTAAAATCTTACAGAAATCTTTGTAACCTTTCTTTATATCCCTTCACAAAATCCACTGATGAAAACTGACTATGATGCTTTTTATGTGGAACAATGGGCCTGTTTGGCTTTGGTGAATTGTACGTGGCACTTTGTCTGCATAATCTCATTCATGTTTTCAGCCTTTACTATCTTATGAACAAGGGCTAATTGCCTTTCAGTGATACATTATCTAATTAATCCCTGTAAAAGGATACTTTTTCATAGAAAGTCAACCATGTTTAAAAATGCTTCATAAATCATGGAGAGAAAAGCTTGTTGTGTTTGGAGGTCTTGAGCAAAAGTTTAGTGTGATTTCTGTTTGTCAAGATCTTGTGCAGGTAAACTGGGCCAAAAACAAGTACAAATTTGAAGGATTTAAATGACATGATTAACCAACTTTGTTATATTTCTCTATTTAAACTCAATAAAGAGGGAATATATATACATTTTCCCCTTATGCTTATAAAGCATGTACAACATTTAATTTTATGCTTGGCCTGCAAAAAGCTTTAACATTTTCTTCCCAAAATAGAAGACTCTTACCAAAAAAACCAAAATATTAGATTTCATTGGTCCAGCAAAACAATAAAAACCCACTTAGAATTTGGAAAAAAATTTTTTCTAGTTTTTCTGACCTTCAAGATGGCGGAAGATTAAGACGTGGAGGTCACCTTGCTCCCCACAAATACATCAAAAATACATATAGGGCTTCCCTGGTGGCGCAGTGGTTGGGAGTCCACCTGCCGATGCAGGGGACGCAGGTTCGTGCCCCGGTCCAGGAGGATCCCACGTGCCGCAGAGCGGCTGGGCCCATGAGCCATGGCCGCTGAGCCTGCCCGGAGCCTGTGCTCCGGAACAGGAGAGGCCACAGCAGTGAGAGGCCCGCGAACCCAAAAAAAAAAAAAAAAAAATACATCTACATGTGGAACAACTCCTACAGAGCACCTACTGAACGCTGGCAAAAGACCTCAGGCTTCCCCAAAGGCAAGAAACTCCCCACGTACCTGGGTAGGGCAAAAGAAAAAAGAATAAACAGAGACAAAAGAATAGGGATGGGACCAGCTGTGAAGGAGGAAAAATTTCCACATACTGGGAAGCCCCTTCACTGGTGGAGAAAGGAGTTGGCGGGGGGAAGCTTCGGAGCCACAGAGGAGAGCGCAGCAACAGGGGTGCAGAGAGCAAAGCAGAAAGATTCCCGCACAGAGGATCAGTGCCGACCAGCACTCACCAGCCTGAGAGGCTTGTCTGCTCACCTGCCGGGGCAGGCGGGGCTGGGAGCTGAGGCTCGGGCTTCTTCGGAGGTCAGATCCCAGGGACAGGACTGGGGTTGGCCACATAAACACAGCCTGAAGGGGGCTAGTGCGCCACAGCTAGTCGGGAGGGAGTCTAGGAAAAAGTCTGGACCTGCCTAAGAGGCAAGAGACCATTGTTTCGGGGTGTGCGAGGATAAGGGATTCAGAGCACTGCCTAAATGAGCTCCAGAGACAGGCATGAGCCGCAGCTATCAGCGTGGACCCCAGAGATGGGCATGAAACACTAAGCCTGTGTGCAAGCACAGGTCACTACCCACACCTTCCCTCCCGGGAGCCTGTGCAGCCCGCCACTGCCAGGGTCCCGTGATCCAGGGACAACTTCCCTGGGAGAACACACAGCACGCCTCAGGCTGTTGCAATGTCATGCTGGCCTCTGCCACCGCGGTTGCGCCCCACATTCCATACCCCTCCCTCCCCCCAGCCTGAGTGAGCCAGAGACCCCTCATTAGCTGCTACTTTAACCCTGTCCTGTCTGAGCGATGAACAGATGCCCTCAGGTGACCTACACGCAGAGGCGGGGTCAAATCCAAAGCTAAACCCCAGGAGCTGTGCGAATGAAGAAGAGAAAGCGAAATCTCTCCCAGCAGCCTCAGGAGCAGTGGATGAAATCTCCACAATCAACTTGATGTACCCTGCATCTGTGGAATACCTGAATAGAAAATGAATCATCCCAAAATTGAGGCGGTGAACATTGGGAGCAATGATATATATTTTTTGTTCTTTTCTCTTTTTGTGAGTCTGTATGTGTATGCTTCTTTGTGTGATTTTCTCTGTATAGCTTTGCTTTTACCATTTGTCCTAGTGTTCTGTCTGTCTGGGTTTTTTTTGTTTTTTTTAAGTATACTTTTTAGTGCTTGTTATCATTGGTAGATTTGTTTTTTGGTTTGGTTGCTCTCTTCTTTCTTTTTTTCATTTTTTTATTACTTTTTAATTTTTAATAATTTTTTATTTTAATAACTTTATTTTATTTCATGTTATTTTTTTCTTTCTTTCTTTCATGTTTTCTCACTTTTCTTCTGAGCCGTGTGGCTGACAGAGTCTTGGTGCTCTGGCCGGGTGTCAGGCCTGTGCCTCTGAGGTGGGAGAGCCAAATTCAGGACATTGGTCCCCCAGAGACCTCCCAGCTCCACATGATATCAAACGGCAAAAGCTCTCCCAGAGATCTCCATCTCAACACTAAGACCCAGCTCCACTCAACGAACAGCAAGCTATGGTGCTGGACACCCTATGCCAAACAACTAGGAAGACAGGAACACAACCCCACCCATTAGCAGAGAGGCTGCCTAAAATCATAATAAGGTCACAGACACCCGAAAACACACCACTGGACATGGTCCGGCCCACCAGAAAGACAAAATACAGCCTCATCCACCAGAACACAGGCACTAGTCTCCTCCACCAGGAAGCCTACACAACCCAATGAACCAACCTTAGCCACTGGGAGCAGACACCAAAAACAATGGGAACTATGAACCTGCATCCTGTGAAAAGGAGACCTGAAACACAGTAAGTTAGCAAAATGAGAAGACAGAGAAACACACAGCAGATGAATGAGTAGAGTAAAAACCCACGAGACCAAACAAAGGAAGAGGAAATAGGCAGTCTACCTGAAAAAGAATTCAGAGTAATGATAGTAAAAATGAACCAAAATCTTGAAAATAGAATAAATACAAGAAACATTTAAAAAGGAACTAGAAAAACTAAAGAGCAAACGAGCAATGATGAACAACACGATAAATGAAATTAAAAATTCTCTAGAAGGAACCAATAGCCGAATAACTGAGGCGGAAGAACGGATCAGTGACCTGGAAAGTAAAATAGTGGAAATAACTACTGCAGAGCAGAATAAAGAAAAAAGAATGAAAAGAATTGAGGATAGTCTCAGAGACCTCTGGGACAACATTAAATGCACCAACATTTGAATTACAGGGGTTCAAGAAGAAGAAGAGAAAAAGAAAGGGACTGAGAAAATATTTGAAGAAATTATAGCTGAAAACTCCCCTAATATGGGAAAGGAAATAGTTAATCATTCCAGGAAGCACAGAGAGTCCCATACAGGATAAATCCAAGGAGAAACACGCCAAGACACGTATTAATCAAACTATCATAAATTAAACACAAAGAAAAAATGTAAAAGCAGCAAGGGAAAAACAACAAATAATATACGAGGGAATCCCCATAAGGTTAACAGCTGACCTTTCAACAGAAACTCTGCAAGCCAGAAGGGAGTGACAGGACATATTTAAA
Source organism: Pseudorca crassidens (assembly GCF_039906515.1). Classification (NCBI taxonomy): domain Eukaryota; kingdom Metazoa; phylum Chordata; class Mammalia; order Artiodactyla; family Delphinidae; genus Pseudorca; species Pseudorca crassidens. The sequence continues at coordinate 95,922,177 of NC_090298.1, forward strand.
GTGATGAAAGGGAAAAACCTACAACCAAGATTACCCAGCAAGGATCTCATTCGGGAAGCAGCCGAATAGCACAGGGAGATCAGCTCAGTGCTTTGTGACCACCTAGAGGGGTGGGATAGCGAGGGTGGGAGGGAGACGCAAGAGGGAGGAGATATGGGGATATATGTATATGTATAGCTGATTCACTTTGTTATAAAGCAGAAACTAACACGCCATTGTAAAGCAATAATACTGCAAGAAAGATGTAAAAAAAATTTTTTTTCTAAATGGCTCTTGATTCAAGAGGAAATAAAACACTGAAATTATAAATGCTTTAGCAGTTAATGCAAATGAGCCCTTGTCATTGAGAAATCTCCATGATGTGAATAGAGCTGCACTCAGAGCAAAATTCATGACTTTAAACTTTTAAATTATTTTAGTACAAATGAATCAAGCCCTTCACTTACGAAACTAGAAAAAGAATAACAAAATAAACCACAAGTGAAAGGAAGAGAGCAAGAATTGAACAAACATAAGGCAGGAATTGCTATATTTTACAAATTTTTTTTTATTGAAGTATAGTTGATTTACAATATTGTTTTAATTTCTGTGGTACAGCAAAGCGACATAATTATACGTATATACACATTCTTCTTCATATTCTTTTCCATTACGGTTTATCCCAGGATATTGTATATAGTTCCCTGTGCTATATAGTAGGACCTTGTTGTTTATCCATCCTAAATGTAATAGTTTGCATCTACTAACCCCAAACTCCTAAGCCATTCCTCCCCCCACATCCCCCTTGGCAACGACAAGTCTGTTCTGCGAGTCTGTTTCTGCTTTATAGATAGGTTCTTTTGTGTCTTATTTTAGATTGCACATACAAGTACAACCCTTTTTAACAATTAACTTTCTCATGTACTGGTGGCCTTTTGAACATTCTAGAATTTCATATTCAATTTAGAATTGCTCTCTTAAGTCTTAGACATTATATACTGTTAGGTGACTTGGAGAGCAAGTTTCTGTGTTTTGTTTTGTTTTTTAACATTTTTATTGGAGTATAATTGCTTTACAGTGGTGTGTTGGTTTTTGCTTTATAACAAAGTGGATCAGCTATACATATACATGTATCCCCATATCTCCTCCCTCTTGCATCTCTCTCCCACCCTCCCTATCCCACCCCTCTAGGTTGTCACAAAGCACCGAGCTGATCTCCCTGTTCTATGCGGCTGCTTCCCACTTGCTATCTATTTTACATTTGGTAGTGTATATAAGTCCATGCCACTCTCTCACTTCGTCCCAGCTTACCCTTCCCCCTCCCCATGTCCTCAAGTCCATTCTCTATGTCTGTGTCTTTATTCCTGTCCTGCCCCTAGGTTCTTCAGAACCATTTTTTTTTTTTTTTGATTCCATAGATATGTGTTAGCATACGGTATTTGTTTTTCTCTTTCTGACTTACTTCACCCTGTATGACAACCTCTAGGTCCATCCACCTTACTACAAATAACTCAAGAAATTGATATGTTTTAAAAAACCTACCCCCAAAACCTCCCAAAGCACTGGACTTAGTCAGTAAAACCAAAACAAAATTTTTTTAAACGAAGATGCTTAATGGGTAGACTTGCCAGATAAAATAAAGTATATATACAGTATACATAATAAGTTTATACAAAAATTATTGTTCATTGTCTGAAATTCAAGTTTAACTGTTTGTCCTGTATTGTTATTTGCTGATTCTGGCAATGCTCTTAGTGGAAGAGAATAATTATTTTAGTTTGAGAATCTAGATGAATTAGATCACTTTGTAACAAAATTAAAATTAAACAGATTGCTTCAAGAGAGGATGATAAAGACAAAAGCTAACCAAAGAACTAAATACCGAAGAAATGAGAGTTTAAGTATCTATCATCAAAAAGGCACCAGAAATTCTGCTTTCATCCTTGAAGGAGTAGCAATAATCAGATTTAACTTTCTGCCATAAAACTGGAAAAAGTATATGGAACAACTACTTTTAGATACTGGACAACAGGCAGTGCACAGCATGGTCTGTGAGAGAAGGGAACAGGTGAGGTAAGCCCTAAGATCTTCTTGGCTTAATGCTTGGAGGCAATTTTCAGACACAGGCGCAGGGAGAAGAAACCCCTACAAATCCTTGTTGAGCTGTGGAGATGGAGTTTGGAGTTTGGGGAGGCAGAAGCAACCAGAAATTGTAATGCAGAGTTCCAGAAATGAAGCCCTGCAGAGAAGCAAAGGCCCCCAAACCTATATGGGGTTCCTTTAAGGCTTTGCTGAGCATGCATGACCTGAAACTCCACCAGGAGGTGCAAAGGATGACTGGGGAAGTATAACCTGAATGATTCCCACAGCACTGGTAGGATGGGAAACTTTTTAGCTCAACAACAAGAGTGGCACCTAAACTACAATTAGTTTTACTTATGACTAGAGGTGCAGAAATGTAAAACAGTACATTTTAAATTATGTACAGAAATCTCTCACGCTCAAGTGAGATTTATTCTAGGAGTGCGAGGGTCCTTTAAATTATATTAGCGAATAGAGTAGAATCAAATGGGATTTATTCAAGGAATGCAAGGATAGTCCAACGTTAGTGAATCAGTCTATCAACTTAGCATCTGTTCTTGGTGGAAGCTCAAAAACTAATGGAGATGAAACATTCCTGAATATGGAAAACAGTATTAGACATAAATAATAATCATATTAAATAATAAATGTATTTTCTTTAAATTCAGGGACGAAGGTAGATGCTATTGTCATGTGATTCACATTTTTTGAATATTCTAGTTAATGCAATAATACAATAAATCACATCTATATTAGAAAAGACACAATTATTATATACAGAAAACATGACCTTATGCATAGAAAATCAAATAGATCTAAATGAAACAGTATTCAAACATATAATAGAATTCACAGAAGTATTTGGAAGCAAGTCAAATATATAAGATAGTTTAGTTAAATCAGCAGTAAATAGTTAACATTAAGTTTTTAAAATTTATTAATGATAGCAACAACTGTGAAAATTCTCAGACTAAATGTATAAGAAATGTATAGGTCTTCATGAAGCTAGAGATGGCATTTTGCCAAAGAGATATGGGCCTGAATAAATGTAGTCAAAATATCATCTTTCTCAAATTCATGTATCAGTCTTCTGAAACTCCCATCATAACCCTAATATGGTTTTCGTAGGAAGTCAGTAGAAGGGGACTTGCTAATTTTTAAAAAAATATTATCTGACTGTGTGCATGTGCAAATTTACTCAATAATTTTTTGAAAGTGACTTTATTAAGATGAGATTTAACTTACCTGGTATTAAGGAATTCTATAATAATATAATTGAAACGTTGTTGCCCTGTCCCATATTGGACAAATAAATAAATGTAACAGTAAAGAGGGTCTGTTAAGATATGAAAAAAATGATTGCATTTGAAATCTACAGAGCAGGCATGTCTTTTATAATAAATGACGACAGGACGATTGGATTTCTTGAAAAAAACTTAAATATCTACCTTGTATCAAATATAAAATAAACTCTATTAAAAGATCTAAACATAAAAAAATAGAACAATTAAAGTACTACTAGCAGTACTTTATTATTTCTAGTAACTAAGGCCTTTTAAATATGACACAGAACTCAGAAATCATAAAGAAAAAGATTAAGATGTATTACTAAATAAAATTTTGAAATCTTGGTATGGTAAAAAAACAATAAATTACAGATCAAGGAATATATATTTCCTTATATATAGTAATATATGTCTATTACTACATTATATTATATATATAATGTATTATATATATCACAGGTTACTCTTTGATGCATATAGATATAATACAATCATACATAAAGTATCATATCAATGATATATAAAGAGCTTTTACAAATCAGTGAAGTAAAGACAATGACCAATAGGAAACCACACAAAACCAATGAACAGGTGATTTGGAAGAGTTAATTTAGATGACCAACAAATAAATGAGAATATTCTAAACTTTGCCAATAGTTAAGTTTGAATTAAAATGAGATATGATTTTTCAGGTTTTATCTATCGTATTTACAATCATTTAATAACTGATAGTATTCCGAGTTGGTGGGGTTATAGGGAAATAATAATTTCCATGCACTTTTATGCTTATAAACTATTATATTTTGGAAGGCAATTTGATAGTATTCATCACATTTAAAAATATTTCTACATTTTGGAAGGAAAATAGTACTTCTAGGATTTATTATATTGAAGCCTCTTTACTAATAGGCTAGATGAATGCAAAGGCCACCTTGATTCCTTGGTTACCTGCTTCTTCTAGGTATTGGATTCTACATGCCCTAGACTCAATCTACGAGGTAGCTTCCCTTCTAGTCTTTGACTTTCTACAGGTCGGATCACTACCCCATATCTCTTTAGATGAACCCATACTCTATGGTTCCTAGAATATTTTGCATTAGTAAGTTTATTCTCTTGTCTACTATTATCCCTTTGTATAAGATTTTTCAGAACAAAACTCTCTGCCTTCTACCTCTAAAGATTGTGTTTCTAATGTGAAACTAAGCCCCTGGACTGTGACATCTTTATCACGGTGAGGAAGGTCCTCTATTCATCTAAAATCCAGCTCAGAACAGGTCACTCTGATACCTGAAGTCGATATGGCCCCTCAGTGCCTCCAGTTATTGTTAAACCCCTCCCTGGTGTAATATATTTAACCACTATATTTCATATATTTTAAAATGCAAAATCTTTTTCTCCATAGAGCATCCCTGTACTCATGACATGGCTTAAAATCAGTGTCATACTGCAGTTTAATTGGCAGTGTTTTTTCTTTTCTAGTAGGACAGGGGGTAATAGTGCATCTTATAATCAATGGTATTTTAGTTTCAATAAAATTTAGTTGTTGTACCAGTTTAATGAAACTGTCAATCCAGTGTTATTTTATTTTGCTAGTGAGATATGTCACATCGAACTACATCAGAGGTCTTGCTATTATTATTATTATTGTTATTATTTTCAGTAGTAGTAGTAGTAGTAGCAGTAGCAGGAGCACCAGCAGCTGCCTCTCCTTAATCTATAATCTCATCAGTATTTTAGGAGATTTTTTCTTAGTCTGAAGGCTGTTGTTTACCAAGAGTAGGTATTTGCAAGTTAATAATCTGCTTTGGTATTAATCATGAGCCTACAAGAAAACTAAGATCTGGGTTTTAGGCATCATTTTCTTTAGCATTATTTTATTTAGATTGTTTCTTCATTTTCTCTCTCTCTCCTACCCTTCCAAACTGTTTTCCCTTACTTTGGAAAGATTAATAGGAACTGAGATTCAGGTAAAGTATTTCTTCTTTTTCTTTTTTTTTTTTTAATTTTATTTTGGTTGTGCTGGGTCTTAGTTGCAGCAGGTGGACTCCTTAGTTGCATCTCACCGGCTCCTTAGTTGTGGCACTTGAACTCTTAGTTGCGGCATGTGGGATCTGGTTCCCTGACCAGGGATTGAACCTGGGTGCCCTGCATTGAGAGTGTGGAGTCTTCACCACTGTGCCACAGGAAGTCCCCCAGATAAAGTATTTCTGAGAGAGTGTTTCTGAGAGTGGCTAAATCCAGGTTATGTTACTTAGTAGCTATATAGACTGGGCAGGTTATTGAAATTCTCTCAGCCTCAGGGTCCTCATTTGTAAAGACTTGTTCACTTCAGTTTTCTTGGGAAGAGCAGCTAAGGTAATGTATGTGGATGTTCTTTCTTAACTCTAAAACTATAAAATTTCTGGGGGTTATTAATAGTCTCAGAGGACACCTTCAGTAATAGCTAGTTTTAACTAATTTCCTGGGCAATGACACAAGGCACCCCCTATATTCAGTAAATCTAGGATAAGTTCCTTTATTTCTGCTATAGCTCATTATTGTGTCTCCTCGTCCCTGATGGTACCAGCTCCCATGTTCAGATAGCCTTCAGACAAATGGAGTTACGTCAAAGTTATATATCATGAGCCTATGAGAAAGTAAGGGGAAAATTCACGTCTCTCATAAACCAGGTTCCTCTGTCTTTACTAGATTAATAGCTTCCCATGCATATGGTTTTCGTTCTATGCATATTTCTCAAGTGAACATTCTGCTTCTGTAATCTTGTAATCAGTCTGCAGCTATAGGATCATGTGCAAATTGCTAGCCAACCCAGAGCTCTATTCACTACAGTATTCTATGAACAATGGAACTGTAAGTCTGGAAGTGACTTGGAGTCAATCCCATTCCCCTAACGGGTAATCACATCTGAAGCATCTAAGACAAATTATAATTTAGTCTATTCTTAAAGACCCCCTTAGGTGATTGGCCAACCTCTCTCAGGAACACATTCCAATATTGAGCAAACGTTACTGTCAGAAAATACTCCTTTGTACTTCAATGAAGTTTCTCATGGCACAGACTAACCAAGGTTTTACTTTGTTTTGATCTCAGTGAGATGAGGTAACACTGAATATACCATCTACTTAAGCTTAGCACTGAATTGTTTCAAACCCTGTAATAAAGAGTTCCCTCTTGCCTATACAGTCACATTCGAATTCCTCAGTATGCTATACAAGACCCTTCAGAATCTGCCACTGGCTATATTTACAGTATCTATTCCTGACATGCCCCTTCATGCATTTGTTGTTTAGTTTTGCTAAAGTACTTTTTGAACCCCAGGAATACCATGTTCTTTAATATGCCTGGTTTTTGCACACACCCCTTGTTTTGGAACGTCTTACCCCCTCATCTTCCTAAGTGACTCTTACCTTTATGTCAACATTCAGTTCAAATGTCACCTCTTCTGGGAAGATTCCCTCAGCCTCCAAAGCAGTTGGTCACATTGTCCTCTTTCCAAACTTCCATTACAGTATTTGGTTATTTAGGCTAATACTGGTTTTTTAATTATTTGCTTGCTATTCTTCGCTGCTCACCAGACTGAGGATTGAAGGCTGGGATGAGTCTTTTTCATGTATTCTCTGTGTACAATAACTGGCATCCAGTAGGGGATCAACAAATGAATGCTCCTATTTTTTAGGGAACCAGAAGGCTTTCCTTGCCATAAATTAGGAGGAATGTGAATACAAAAACGTGAAAGACCTGCCAAAAGCATCAACATGCTAAATATCTGTAAAGTTATCCTCATTTACATTACCACTATCAGAAATTGTTGAAGGACATTTACGATTGTGTATATCTCTGTGAGAGACATCCTGGTAGGTCCCCATTTGCCATCCCTAATGTAAAAAAACTTTCCTAAGCCAGAAAGTCAAGCATTGATGTTTTATTATCAAAGAGTGATTTTTCCATTAGCTTTTCAGTACCCGTCAGCAGGACATTTTGCAAAAGCGTATGGATGTTGGCAACCAGTGATGTATCAGATGCGTGCCATTAAAAACATTCACGCAGTTTACCAATCCCATTAGAGGTTCTGATGGCCAGAGATGAAAGATCAAAGATCTGCTTATACAAGATGCACTGACTCTGGCAAAGAATTGTGATATAAATAACCAGTGTGACATCATGAGGTTTTCCTGATTTTATTAACAGGACAAAAATATAACTTCCCAGTAAGCATGTCCTAGGGAAAATAAAGTGAATCAGAACTGGGAAGGGACCTGAGGTTGTATAGTCATTTTTGTTACAAAGGTAGGGGAAGTTTCTTAAACTCCCCTTTACAAGCACTTGTAATTTTGTTTTCTTACCATAATCTTTTCTTCATAATATACAGATAGCTGCTATTTCTAGATGGTTTTTTGATCTTTTTGTGTCCTGTACTTCCAAAAGGATATATTTTTTGATGCTGCTTAGTTGGAGTTAGTGTGAACAGAAGAAAAAAAAAGGGTTTATGTAATTTACACACTGGAAAAATCTACTCCCTTTCTCTCCACCCGCATTACTGTGGCTGTTGACGACATGTGTTAGACACCTGTAGGTTGCCCTTCTCTGGGCCATACATTAGCATTTAGGGTACCTGTTGGGATTTGAATTAGCTATTAAAGGAAGAGATTGAGATATGTCTTTTTATTAATGGAGGATATAGAGTCTCTTGTATGTAAACTTTAAAAATAAGTGGGCAGCAGTTTTCTTTCTTCCTTTTTTTTCTAAAGTTGGCTTCTGAGGGGTTAAATAAAGACTACTTCCAGCTCTCTATGACACATGTCTTTATTTTTAGGAATGCCATTTCCATCACCTAGTTTCCCTTTGTGAGTAGTAGTATTCTGTCCAATTCTCTAATGATGTTTTTAGTAAAGTTCAATTATTAATTTTGTGCATCAGTCATGGCATAGGTGTCATATCTGTATTTGGGATGGTTAAGAGTCTTGGGTTTGGAGTCCTGGATTTGCCCTGTTGTGTGACCTTGAGAAGAGTATTTAAACTCTTTAAATGTTATATTCCTAATCTGTAGTAAGAGACATGGCACTTGTAACTGCTTCACTGCTTAATAGTACCTATTCCATAGGGTGATTGTGGGGATTTAAGGAGATAATGGCACAAATGAAAAAGTGTGTATGTATATTATATGTGCACATGCATACATGTGTACATATACATACACTTGATCTTTAGCATTCTTTTTAGATCCTGGGCCTAGAAGGCAGGTTGTAAGGCAGAAGGTATAAGAACAGGACCTGACTTCATTTCTCCCAACTTAGCTATCCTGGCAGAAAACTGTGCGTATATCATCCCTCCAGGTGATTCTGGTGTGTCAACATGTTTGAGAACCATTGGTCTAGAATATTTTCTTGCCCTAAAACATAGCTGGTTTTAGGAAGTAAGGGTTCCTATCCTACATTTACAGTGTATCAGAGAAGTTGAGTTTGCAACCTTTCCTAGTAATCTATTCCCAGTACGTCTTATTGTCACTAAATCCTTTCTTAAATTGTCTTTCTAAATCATCCATGCTTCAGGTGAGCATAAAGCCCTTATTATAGTCTGTGTGAAGAGGAGGCTATTTTACATAAAGTTCTATCATATGTGGTTATTTGCGTATGTCTGCGTACCTCTTTTTTGACTGTATGGTTATCGGTTTGAGTCACAGAGAATGCCTTATTACGTATATTTGTCTACATCAAGGTAAAATGAATGTACAAGCATCTTATTGAAATTTACAGGAAGGAAGAGCCAGCAAAAGTTTCTAGTGGGAGATTACAAATGGAAATTAATGGCAGTTTACTCATTATTGCAAAATTAGATTCTATAAAACATCACAGATATTCTCGACCTTAATGTGTTGTCTTGGTTGATTGATGTGGGAGCATATTTATGAAGTCTTTTATAGATTTCCTCATAAACAGACTCTCCCTCACACAATTCTTCCACTGTGTTAGTTAGGACTCTATTGGTTGCAACTGATAGAAACCCAATTCAAACTAAAATTTAAAAGGAAGGATGAGTTTTTTGGTTCTTACAATAATCCAGAAATTAATCTGTTGACCTGTCTCTGGACCAGCTAGACTACCTAGATCCAGGGGTTCATACCATGCTTTTAGGACCCTGTAACTCCCTTATGTCACTCAGCCTTACTTTCCGGTTAGTTGGTTTCATGCTTAAGCAGGCTCTGGAGTCCATTTCCCCCAGCTTAGCCATCCCAGCAGAAAGAGCACTTCTCTTTTCCAGTAGTTCCAGTAAACGTCTCAGGGCCAGGTCTCATTGAGTGTAATCTGGATCACATATCCATTCCTGACCTAACCACCACAGCTAAGGAATAGAGTACAGTGATTTGGTAGGCCTACATAACATGCTAGTCTCTATGGATGGGATCAAGCACATCCTAAAAACACACGGAAATTGGAGATACGTGATTCCCTCAAGGAATGTTGAGGGACAGTTATCAGAAGAAGAAACATGCTGAGGAGCCAGAGGACAATAAATGTCCACTACATCTCATGAGGTCCTAAGTCCCTTAACTATGAAACTTCCCACCTTGGAGATTTTCACCACTAAGTCTTAGGAAGGGAAGACAAAGCTGGGGCCTTTTCTTTTGGTGGGGAAACCTCGTAGTTTTAAAAAGATATCAATGTGATTTTCCCCCAGCCTCTTCTTCTACCGGTTTATACAGTTCTTATCTAATTTTTTGCCAGTGTGATGGGAGAGTTGAAGTCATCAGAAGGCTTTTACATTGTGCTAAAGTGCTGTATTTAATTATATTTTAATTATCTTCCTAAAAATATTTGAGTGGAGTAAATTGAGCTTACATATAAACCCAGGGAGAGCAGACCACAGGAGAGAGATTTGTTTTCTGAGAGCCTCTCTGTGCCATTAGGTCCAAATTTAATAATATTTAATAATAGTCCATACATTACATGCAAGGTCTTCTATTATGCAAAAATAGACATCTTATTTGGGTATTAAACGTGCTTTTAAGCAGGCAGTGCCTCTCTCTTTGCTTTCTCTACTTTCCCAGGAAACCAATCTTCAAGAATCAATGCAATTTCTTCAGTTTCCTAATTTATAATATTTTGGACTTTATGGAGTGGCCCCAATTTCATGCATTTATATCACCTCAAAAAAGGAGACTTGTGATATGCAATTAAAAGGTGTTTAACTATTTTGCTTTGTGAATGTTTATATATAAATACATTTTTAAAATCCAGAAATAATTATATCATAATTCTAATTCATGCTTCAAAAAATGTGATTTCAGATGCACAGTGACCCATCTTCCCAGCACCAATTGCTGTGGATGAGGTGGTGAGCAGAGATGTGACACAACCATCTTTTCTTGTATAGAGATTATTTCCAGTAAAAAAGAAAATCCTATTGATTGTCCTTCATGTTAACAGTCCTATGTTTGGTACCATGATACATTAAATAGAAGACAGCCTTTGCTCTCAAAGGCGTTAAGATTTAGGACCATTCACAAAAGATAAACGGACACTTCAAAGAGTAAACATACAGTGTCCCTGGGAGTATAGGTTGGTATAATCCCTTTGCAAGACAATTTATCAATATCTATAAAAATTTTAAATGCAAAATCTATAAAACCTTAATAGCAGAAAAAGATATAAAAAAATTAAAACAATAATCTCCAGGTGGGGAAGACATTTCAAAGTATGACATAAAACCCTTAACAGCATAGACTGATGATTAGACTATATAAAAATTAAATTTTCTGCATGACACAAAAAAATAAAGTCAATGACAAATATCAAACTAACTTATAATTCACACAAAGAGCTGCTTTCCTTAGTATATAAAAATCTACTAAAGATCAATAAGGATAAGGACACCAAACCAACAGAAAAAAAAGACAAAGAATATGAAAAGTTAGATCACAGAAAAGGAAGCATAAATGTTTTTTAAATATATTAAATCAGATTGATACCATAATGGAATACCCTTTAACCTCTCAGTTTGGCAAAGGTCAAAAAGTTTCTTCATACATTATGTATGTTTTGGTAAGTTGAGAGTAAGGGGCAACGTGTAAGTTTCTGTTGGGAATGTAAATGGGTACGACCTCTTAGAGGGCAATTTGGCAATTGTTACCATACTTTAAAATACAGCTACCCTTTGACCCAACATTTTTATTTCTAGAAATATGTCCTCCTCTGGACATATTTGTTCTTTTGCCAATGATCTGTATAGAAGATTATTTATTGCAGCATTGTTTGAACTAACAAAAAACTGGAAATAACCTACAAATCCATCAAAAGGACTCGCTAAATGAAATTATGGCACAGCCCCCTGTAGAATGCTACTCACCGTAAAAATGCATGAGAGCCTCTCTACATGCTGGTATACAGTCATATAGCCAAGATATATGGCTAAATGAGAAAGGAAGGTATAGAATACTGCATTTCTCAGCATATATAAAGGAAGCTGGTAGCAGAAAGTTGCCTCTGGAATGGGAACTGAATGGCTTTCAAACAGTGGTACTCAGGAAGCTTACTTTTTCCTAAATACACACACACACACACACACACACATATATATATATATATATACACACACATATATATATATTTTTGTACAATGTGAATATATTCAAATCTTTAGACTTTAATATTTTAAAAATACAATAAAACGCACATTGGAATTTATGAAACAACTCTACCACTAAAAATTAATCTAACAGCATCATTTATAGTAGCAAAATACAGTCCATCGGTAGCAGCTTTAAAAAAGAATCTCATGAGTGGTCGTATGGAATGCTCTCTACGACACAGTGTTCAAAAATAAAAGGCAGGGCTTCCCTGGTGGTGCAGTGGTTGAGAGTCCGCCTGCCGATGCAGGGGATGCTGGTTCGTGCCCCGGTGTGGTAAGATCCCACATGCCGCGGAGCGGCTGGGCCCGTGAGCCATGGCCGCTGAGCCTGTGTGTCCGGAGCCTGTGCTCCGCAACAGGAGAGTCCACAGCAGTGAGAGACCCGCGTACCGCAAAAAAAAAAAAAAAAAAAAAAAAGGCAAAAGCAAGTTGCGGATATACTATAGTATAAATCTATACTATGTGTCCTTTATGGAAAAAGTGAAATATGTATATAAACTGCTTGTATAGGCAAAGGACATGCATGTGTGTGAAAAGACATACAAGGTATGTGTGTGAAAAGACATACAAGATAGACTCTGGGCAGGAGGCCTGGGGGTACTTTCTTTGCAATGTATCCCTCTGTATACCCTGTGAATTTTAACTTTACATGTCCAGACAATAATTAGTCAAACAAAAAGGAAAATATAAAGACGAGGACAGACATGTAGCTTTATTGGTTCGTGAACAGCTGAGTTGACCTTCTGGATGAAGAGAACCATGCCGCGTTAAAATGAGTGTTCAAGGAAGAGCCAAGCTCATAATGAGCAGAGCCGAAGTCCTAGAGATACATTTGGGTTCTCTTTAATTCCAAAATGACCAAATAGAGAAGGCAATCACAGATGATAGATGACTTCCCATTTTGAGCAGTCTTAGGCTTAGTTTAAAAGACATTCAGCTATACCAATTTCTTTTTCAAAGAAATGTCACACTTTTTAGATGCTCCATGGAATTTGGCAGACAAGAAGAAAAATGTTGACTTTTCCACGTTGCCCATTGTGCAAAATTCGGAAGTATTCAGAACACAAGAGACACATGCAACAAACACAGTGACCTTAAACATTTTCAGGCAGATCTATCAGAATCCATTTCACATTGCTGATGTCCTCGGCCAGCGGGCCAGCATACAGCTGGTTAAATGCCGCCCCCACAGCAGCCGGTGAGGGATGTGCATTAGCTTTTGATTTAAAGGGAAGCAAGGGAACATGATGGTGGAAAGCAAGGCGTGTTATTCAGAGTCAGGTGGCAAACAGGGGAGGGCCTGAAAAACACTCTGATAATGCCAGTAGCGGGAGGGCTCAGAGTAGGTAGAAATACAGAGATGGGGTTCCGTGTCTGGAGGTGAAAGCAAAGTTCAAGTTACCCTTAGCTGCCACATCAGAAGCTCATTCGACCACGTGGGTACTGTGTTTGTGTCAGTCAGTAGCTGCTCTTGCTGCCTTTTCTGTAAGAGCTGCAAAGTGGCACCAAGTAGGGACACACTGGCTCGTTGCCATTTCCTCATGTTGCCTGCTGTTTTCAATCAGGAGTCTGCCTAGTCATGCTTCTGTCGTCCTAACCTGGAGCACTCATCTGCTTACTTCTTGCTCTAAGCCTGTGTCTAACCACAGACTTCCTGACTTCTGAGTGGGTGTGTGTGACCATCCTGCTCAGCTTGCATTCTTTCTTTCTTAGTCCCCTGGGTGAGCCATTCCCTTCTTGCTCTGTCTCCGGTTCAGATGGTGAGGTTCCAGGACCAGAAGCCGAGATCAGAGCCAGTGAGAACTCCAGATCCCCCTGGCCACAGTGATTGGTTTGTGGGTGCACATGTGACCCAACGGATCAAAGCAGAATGAGTCCTGGGGACTGGCGTGAGAGCTTCTGGAACATGCTCTTCCCCACTGAATTTGAGCAGGGGAGAACGTGAGCTGGAGCAGTCTTGGGGCGCTGCGTGGAGCCTGAGAGTGAGGGCACGCAGCTGAGGCGGAGCCCAGAGCTGCCCAGAAAGCGAGTCTGAGGGCATGGTGTGATCCTTGAACCTGGCTAGGCTTAAGCTGCACCTACCCTGGTCATTTTAGCTACGACAGTTCCCCAAACCCAATTCCCCTCTTTACTCCCATGGCCTTAGGCTGGATTTGGTATCATCTGCAAGAGAGTGAACTCTTGACTAAAATACCTCCCCTGATGTGAATGATAGCAACAAACCTGGACAGGGCTTTACTCTTTCCAAAATTTTCATCTACATTAGCTAATTTGTCCTTCCAACAACGCTCTGCAATAGTTGGGATAATTTATATTAATTTCCATTTATATTGGGGAGAACCAAGGCTCATAAAGGCGGAATGACTTATTTGGCATCATAGCTAGTGATACAGCCTGTTCTGTAACCCAGGCCTCTGGTTTTCATGCTGTTGGTAGTGCCTCCTGCTGCAGGTAGGGTGTGACTCAGGGTCCTGTGATTGGCCTCTTCTGTCTGGTGCACTGCTGGCCTGTATTTCAGTGGACCTGTCACCCCACCTCTGAGGACTGCCACTGGGGGTCCTGCAGACTCAACCAGGAAGGAGAGTGTCTGCGGCCTCGGGAGCAGAAAAGGAACCTTTTGCTGAATGAATGGGAACTAACTGGTCCTCATCTCAAAGGAGTGCCAGGGTAGAGATTGGTTAACTGTCAGAAATAAGCCACATCTGGGTGCGGACGGCACCCAGGGACAAAGCCAAGGAAAGGGAGGCTGAGGGGAGGTGACTTCCTTGGCCACGGAGCGGAGCTGGGGGAAGTAGACTCGGGGGAAGCATAGGTGGCTGCGTTTCCATTTCTGTGCTGCACATTAGCCGTGAGCATCTCAGCAGACCGGGCTCTCCTTCCCCGGTACCCGCTTACCTCATCTTTTTCCATTGCCATTTGTGTTCAAGAATGATATAAATGTCAACGTGCTTGCTGGTATAAAAGAATACAATATAAAGAAGATAAAGTCTTTCTATTTTTTTTAAAATCAGAGGATGGAAGCCATTTTGTATATTACAGAAAAAATTAAATTTCTGAAGGAGGTTTGAAGTATTCTCTTTACATTTATCACTGTCTTTGAGGCAAGGGGATTCAAGACTTCAGGCACCAACCTAATTACAACAGCTGGGATGGAGTGAAGAGGAAGCAGTATCTGTTAGCATGCTCTGTAATTAAGGTATTTTTTTTTTTCTTTTGAAGGATCACCTCTACTGCCTGCAACAGTGATTGCCATTGATTCAGGATTTCGTGGTTCCTGGGGAGTGGCAAGGCCATGGGTGACCTCATACTCTCCCCGCTCCCCCCCAACCTAACCTCTGCCGACCCCTCCACCCGCTCGTGGTTTTTCTCCTTCAGGACTTGGCAGGTGTTTTGTCACGCTGATCTTAATCAGATCACTGTGTAATTACAGAGGGACTGTCAGGATATTTTTGGTTGTCATCTTCTAACAAAATGCAGATTGCGTGGCATGTATACATAGAATTACTCTGTAATTCAAAGTAAATTGACATTTAATTTCAATTTAATTACACAGAAATTACAGACATGACAGATACAGTCTAATTAGGAAGCAGAGTATACGAATCTGTTTATGGAATGAAAATCCATATCATGTCACACTTTTAACAGAATCAAAATAATCTCTCTGCATTTTTGTAGAGGGTATGTAATAACAACAGCAGCAGCAGAACAATTAAAGCTCCAGTTCTGGCCTGTCCACCATGTGCACATATTTTATTTCATCGAGTGGTAAAGGTGACTCTGTGAAGCTGGGGTGGGCATTCCCATGGCGCACATGAAGCTGGCAGCTGGAGAAGTTAGGAAGTGCGTGCCCAGTGTCACACCCTAGAAAGAGGTCACGGTGAAATGGAATTTGGTTCCCGGGGACTGTAAGGTTTAGGATCAGCTGTGCTGCCTCTTCTCCGTCACTTCTAGGAAGAGGTGCGGGAGGCCTGTGCTGAAATGCTGAGCCCCGGCCCTCTGCTCCCTGAGCTCTTTGGGTTCTTGACCTGGAAAACTGGGCTTTTCTCTCCCTTCCTCTCCCTGCCCCTCTCTCCCTCGCTGCTTCCTTTCTTCTTCATCTCACTCCCTTAATGAATGCCACCCACTCTGTCGGGCCCTGTTCCGGGTGCTGGGTGCTAAGTGCCAGGGGAAGCTGACAGTGTCATTGCCTCGTGGGGTTCACCCTGCTGTTCTGGCTCCTTCCATGTAGGACAGCTTGAGCTGCCCGCACAGTGGCTGGATGTGTAATGGACCCAAACCGCCTGGCTGCTGGTGCCAGGCCTCATCAGGGTGCAGCCACGTGTGGACAGGCCAGAGCAGGGGTGTGTGTGGGCCAGGGCACAGAGCCCGTCTTGTGCTGCGTGTTTACCCATAGGATATTTGTACTCAGACTCGGGTTCTACCTAATCTTCTCTTTTCTCCTGGTGGGTCTTCACATTGAAGCGATTTTTGTTTGGTCTTGTTTTGTTTTTTGGCCGCGCCACGTGCCTTGAGGGATTTTTGTTCCCTGACCGGGGATCAAACCTGAACCCTTGGTAGTGAAAGTGCGGAGTCCTAACCACTGGACCGCCAGGGAACTCCCAAAGCAATTTTTGTTCGATTTTGATTTTTTAAATTCCTCTGACCCCTGCCCTCGTGCAAAACAAATCACAACGTGGGTTGCCTCCTTCCTTTCCAAGCCCCAGGCCCAGGTAGCTCCAGCGAGAGCAGAATTTTCTTTCTAGCTAATGAACCAGTTTCCTTCAATGTAACTTGCTTTTATCCTCTCTTATCCCTCCCTTATCACTCATTTATTATGATCATCACTTAACATGGGTATAATACTTTACAATTAGTAACAGCCTTTTCCTTATAATTTCTCCCTTGATCCTTAACCAAAAATCTGTGAATTAAGTTCATACTTTTTATTATATTCAGCTTAGCAGTGGGGAAACCAGTCACCAGATGTTCCTTAATGGCCTGTCATTAAGAGTATTCGTCTCAGACTCAGCTCTTCAGGTGTTAATACCAACTTTTTTCTCAGGACAACAGCTGCTTCTCTTTCACTGAAGGCCCTTTACCTTTTTCCTCCTCTTACCCCAAATGTAATCATTAATGTATCAGCTACACAATTATTTATTGAATATTTCCTTTAAATCGATTAAAAAAATACTTGAATACATTTATTTTTAAAGATAACTTTATATCACTACTTCAGATGTTCAACTAGCGTCACCTGGTAGAAAGAGAAGGTAAAGGTAAATCTGAATACAGCAGAAAAGGAACATGATTGCTACATTGTAGCTGGCTGCTGTGACTTGCACGAGGTTCTTATCCTGAAGCTGGCTCTTGGGTGACAATGGAACTTAGCAGGAGCGAGAGGGGTGTTAAATATCTACTAACATTGAGCAGAGACTTTACTCTAATTGGAAGCACTGAAAAAGAATTAAAAATGAAAATGGAAGCAGAGAACAACTTTCTTACCATGCATTCCAAATTTTCTGATGTTCTTTGTTAAGTAATCTCAGATACAACCCTTCTGGCCTAACCACTCTATTTCACATGAATTTAACTTGACTTGTACCTACAAAGGATGCCCAGAAGGTCGTGTCCTGACTGTGCAGTTTAGCAAAAGGATACTCCTGGGTGAACCTTTTTCACCGGGTGCAGAACAGGCCTTGTGCCCAGGGTCCGTGGCTTTCAAGGCATCTTCTCTGTGTGCTGGGGGTAGGTGGCTGTCGTTCACTAATAGAATTTTTTTAGAGATTGTATAGATTTATGTATCTTATAGAGAAGTGTACCTAATGGAAGAAACACAGATATAAAAAAAAGGGGGGGCTCCTCCAGAGTTTGTGGAAGCTTAGTGAGATTACACCACACTTAGATTTCAGCTACCTATCAGTCAAACTTCCAAGGTTCAGATTTCCTTTGCTTATGGAAAATAAAAATTCCCCACGCTGAGAAACGGAGCATTTCGAGAAGGACATCAAGTGTCTCCTTGAAAACATGTCCTGATGAAATGTAAATGATGATGGAAATGAATCAGACCCCATGGATTAATCAAATCATTAACATATCAATCATTAACAAGTGGATTTGATAACAAAAAAATCAAATGGAACTGCTCCTACACATAGATCAGAAATTCATACATTATGCCGCCTTAAATCTTTCCTGGAACAAAGCAGATATAAATAAACAAACATAACTTAATAATAAAATAACAAAAATCTTGTCCCTCATTGTAATTTCAGATTCTGAAGTGAAGAGAAGAGGTGCCCAGGAAAAGATACTTATGTTTGTTGGATGCACCCACTCTGAACACAGCCAGAGAGTCGCACATATCTGACACCTGGCCGCAACTGTGGTTCCTGAAAGCCTCACTTCTTGTGCAGTTGCTTTCTTAGCCTCATGAAAATGAAATCGAGGAGGAAGTAAGTCCCTTCTAAAAAACACACTTAGAATTCATCTTCCATCTGCAGGAGATGAAAATCAAAGAATGCATTGCTTTCCCTTTGCCTTTTCATCAGTTTAAGAAGAGTGTAGACAAACATCAGATCTGAACATGCAGAGGGGTGAGCTAATCAAAAAGAGACCAGAAGCAATAAGAGACTCTCCATGTGGTGCAGAGTGGGCAGAGGAACAGGGATGCTATAAAGAGACCATTTGTCATGAAGCAGGTAGAGGAGAGAACATTTCCATAAAGGAGGAAGGTAGTTACCAGGTCACACGCTCCCTGCCTTTGGGATTAGGAGAGAAATCTATCCTTCTGGCCAGTGCTTGTTGCCAATCCCGTTCACACTGGTGCTGGACAGGGCGGGGCAGCGAGGAGAGAGGGTGAGGGACCTCCTCTTAGTGATGCCGTTTGATGCTGAAGGGTCAGCTCGTTTGCAAAGGAGCAGTGGTGGGAAGGCTAAAAGCTCATTGTGGTGGTTCTCTTCAGCAAAACTGTCAAGTCTGTATATTTTTATTGTATCTCAGTAACCTGTCTCACTTGGCAGACACCCCTTTTCAGTCTTGCTCTACAGCTGGGTTACCCCACAGAGAAGATGCCCCATTCTCTCTGGATCTGAGCCTCTTGCCTCCCTGTGACCCAACTCTCCTCAGAAAATATCCACACCTTGTCCTAGGCCTGTGACACGAGAGGTCAGGGGGACAAGCTCAGACAGCTGCCCAGACAGGCAAGCGGTGGTCTCCTCTGGCGGGACCACAGGTGCCATTGTGTACAGGAGAGCAGGCCCTCTGTCTGGAGTAGCCAAGTAGAAGGCACTGCTAACTTCAGAGCTTGCCCAGTAAAACCCTTCTGTGGAGAGGCGTCCATCAGCTGCAGTGGCTCCCAGTTTGAAACCTCTGCCGGGTCTGATAAAGAGTCTGCTACAGGCAGTGGAGTTACAGTGTTAATGAGTATGATTTATACAATGCACTCCCTCTCTCTCCCACCCGCCCTCCTTCAAAAAGAAAATAAAAAGGATTTGGACTCTGAAGGGAGTCCCAATCATGTGAAGTCAAAATAACACGCGGCAGAAGTATTCAGGACCGGAAGGCAGGCTGGTCAGAAAACATGCCCCTTCAGGTCCCAAAGACTCCGCATAAAGCAAAAGCCACAGATTGATTCTCGAGTTGCACTCCCATCTCCCGCACTTGTGCACTGGCCCATACACCTGGCACGTCCACTCACGGATCTTAGAATAATCGGCCAAAGACACCTTTCCCACATGGCACTCCTGGTGGCCACCCTGCTCCACTGGGATTGGCAGGGGAGATGGAGACGAGAGGCAATTCCTGTATACCCGGAGCACCTGCCGTTTGAGGCTGGGTCGGGAAGGGGCTTGGAGGTACACTCAGCCCCTCAGAAGGAATAACTCTCTAGCACCACCATGGAAGTCCGCTGTTAAGAAATCTCTCACTCACACAGGCCAATGGCCACCAGACCCCATTGGAAAATTGGATTCAGATGGTGAGTGTGGTCAAAAAGGACTGAGCTGGGAGTTGGAAAGTCTAAATTCTAGTTCCAGTTCTTCCATTTATTAGTCATGGAACGTCGGACAAATTGCTTCACTTCTCTAGCCCCTGGTTTTCTTGCTGTTAAATGACTTTTCTAACTCCATCATTGTGGTCAGGTCCAGAAAAAGAGTAATTAAGCTTAAATCACAGAGTTATGTCAGGCCTAAAATGAGTTGCTCTGTGTAAATGTCTTGGGCAAACTCAACAGCACCTCACATATGTACAGTGATTCATTTCTGGCTATTTCCAGATGGAAAGTCAGATGCCATGGAAAATTGGAGAAGCCTATTCTTTTTTTTTTTTTTGCGGTACGCAGGCCTCTCACTGTTGTGGCCTCTCCCATTGCGGAGCACAGGCTCCGGACGCACAGGCTCAGCGGCATGTGGAATCCTCCCAGACTGGGGCACGAACCCGTGTCCCCTGCATCGGCAGGTGGACTCTAAACCACTGCGCCACCAGGGAAGCCCGAGAAGCCTATTCTTGAGAATTCCTAGTATCTTCCTGAATCCAGTGGAGAAACATCAGGCCAATTGTAAATCCATATATTTCAGAGAGTGGAGTTCTTTTAATGCTAAAATAAAAATTTTACTTACTCCAGAGCTTGATGGAAATAAAATGAAGGCTGCAGGAACATTGAGCATTTAACCTGTCATTTGCTTGCTCTTGCGAAATATTAAAAAACGGATGCATTGTGTTGTAGTGTCCTGTGTCTATACATAAAGATCTCTTTTACCATCCAAGATAATTTCAAGTTCAGTAGGAATAAATATCACCACTCTTGCAAATGTGATAAATTGATGTTTTAATAAACTGAATTTTATGCTGCTTAGTTCTTGCAAAATTAGGAATTATGAACATATGCTTCCCAGGAAAAGTAATCATTTGCTGTGCTTTCATCTGGACTAGAATATGATCATTTCCCCAGCAAAGAGAAAAAGAAAAAAGGCTGGCCTGTGTTTAGCACCGCTTGATGACCCTGGGGTCAGCTGGCAGCATAGAAAGGAAGAGATTTGGACCTTAGGAATGGAGGTATAGCTTCAAGACTGCAGCTGTTAGGGAAGAACCCCAGGGGCTGCCCCGCTTTTGGAGGTCTGCAGACTACATCTATCTTTCCTCCTTGAGTTTGTCCTTAGAATTTCCGAGTGTCTCCTGAAGTGACTTTAACTTTCCTCTTTCTCTTTTTAAGAAGTTAATTCCACTCAACACATTTTCACTTTTGATTTCAAATCAAGTGTTTCTCTGTTCATAATTTTTGTATATTCAGAAGCTTAAGTTTTAATGATCGCTGGATCCAGTAGCAACTGTCGTCCGGAATGTAATGTGATAAGGGTAATCCTGAAAAGCCAAGCAGAGAAGTAAATTTTATCAACAGAGTCACGTTTTGTATGCACTGAGAGACTTCTTTATAAAAATTAACTGCCACTTGCAAGTAATAATTCTTCTTGATTTTTATAATTAACATATCTAGATGAAAGCTATAAACATGTCTGAAAAAAGTTGTCAGTGGATAGAAAAGTATTGCTCGACGAATAAAAATTCTGTTTACAATGTAGTCACATTACTGTCCTTGCTGGAAGGTAACTGTGCTTCTGTTTTAATAAAATGCACCAGGTGGGTCCCTGAGGCGGGCTTCCAGTAAAGAGAGGGTGTGTCTGAGAGAAGAGGGCAGAGGCGGTTTCCCAGAACTGAGCACTGTTTACCTGAACGACCTGCTTTCTAGGAACCCCTACATCCAGCTGGTGAGTCCCAGGGAGTGAACAAATTGTGTGTGTGTGTGTGTATGCACGTGCGTGTTGGTATATGCAGACGTTTGTGTGCATGCGTGTGTGGCTTGCACACACGTGTGCAGGCGTGTGTACTTTGTGGGTTTGCCTGTGTGTGTGCATGAGTGTGTGTGTGTGCGTGCATTGGGGCTTGCATCTGTATAATGGTGACGTGTGGACAGAAGAAGGGAGGTAAGCTCTCTTTATATGCTTGCCTTCATTTCAGAGTCACTTCTACAGCTGCAAAGTTAACGACATCTAGCGTGATGCTTATTCTAAAGTATTACTCAGTTCCCACATTCACAGGATCAGAGGGACGGCAAGGAAGAAAAAAGATTAACAGGTTTGGTAGAAGGTAAGTCGCTATGACTATAAACATGAAACTTCCCCATTAAAATGATTCTGAATTAGGATGATAACAGTCCTAAGGAAAAAGGATTGTGAAGAACCTCTTCAGGTGTGAGAAACGCCCCATGAGTAGCTAATATTGATGAGGAAACCATGGCCTGGAGGACTGGGGGCTGTACATTGTTGTGGGAGCACACCTCAGCACATCACAGTGCATGCTGAGCGGTAAGATGATAAACAGTTCTGCATGAGAGGGTGGCTGGTAGTGGGCTGCACCACACAGTATCTGAGATTGCACAGCCTGGGGTTTAGAGCCTGGGGTTTACTTCAGGGGCCTGGGATCTGAACCCCTAGCTCCATCATTTACTTGCAGTGGGACTTGGGGCAAGTTACTAACCTTCCTGAATCTCTGCTTCCCCATCTGTAGAGTAGAAATAATGGTACTGTCCTCTCAGTGGGGCTGCGAGAAATTGAATGAGAAATGTCAGGATTCATGAGATGTCTTCTCCATTCACTTACGAATTCTATCCTGAGGTGAGTGGTTTTACAGGAGATAAGTGTCGAGAACTAGGGTCCCTTAGATCCACTAGTTACCCCTCCCCTATAGGTCCAGTTATGAAGTCTTGAGTTATGAATGTTTGCAATCTAATCGAGGTCAATGATGAACCACTTAGGCCCTGGTGCTGGCTGTGCTGTGTCCTGAGGGGTTGTGTTCCCGGTGAACCCTGTTCAGTCAATGGTATGTAAGTAAGGGGAGGTCAGGAGAGAAAGGGCATTGTGATTCCAGGGTCAGGAGGTCCCACTGGCCCTTCTGCTCTTGATTTACTAATCTGTCTAGATTTCTGTCCTCAGAACAGTGCCTTTGACAGAGGACAATCAGTTTTCCTATAGTGTATGGGTTACAAGCATACTTTTTGCCCTAGACTGCCTTGGTTCAAACCCTGGCTCTGAGAGTTACCAGCTTATAGCGACCTTACCAAATTACCAGCTAAGTGACCTTAGCAAATTACTTCGTCTCTCTGGGCCTCAGTGTCTCTGGGCCTCGCCTTTAAAAGTCCAGGGATCATGCTTACCTTATATGGTTGTTGTGAGGATTAAATAAGTTTGTATATGTAGACTGGCTGGCTCATAGCAATGAATAAACATTGGCTTTGATTATTATTATTAGATGATGGTTATTATCATAGAATATTGCTTGATGCTGGATTCTGGGCATATCCTTGGTCTGCTGAAGGTACTTCAGAAGACATAGAACTGTGAGGTCTGGGAGCCATTTGGGGATCATGAATCCCACAGTCCTAGAAACAAAATGTTCAGTTATCCAAGCTGAGAGCCTTGACTGTAATGCCTAGAACCAAGAGACAGGAAAAAGTCACTAGAGAATCTTGTTTCTTTATGGCGTCTGGCAATATCAGTTTATACTCTCCTGTGTACTCAGTGGGGGAAAAAAGACTGTTTTTCTCTTACTTTTAGCTTTCCAATCAGTCCTCATCTCCAAACTCACAATCAGCACATCAATCATGAATCTTACTGCCAGTGAAATGAAGAACACGTTTTCCTTTTATAATCAAGCTATATGGTCTGGTGGCTAAAACTACATGTTTTGGAGTTAACGGCATCTGAGTTTGATTTGAGACAAATTACTTGAACTCTCTGAGAATCCATTTCTTCATCTTTAAAATGGGGGTAATGATGGTGCCTGGGGTAATGATGCTTTTGTGAGGATTATATGATAAAAGGCACATAAAGTGCTCAGAACAGGGCCTGGAACGTACTCATCATTCAGTAAGTATTAATTTCTACAGTGTTTCCAAATATTGCCAAAGGGGGCTTGGTAAAAAAGGAACGCATCACTGTGAGGTTGTGAGAGCCCAGCTGGCCCCCAGAGCCCTCATCTCTAAAAACCAAATTCAGGAGGTGTTTCAGCAGAGGTTGTCAGGATCCATAAAGGCAGGAGCAGGACTGGCTACATGAGTTGCAGGGCCCGGTGCAAAATGAAAACGCAGGGCATCCTGTTCAAGAAGTAGCGAGAATTTCAAGACGGCGGCAGCCAAGCAGGAAACCACGTGTGGAGTCCTGCTGAGCCCGGGACCCTGTGCAGCTGTTCAGGTCACAGGCGGCCCTGGCAGGGACTAAGGGGGTGGTGCTGAGGAGGGGGCCCTGCCCTAGAAAAAAAGTGTTGGTTGTAGAGCCCAGGAGCCACGTCAAGTACACTTGGCATCCCAGGCCGGGACGCCCTTTTATAAATCTGCTTCACAGAAGGTGTGCTCCACGCTTTGAGGAGGGGAGGCAAGCTACTGGCTGCACATTTCTTTAGCTCTGTGGTTGCCAAAAGCAAGGCCAGCGTTTTAGGGCCAAGGTGCAAGGTAACCATTTTCAGGCTCTTTCTCGCGCAGTGTGCTTCACTTAGGGTTAATCCGGTTTAGTAGAGGACTAGCAAGGACATGTGAAAGACGCCTTGGAAGGGCTTCACGTTGCAGCCTTGACTCCTCATAAAACGGGCTGTCCCCACCAGTCCCTGGCCCAGTTTCCCACAGATCCACCAGCCCAAGGAGGCCGAAGCAGGCTCCCCGCCAGCCGCTCCGCACTCACTTCATTTGCTGTGGCTTAAGCCCCAGCCCTGCCTCCCCCTTGAGCTTCCAGGCCTTGAAGCGAATTCCTGGCCTGGGATTGGAGGGAGCAAGGGCTTTGTGGGAAGATGGGCTGGGAGAAGGGGGGAGGGGCTGAGGAAAGAGAATGAGGCTGGGCAGAGCAAGTTATTAATCAACGCACCCCTAAGAAAGTCCCCTTGCCAAGAACACTTACTCACTCCTAAGCTGCCCACAGACCTCGTGGAAGAGTTGCTCTCTGAACTCCAAGCAAGCCTTCTCTCCTGAAGTTAGCCAGAGCAATTAACAATATGCAGGTTACAGTCCAGAGAGGATGAGGCATCGCATGCAGTCCTTTCAAATACTGGTGATTGATGACGCGTAGTTCATTTGTGTCACATGAGGGGGTGCTTTTTCAGTGCTCCAAAATGTGGGGTTTTCCCTCCCCCATCTTATCTCAGGAGCTGCACAAAGGAAGAAGTCACCGCGTGCCTCCTTGTGTCATTTTGTCATCTGAAATGAATTGACGAGGCCCCGTACAATTCATCTCTTCTTCAGTCCTTTGTGGCAACATCCAGGGGATTCAGCTGTGCAGCTGAGTCGGTGAGCGGTGTGTGCTAATCCTGGTTTACGGGGATCTGAAATCCGCGTGTGTGATTCTGAGTTTATGTGCCTTGGACATTTTGCTGCCGAGTACTCTGCAGTCTGCATACAACAGAATTGGAAAAACATGTCTGTGTAAATGGCACGTGCCATGAAATAGACAGCTAGGCCTCTGTGTGGGAAGGACAGCAGGCATTAGTGGCTGGACAATGGATAGAGATGCTTATCTCTTTTTCCACCATTGTAATTTTGTCTCTGAAGAACTTCCAGGGGCTTTTAGAGAATTTTCACTCCTGCAGAGAAGAAGCAGGTGAACATTTCTGAGGCTTTTGACTTTGCCAGTTCTGGTTTGTTTCTCTGTTCATTTTTCAGGAGTTAGTCTCTTGCAAAATATTTTAAGAGAGTTTCACTTCAAAGATTCTTGCTTCCTTCACACAGAAATTTATGGCTGACAGAAATTATATAAAACCTTTAGAACTTTTCTGAATATAAAGATGCTCAAGACCATAACAAATAGGATGAACCTAGGGAAGATTTGCTTTTAAGTCATGCTATGACTAAAAGCTATTTAATAAACTCCCTGATGAAAGATTACTGAGAAAAAAATCCTTTGGATTGGTTTGAACATCCAAAAATTAAATATAATTTACACTTATAAATAACATTTTTTTTTTTTTTTTTGCGGTATACGGGCCTCTCACTGCTGTGGCCTCTCCCGTCGCAGAGCACAGGCTCCGGACGCGCAGGCCCAGGGGCCATGGCTCAGGGGCCCAGCCGCTCTGTGGCATGTGGGATTCTCCCGGACCGGGGCACGAACCCGTGTCCCCTGTATAGGCAGGCGGACTCTCAACCACTGCGCCACCAGGGAAGCCCTATAAATAACTTTTTAAAGTGAGAGACTAAGAACAGCCAACTACATAATCTGTTAAAATATAAATGGTGATAAAATGTGTTTTTACATCCGTTGTTTATCATAAGGAGCTGAGTGAATTGAAAAGGTTTTTTAATCCAGCTCTGCTGCCCAGAGGGAGGGTAAAGTTGATCAAACCCAGGAAAGAAGCTGGGGGCCTGGGGAGGCCCTGAGGTGGGTTGTGCCTGATTTATCGCCTGGACAGCCAGCTCTCCTGACCTCAGAGTCAGTTGACCCCTAGAACTGATCCTTTGCAGGGTGAGCAGGGCAGAGCTGGGCTGAAGAGTATTTTATGATGGGTTTACTATAAATATATTCATTTTAGCATGTAATGATGAACGTTTGATAATGTTTGGTCTTTTGCTACTATAAACAATGTTAAAATGAATAAGACTATACATATGTCTTTGCCCACTTTTTGGATTCATAAATCCTTATGAGGGCCAAATTCTTGTTGAGTCAATGGATATGTGTATTTCAGACTGCCATTTTGCCTTCCAAAGAGGTTGCACCAATTTATACACCTGCCGGAATTTTATGAGAATACCTGGTACTTCACACACACGCCAACACAGCAGGCTGTTCAACTTTTTGATCTTGATTCATCTGTTAGGTGAAAATGACATCTCAGGTTAGTATTAATTCACATTTGTTTTCTGATGAATAAGGTTGGATATCTTATCTATGGATAAAAAGGCCATTTTGTAATTAGTTTTTCTGCAAACTCAGTTCACTCTGCCTTCTTAATATTTCGGTTACTGGTCTTTTTCTTATTAAGTTTCAAAAGTTCTTTATATATTAAGAAAATTATCCTTTTGTCTATCACTTATGTTGCAAACACTTTCCCCAGTTGCTCACTTGTCCTGTTACCCTTTTTATGGTACTAGTTCTTTATTTTACAATGCAGAAATTGAAAATGTCTTATGTATTAACGTTTTCAGTGGTACTGAATATGCTAATTTTTCAGAAATGCTGTGAGATCACTGTGGGATAATTTATAGGGGAATGCCAGGAATCCAGGGCCTCCCAACCACCTTTGGTGTGTCTTTTCTGCCCTTAGCGCATTTTCCTCAATGCAGTGCTTTCCAGAAACACCTGGAGAGGGCTTCAGCACATCTGCCATTTCATACAACATCCCTGGTGTTCAGCTGCCTTAGGTTTAGGTTCTCCAGGACACAGATTCTGTGGCTGTGCTTTACACATAGTGAGTCCCCTGGGGAGTGCTCTCAGTGTCTGCGAGAGAGTGAGGGAGGCGGGGAAGAGGAACGGGTGAACTCTGCTGCAGTTGCAAGCAGGGACCCTGCCACGGAGAGCTTTGTAGTTGGAACCATCCTTCAGAGATGCAAGGTGGAAGGGGCTTGTACCCCACATAGACTTGTCATTGAATGGCAGTTACTCCTCGCGTTACCAAACCAAACTTGGGTCCACTTGCCTGCGAGCAGTAAAGGCAATACACTGACACCAGGTCGCGGTGAAGGAAGGCGCAGTGTTTTTTGCAGGGCGCCGAGCAAGGAGTCCAGGTAGCTAGTACTTAAAAGGCCCAAACTTCCCAAAGGCTTTCAGGGTAAGGTTTTTAAAGACAGGGTGAGGGAGAGGGGTTGTGGGGTGCGTAATCAGCTCTGGGACATGGACGTTCTTCTGATTGGTTTCTGGTGAGGTAATCGGGCGTCAACATCATCAACCTTCAGGTTCCAGCCAGTCTGGGGTCTGTATGCTGGTGGTCAGCATACAGTTAACTTCTTCCACTTGGTTTCAGTATCTGCAAAACAGCTCAAAGGACATGGCTCAGAAGATTATCTAGAGCCCTTGAGGAGGAACTCAAGGTCCTTGACTTAGTTTAATGGCTAAGCAATTATTATTTTGTCTTGCTTGACTGTTTTCCTTTGTGCATTTTCTCACTTCTCTGTTTAAATGTACTCTTTGGAACTCAGGGAAGGCCTAGGAGGCTAAAGTTTTTCTACAGGCAAGAGGAAAGTGGGGGGAGGGAGAGAGGGCGTCTGTTCCGGGAAGGCTTCATAGGGTCCTGCTCAGTTACACAGGGAGGGGAGGTACCCTTGGGCATGGATGCTCCCTTCAGCTAAGATAATTCCCAAAGAGGAACCAGGCTATGAGCTGTCAGCCTGTAACACTCTTTGGAAAAGAAGCCCTAGTTTCTGATGGGAGGATCTGATGACATATCCCAGTCCTCACTGCACAAACTACTCTGGCTGTCCCTCTTTCCATTCAAATCTAGTCCTAGGGTCCCTCCAGCCTTAGTGCTCTGCCAACTTATGCTCCCTTCCATTTTGAGCTCTTTAAATACCTTTTCAGTGACAAAGAGAAAGGACCAGCAGTGCAGTCATCGGTCTGAGTGAGCATTTCCCCTCCCCCCTTCCCCAGGGTCTTTATGATTCTTTCACACCTTGCACCAAGATGTGAAAATGCTGTAAAAAGTTCCCGTGATTGCAAATAAAGTGAACCAGACACAGTAATTAAAGAGATGAAGATGGCTGCAAACTTAGGGCTTTGTAGAAGATTCTGGCTGATGTGTTTCAGCAGTGAAGGAAGGAGAAACGGGATTGCATTTAATTAGCTGGAGGTCCCAGGACGCCTTCACTTTTCCATGCCTGTTACCCACTGAACGCCATCACACCGCTGAGCTGGAAGCTCCTTTCTGGACGGTTTGATAGGCATTGCAAATCCTCTCAGAGGACCCTTTCCAGAGCCCACAATAGCGCTCCTAGCAAAACATCACCACATCTTCGTAGTACCATTTCCTTTTTCGGTGCTGCTGGCTCTTACTGGAATTGGGTTTTCCTGGTGCTTGCTTCGGCTCCTGGCCACCAGCTGCTCCTGTGCCTGGAACAGGGCAACCAGTGAAGAGTGGAGGTTGGAGCAGATACTGCTGGTGCCCTGCCTGTATCTCCTCAGCAGGCACTGTACTGCAGACTCCCACAGCCTGGCTCTATCCTCAGAGTTAATGCCCCTGGAAGCAGCTCTCACTCAGGAACTGTGGATAAATACCCCAACCTCGATGCCCCCGGAGTGGGCCAGCTCTGAGGCTTGCTGGAGTCTGGGGAGCTCCAGAAGGACCGAGTGAGTGCCAGTTGCTCCCAGAGCAATCCTGCATATTAACTCATTACATTCTGGCTCCCTTCCTGCCTTTCCTCACCTCACTGTCCTGCTCCCCACTGCTGTTTCCTGGCATCACTTCCCAGCCCAACTACTAGCGTTCAAATCCTTATCTGCCAGTACCAGGTGAGCTTCAAGGGGTTAAAGTTGCCAGGCGAAGGGTTCCATCTGGGAAATCAGGTTCAAAAGTGTATGTCCTCCCTTCTCCCTCATCTTGTCCATCCAAAGGAAAAACAAACCACCAGACAAAAACAAGAACAACAACAGCAACAGAAAACTAGTGGCACCTGTTATGTTGCCCACAGAGGACTTATCCTAATTGTCCGAATTGGTCTTTGCAAATGTATTAGGGTTTTGTTTTGTTTTGTTTTGTTTTTGCGGTATGCGGGCCTCTCACTGTTGTGGCCTCTCCCGTTGCGGAGCACAGGCTCCAGACGCGCAGACTCAGCGGCCGTGGCTCATGGGCCCAGCCGCTCCGCAGCATGTGGGATCTTCCCAGACCGGGGCACAAACCTGTGTCCCCTGCACCGGCAGGTGGACTCTCAACCACTGCGCCACCAGGGAAGCCCAAATGTATTAGTTTTTACATGGCGGGCTTCCAAAACTACTTTCCAGGCAGGGTTCCAGCCATTCTGCCTCCTGGTTCTTCACTTGCCATTTGCACAATCTTCTTGATTCTTGCCATCACACCTAGCACATTGTCGGTCTAAACCCACTGGGATTGGAGAAAAGGGGGTTGTGGGTGAGGAGTCAGAATTACTTCCAGGCTCCCAGGACCCAGTTCTGATGAACTGCATCTAATTTTGGATGGGCAGTTATTTTCTCTATGTCCACATCAATTGTGATCTAATAAAGATGAAAAGGGGGAAAACAGGGCTTGAGAGCTTTCCAACTCCTACCGGAATTGCAGTGCATTTTCCTATCTGTCTGTTTGATTGGAAATTTAAAACATCTCACATTTCAGGAAATTGGTAGCCTTATAAGATACGAAATCTGACAGTTCATGGCTCAGTCTGTGTTTTGCTGTCTTTATAGGAAATGTGGTAAAAGTTGAAATTAAGGAAAACTAATAAATACCTACCCTAGTTCTCTGATGGTGCATTTTATAATTATCACATCTGCTGCGAAGCGCCTGAAAAATGGCTCTGGAAGGCTGCCAGCACCACAGAACGGCTCGCTCTGTGAAGAAGAACTGGGCAGGAGAGGATGTGGAGTAATGGGCTTTTTACACGAGAGTTTAACCTTGCAATCACGAGTATTACTGGTCTTTCTCCCTTCTGTTTTGTTTGTGTTGCAGTCGCTCTGCATCTTTCAAAGCACATGAGATTCCTGTCCCTCCACACCCTTGCTCTGGGGTTCCCGTGTCACAGCTCAGGAAGGAAATGGACAAGAACAGTCAGCAGGGCTGGTGTGTGCACGACCCTGAGAGAGGGGTGAGGAGAAGCCAGAGAAACAGAGCAGCAGCTCTGACCTCTTGCTACCCTTTGCTTTGGATCTTGGCTCCTTGGCAGGTCAGGAGGACAAATCAAAAATTCAAGGCTGGGCTTCCCTGGTGGCGCAGTGGTTGAGAGTCCGCCTGCCGATGCGGGGGACGCGGGTTCGTGCCCCAGTCCGGGAAGATCCCACATGCCGTGGAGCGGCTGGGCCCGTGAGCCATGGCCTCTGAGCCTGCGCGTCTGGAGCCTGTGCTCCGCAACGGGAGAGGCCACAACAGTGAGAGGCCCGCGTACCGCAAAAAAAAAAAAAAAAAAATTCAAGGCTTACCTACATTATTTAAAATTATAAAGATAATCATGAGAAAGTATTAATTCATAATAAAATAATGGTTACGTTTATCGTGTCAGGCACTGTGCTTAGCAGCTTATGTGAAGTATTTTATTTAATTCTGACAACCTTCAGAGGTGGGTGGTATTATTTTTATTATTATTCCCATTTTAAAGGTGAGGAAATCAAGGTTTAGGGAAAGCACTGGGGTTGCTAGTGAAATCAAGGTGATTGGCCTCATTTGCAGCGTTCTGATTGGCGTTAGAGCCATGTCCACTCTAGGACCGCTTTTCTCAACCAAGCGGGGGAGTGGAGGGGTGAGGACCCTCCTTCCCCCTTCCTGGGTGTGCCTTCTTCCACGCTCTGCATTCGTGCCCATCCACCCAGCTTGTAGTCACAGCCTTTCTGCCTATTAAGATATAAATAGCCTGCAGTGCTTGTCAGGAGGCTTCCCTCAGGGGCTCTGCGTTTTCACCTGACCTCATCCTAAGACCAAGGAGCTTCAAAGCCCAAGCCAAGGTATTAGGGGAAGAACTGTGTTGGGGGAGAAGAGGTGGCTGGAAAGCTGGAGCTTTGTATTAGTTTGCGTTTCTCCATCAGCCAGATCTGAGTCAGCAGTCCTTTGGAGGTGAATGAGTCTCTGGCAATGGACTGGGGGACAAAAACAGGAAAGGGGAGCAGCCACTAAATCTTGCTTTATTAAGCAGTGACCTCAGAGGGGTACAGGAACTTCATCCCCACTGGGGAAACTTATGGAAGAACATATGCCCCAGAATTATCCTGTTCAAGGGGCAAGGAAACTTGGGTATTTATGTCCTAGTTCCTTGGTCACTGGTTGGTTGAGGGCGGCTCGGTGGGGGAATGTTAGTTCTCTGCTGTTTTGGCCTGCCGAATAGGCGGGAAAGCAGGCTTCCATGGTTAGAGAAAGCCCTCAGGCAGAGAAGTGCAGGTGCTGGCACTCGGAAATGAGCCCAGAAGTTACTGGCAAGGAAAGGGCAAGGAGATGGGGCAGGGCGCTGGGGTCCTGCCCGACCTACTACAAGCTTCCTTGGTCTTTGAAACCAGAGGCCCTGAAGTTTTATCCTGAATGGGCATCTAACGGAGCCTCAGCTTCACCAGAAAGTGTTTCTTTTCTAGGTCCAGATAGATAAAAGAACAAAAAGTGATGTTGGATTCAAATTGGGGCACTATTCTGTGTGTGTGTGTGTGTGTGTGTGTGTGTGTGTGTGTGTGTGTTTATATAACTGTCTTCTAAATGCTAGAGGAAATCATGAAAAATTATACCTGTTTTGTGTGGGTTAGGTATTTTCTATAGCTTCCCTTTTCTCCTTTGATTTAAAGGCCACAAGATCCTATCATGCTTCTGTCTCTAAGTAATATAATTGCAATTGTCTACTGCTCTGCATGGCAGTAACCAATTGTAGTTATTCTACTGTTTAATGCATGTATTTATTCAAGTGACAGGAGTACAGGGTCTTGGTGCATTATTCTCCATGACTACTTGGGGGAAAAATTTTTTTTATTAGTTATCTATTTTATACATATTAGTGTATACTTGTCAATCCCAATCTCCCAGTTCATCCCACCACCACCCCAAGCCTGCTTTCCCCCCTTGGTGGCCATACAATTGTTCTGTACATCTATGTCTCTATTTCTGCCTTGCAAACCAGTTTGTCTGTATCATTTTTCAAGATTCCACATATATGCATTAATATACGATATTCGTTTTTCTCTTTCTGGCTTACTTTACTCTGTATGACAGTCTCTAGATATGTCCACGTCTCTACAAATGACCCAGTTTTGTTCCTTTTTATGGCTGAGTGATATTCCATTGTATATACGTACCACGTCTTCTTTATCCATTCGTCTGTCGATGGGCATTTAGGTTGCTTCCATGACCTGGCTATTGTAAATAGTGCTGCAATGAACATTGGGGTGTATGAGTCCTTTTGAATTATGGTTTTCTCTAGGTATATGCCCAGGAATGGGATTACTGGGTCTCTATGACTACTTTAAATGATAGTTACAGCACGTTTTTGTCCACTCATTCTAATGATCCCTTTGTGAGACAAATGGGTAGCAAGTATTCTGTACACGGAGAACTTTGCAGCTTCTATATGCAATCCAAATGATTTTTTTTTAAAGAAAAAAAATAACTAATTCATTCACTTAACAGCTATTTCTGGAAAGAATAGTTATTTGGCTGAATTCAAAGCTTCCCTCATCTGCCACTTAATTTGTGTGTGTGTGTGTGTGTGTGTGTGTGTCTGTGTCTGTGTAGTTTAGATGGATATCAGCCATTGTTATCAATTAACAGAAAAAAATGCATTGAGAGAGTTTTTAAAGAGTATATATCTGTACTGGATGTCCGTGGGGATTTAGGGAGGATTAGTCTCTCCAAAATCTCTCTCCTTTTTTTAAAAATTAATAAAATTTTTTTAATGAAGCATAGTTGCTATACAATATTATATGCTACAGGTATTCAATATAGTGACTCAATTTTTAAAGGTTATACTCTATTTACAGTTATTATAAAATATTAGCTATATTCCCCATGTTGTACAACATATCCTTGTAGCTTATCTTATTCCCAGTTGTTGTACCTCCTAGTCTCCCACCCCCATATCACCCCTCCCTCATGCCCTCTTCCCACTGGTAAGCACTGTCTGTTCTCTCTCTCTGTGAGTCTGCCATCTCCTTCTTATGTTGTGGGAATTTCCCCAGTGCACGTGAGTATTTGTAGCCTGGTCTTCTCTCCCCCACAGGTGGGAGCCAAGGCAGTCACGGGAGTTAGGTGATCAATCAGAAGCTCCAGATAATCTCATGCCTTGCGCCAGCAATGCGAGGACAAAGCTCTGGTGCATATCTTCCATGGGAGGACTGGGGCCAGGAGTGATGGTGGAATATAGTGGCGACAGTCACAGCAGCAGCATCCACTTGTGAGGGTGTTCTGGCAGATTTTGTGTTTCCTGTTTTTTTGCCTTTTGAAGTTTCCTCTATTTTATTCTTTTAAGAAGTATTTATTGAAAGCCTGCTCTGAGCAAGTCACTCTTTTAGATGGTAGAGATATAGAAGTGAATAAAAGAGATATAGTCCTTGGGATAGTTTGTAAAAATAACCACAGATTCCTCTCCCTGCATCTAGGACCAAGCGATGTTGCAGATCCTTCCAACTAAGAGGCAGAATCTGTTCTTCTACCCTTTGAATCTGGGTTGGGCAATGGCACTGGCACAAATGTGACTCACTCACAAGGGCATGAAAAGCACTTGTGCGTTGGAACCCTGACCACCACAAGAACAAGCCCAAGCTAGGCAGCCAGAGGGTAAGAGGTCACTTGGAAAAGAAACAAAACAGGCCAACTGAGAGCTGGCCAGCCTTCCACTGACTCAGTTAATGAATGCGCGTATTTTAGTAAGGTTCAGTCAAGATCAACAAAACCTGCCCCAGCCCGGAGAACCGCCCAGCTAAGCCCAGCCCAAACTGCCAAACTATAGTATTAGGAGCTAGATACATGGTTCTGTTCTTAGCGACTAAGTTTTGGGGTGGTTTATTAACTCAGCAAGAGTTAACTGATAGCACCTTTTCCCTCATGGTATTTACACTCTAGTGGGGAGAGATAGTCTATAAAAATATACAGCATAATCTCAGCTTGTGAAATCTCAGGTGTACAGCAAAGTGATTCAGTTATACATACATATATATCTATTTTTTTCGGGTTCTTTTCCCTTATAGGTTATTACAAAACATTGAATATAGTTCCCTGTGCTATACAGTAGGTCCTTGTTGGTTATTTATTTTATATATAGTAGTGTGTATATGTTAAACCCAAACTCCTAATTTATCCCTCCCTACCCTTTCCCCTTTGGTAACCATAGGTTTATTTTCATGTCTGTGGGTCTATTTCTGTTTTGTATATAAGTTCATTTGTATCATTTTTCTTTAAGATTCCACATGCAAGCGATATCATATGACATTTGTCTTTCTCTGTCTGGCTTACTTCACTTAGTATGATCATCTCTAGCTCCATCCATGTTGCTGCAAATGGCATTATTTCATTCTTTTTTATGGCTGAGTAATATTCCATTGTATAAAATACCACACCTTCTTTATCTATTTATCTGTCCATGGACATTTAGGTGGCTTCCATGTCTTGGCTATGGTAAATAGTGCCGCTATGAATATTGGGGTGCATGTATCTTTTCGAATTATGGTTTTCTCAGGATATATGCTCAAGAGTGGGATTGCACGATCATATGGTAGTTCTCTTTTTAGTTTTTCGAGGAACCTCCATGCTGTTCTCCATAGTGGCTGTACCAATTTACATTCCCACCTACAGTATAGGAGGGTTCCTTTTTCTCCACACCCTTTCCAGCATTTTTTACTTGTAGACTTTTTGATGGTGGCCATTCTGACCAACATGAGATAGATACCATATAGTTTGTGACACAGAGATTTACTGAAGAATATCCTGGTGGTCTGAAATAGGTGATGCATCTTGACTGTTCCCTGGTGGTATGAGACATTCAGCCCCAAATGGCTAGTGAGGGCCGGAGGTGTGTACAAAGCGGTTTCTGAGACAGCATGCCAAGAGTCAAAGCTGGTGATACGTGTCGAGGCACAGTAGCAAGGCAGAAAGACATGGATTGGTAAAATAAAATTAAACGTGAGAACCACAAGATTGGGGCTCCATGGAAAAACCACAGTGGTGGACCCACAGTGGGTTGAAGGGTAGTCGGAGGAGAATGGGGTTTAATAAAAAGGTCTTTCTATTCTTTGCTCGGTGCTTAGCCAGATAAGATCTAAAGAAGGAGCTGGAGGGGCGAGAGGGGATGAGGGATGCTTTTCCAGGGAAGAAAATTCAAATGTGGGTATACATGAGCCGGGGTCTCCCTACTGCCTGAAGATTATTCAAGGAGAAGAGTTAGTGTAGAACAGGGCAGAGAACATTCAGGTTCACAGTCCTCAATGGAGAGCATATTTGGGACAGTTCCAGTAGATGAGATGGCTGTGGACATGCTGTGACTCCACCCCAGATGCTGTAGGTCTGTGGCCATGTGCATGGTTTCAGCTTGCAGTGCTTCCAGAGACAACACTGTCCAGTAGAACTTTCTCTGATGATAGAAATGTTCTATATTTCTTCTGTCCATTAGGGTAGCCACATGTGGCTGTTGAGCGCTTGGAACGTGGCTGATGTGACTAGGAGCTGAAATTTAAATTTTATTTAATGCTAATTAATTAAAATTAAAATTTTAATAACCATATGTAGCTAGTAGCTACCAACCCTTTTGGACAGCACTATTCTAGAACATTTACTCACAGGGTCTCTGCCTTTGATCTGGTGATGGGAATATTGTGGGAGGTCAGGGGCCCCACGAGAGCTGAGACTTCTTTTGTTTTATTCTAACACCTAGAACAAAGCCTGGCACAGGGTAGGTACTCAATTAACATTTGTTGATATGTTAATTACTTAATTAACGACAGAGAAGGATAACCAATCAGACTTAACACTCTTAGATCAATACTCATTTTTTACCAAATTGCCACCATCTCGGTTTCCCTTCTGGGGCTGACTCCATGGTGTGGGATGATCTATGTCAAAACTTCTCTTTGAAAGCCCCTTGCTAAGGACGGGACGAAGACAGAGTCTCCATCCAGTCTGTCTTCAGATGATCCTTTCACTTCAGGCTTAGTTGTTACATATTAACATTTTAAAAGGTGTATTATTTTTTGCAAAGTTTATAGACAATAAAGCATTGAAAAACTAATACATTGTAAATTCTCTGTCCTTCAGAGGACCATTATCTAGCTTTTTACCATATGAAAACAGTCACAGTAACTACTATTGATTTAGACATACTATGTGCTGAGCATACCTTGCAGATAGTATTTCTAATCTTTACAGCAATCCTACCAGTAGGAATTTCCATCTCCATATTACAGATGAAGAAGCTAAGGCCCAGAGATACTTGATTTACTTGTCCAAGGTCACACAACTTCCATATGTCCCACTTTTCACTGTACCATATTGACTCAAAACACTGTAGTTACATCCTTCAAGAAGCCCAAGAGCATTGGAATGTAGTAAAGAAATAAAGTTCATTGCAAATTGCTTGTTTTTTTGAATACACAACCCAGAAGAAAACGACCCATTATCTTAACTAGCTCCTTCTTCCTGGAGCCCAAATTTCATTATGCAGCCCATACAGATAGGACAGCCACCTGAAGCACAGGTCTGCCCTGTGGAAGAAGGTGGTATTCAGCCTAGATGATGAATTGCCCCGCATAGGTAATAAATCTGAGAGAGCTTCATGAAGGATAACTACGGAGAGGAAAGATAGGAGTTTCCATTGGGAAGCTGGAGAAGGGAGGTGCATAATTATTGTGGTGAGGTTATTTATGTTGCTACTTTGGGCTTTCATGGGAAATCCTAAAAGCTACATCTCTGGAGCTGGAAACTTGGCAGGAAGACAAAAGAAAATGTTGTCCCATTTCTATCCAAGTGGTTACTGACATGATGGCAACGGGAGTCATTCTCTTTCCAGAAATGATTGAACCCAGCGTACAGTAATCAAAAGGGGGAAATGAGCCTAGCATCAAGTCAGGATGACTCTCTTGTCTTCACTTTCTGCCAGCTTGTAGCACCTGCTGGGAAGTGGTAGCAAGCTGGTTTAAGGAGAACAGGCAGTGCTCTGCCTCATTTTTATCAAAACTTAGCCAACAGAGACGAGTGAGCAATGCAGAGTCAGACTCCGAATGGCATTGCTGAGAGGAATTAAAGATGGTTAAGAAAGAGACTTTAGGGCTTCCCTGGTGGCGCAGTGGTTGGGAGTCCGCCTGCCGATGCAGGGGACACGGGTTCGTGCCCGGATCCGGGAAGATCCCACATGCCACGGAGCGGCTGGGCCCGTGAGCCATGGCCGCTGAGCCTGCGCGTCTGGAGCCTGTGCTCCGCAATGGGAGAGGCCACAACAGTGAGAGGCCCACGTACCAGAAAAAAAAAAAAAAAAAAGAAAGAGAGACCTTAAGGTCATGGGTCCAATTCTTCCTTTTGTATGAATTAAAAATCATTCCGTGGGGGCAGATGAGCTGTTGAAGGACCCCAGGCCAGTCTCCAGAATCCAAGTCCAATCCATTTTGAACAACCCCACTCTTTTTTAAATTTAATTTTTATTTTATATTGGGGGATAGTTGATTTACAATGTTGTTAGTTTCAGGT
The DNA here is from genome assembly GCF_039906515.1 of Pseudorca crassidens. Taxonomy (NCBI): domain Eukaryota; kingdom Metazoa; phylum Chordata; class Mammalia; order Artiodactyla; family Delphinidae; genus Pseudorca; species Pseudorca crassidens. The sequence continues at coordinate 95,960,456 of NC_090298.1, forward strand.
GTACCGCAAAGTGATTCCATTACACGTATACACATGTCCATTCTTTTCCACATTCTTTTCCCATATAGATTATTACCCCACTCTTAAGAACCAATCTCACCATGACTCTGCTCCCTATGGCCTCATTCCCCTCACCCTAGTCATAATTATTGTCATGGTCTTTATTTTTCTCAATACTTTTCTGGAGGCATAATTACCTGTGAATTTAAGTCCTGGGAAAATGCTTGCCTGCTATTTGTCATGTCACTGCTATCTTCCTTATCGCTGCCTACGCCTAGCATCTAGCAGATTTCTGTCACAGAGAGACTACGATTGCGTCATAAGCCTGCTGAGATGTATTTGGAGTAAGCTTGTGCCAGAGAACTCTAGGAGGCTTCTGGACGAGGAAAAGGAGGGGCAACAAGAATAGGTTTAGTGATGTAGTGGTGAGAGCAGTTGTCTCACCATGTATTGAGCACTTAGCATGCACCGTATGTGATGTTAAACATTTTATGTGCTTTGTTTCCTTTAATTCTCACGTTATACTTATGAGATAGCTATTGGTATTATTTGCCTTTTCTGACTAAGGCAACTTAAGCTGAGAGAGCTTAACCACTTGTCAAGTCATGCTCTGCTGTGTAAGCTTAGGTCTTTCCATGACTTTATTCAGGGAGTTGTGTGCCAAGCATGGAAATGCTTTTTTTCACTTGAAGCCCCCAGTGAAATGTGAGACTCCCTGGGCTTTCCTGCAGATCTCTCAAGAGTCCTGCTGACACCTGGGGCTAGAGTGAGGTGTCCAGGTTCCACGTTCCTTCCTGGGTCTGCTGGAGTCACACTCTGGGTCTCCCCTCCCTGCAGGGGCCCTTCTGATTCGTCCCCCTGGTCACAAGGATGCATGTGAATGAATGCAGGGAGTTTCCATGGTCAAAATGATCAGCTGACCATGTCTGTAACTGTGCCTTAGAGTCTACCATTAGCTTCATAACACAAGCTAAACTCTGCTGTTTCTAAATACCTTCTTCAAGGTGCTAGGAGAAGTTCCCAGCTCAGAAGCCAGCAGTCTTGAAAGTTCATTCACTGTTTGGCATTTGAAGTGTACTTTCCTATCAAAGCCATGGTACAAACAGTGGGTAGATTTCTACATTGACCCACAAATCCTTCACTTTAATGTAAATGTCCTTTGGTATTTGTATTACCGTGATGTTATTTCAACTCCATGTAACTACTGTCTAAAAGTTATTTCTTTTAGGAAATGAGGGGAGTTTCTTTCTTTTTTTTTTTTCTTATTTATTTGAAGTATAGTTGATTTACAATGTTTCAGTTATACACACACACACACACTTTTTCAGGTTCTTTTCCATTATAGGTTATTACAAGATGTTGAAAATAGTTCCCTGTGCTATACAGTAGGTCCTTGTTGTTTATCTATTTTATATATAGTAGTGTGTATCTGTTAATCCCAAATTCCCAATTTATCCCTCCCCCACCTTTGGTAACCATAAGTTTGTTTTCTGTATCTGCGAGTCTATTTCTGTTTTGTAAATAAGTTCATTTGTATCATTTTTTTTAGATTCCATGTATAAGTGATAACATATGATATTTGTCTTTCTCTCTCTGAGTGACTTCACTTAGTATGGTCATCTCTAGGTCCATCCATGTTGCTGCAAATGGCATTGTTTTATTCTTTTTAATGGCTGAGTAATATTCCATTGCGCGTGTGTGCGCGCACGCGTGTGTGTGTACACACCACATCTTCTTTATCCATTCATCTGTCTATGGACATTTAGGTTGCTTCCATGTCTTGGCTATTGTAAATAGTGCTGCTATGAACACTGGGGTCATGTATCTTTTTGAATTAGAGTTTTCATCTTTTCCAGATATATGCCCAGGAGTGAGATTGCTGGATCGTATGGTAACTCTCCTCCAGACTGTTTTCCATAGTGGCTATATCAATTTACATTCCCACCAACAGTGTAGGAGGGTTCTCTTTTCTCCACACCCAATGTGAGGGGAGTTTCAATGCAGGAGACACACATCCTTGTCCTTTCAACAGTGGGGCTGGGGACCGACTGCCTGGGCTTGCATAACTGTGACAATAGTGTTTCTTGCCCAGCCAGGATAATTGGCATCCATGGCACAGGGCTCTGGCTGCACTGGGGTTTCCAGCCTTGACACAGGTACTAAGCAGAAGCTGCTACGGGCCACTGTGCATGGAGCTGTGGGAATATTCAGCGAGGCACTGTCTTGGGAAAAACAACCTAAAGCCAGGCAGAGTCCAACTATATACTCTGACAAAACTTTTTTATTTACTTTGTTCATTTTTTTTTATTGTGGTAAAATATATGTAACATAAAATTTACCATCTTAACCATGTTTAAGTGTGCAGTTCAGTGGAAGTAAGTACATTCATACTGTTGCCCAGCCATCACCACCATTCATTTCCAGAATGCTTTTCATGTTGCAAAACTGACTCTGTGTACCCATTAAACAGTAACTCCATATTCTCCCCTCTCCCCAGCCCTTGGCAACCACCATTCTACTTCCTGTCTCTATAAATTGGACCACCCTAGGTACCTCATATAAGTGGAATCATACAATATTTGTCTTGTGACTCGCCTATTTCACTTAGTAAAATGTCCTCAAGTTTCACTCATATTGTAGCATGTGTGGGAATTTCTTTCCTCTTTAAGGTCAAAGATATTCCATTGTACATATATAGAGTACATTTTGTTTATCCATTCATCCACTGGTGGACACTTGGGTTGCTTCTACTTTTTGGGTATTGTGAATAATGCTGCTGTGAACATAGGTGTACAGATATCTCTTTGAGACCCTGCTCTCAATTCTTTTGGGTATATACCCCAAAATGGAATTGTTAGAGCATATGGTAGTCCTATTTTTTAACTTTCTGAAGTTTCTAGTTTCCCTTGTGATTTCTTCTTTGATCCATTGGTTGTTTAAGAGCGTGTGGTTTAATTTCCATAAATTTGTGAATTTTCCAGTTTTCCTTCTGTTATTGATTTCTAACTTCATTTTGTTGTTGGAGAAGATACTTTGTATATTGTCTGTCTTTTTAACTCTATTGATACTATTATTGTAAAATTGGCTATTTCTCTCTTCAGTTCAGTAAATTTTTGCTTCTTATATTTTTTTAATAGATCTTTATTGGAGTATAATTGCTTCACAATATTGTGCTAGTTTCTGTTGCACAACAAAGTGAATCAGCCATATGCATACATATATCTCCATATCCCCTCCCTCTTGAGCCTCCCTCCCACCCTCCCTATCCCACCCCTCTAGGTCATGGCAAAGCACTGAGCTGGTCTCCCTGTGCTATGCTGCTGCTTCCCACTAGCTAACTATTTTATATTTGGTAGTGTATATATGTCGATGCTACTCTCACTTCGCCCCAGCTTCACCCTCCCGCACCATGTCCTAAAGTCCATTCTCTATTTCTACATTTTTTTTTTTTCGGTACACGTGCCTCTCACTGCTGTGGCCTCTCCCGTTGCGGAGCACAGGCTCCGGACGCGCAGGCTCAGCGGCCATGGCTCACGGGCCCAGCCGCTCCGCGGCATGTGGGACCTTCCCAGACCGGGGCACGAACCCGCGTCCCCTGCATCGGCAGGTGGACTCTCAACCACTGCGCCACCAGGGAAGGCCCTCTATTTCTACATTTTTATTCCTGCCCTGCCACTAGGTTCATCAGTACCTTTTTTTTTTTTTTTTAGATTCCATATATATGTGTTAGCATACAGTATTTGTTTTTCTCTTTCTGACTTACTTCACTCTATATGGCAGACTCTAGGGCCATCCACCTCACTGCAAATAACTCAATTTACTTTCTTTTTATGGCTGAGTAATATTCCATTGTATATATGTGCCACATCTTCTTTATCCATTCATCTGTCGATGGACATTTAGGTTGGTTCCATGTCCTGGCTATTGTAAATAGTGCTGCAATGAACATTGTGGTACATGTCTCTTTTTGAATTACGGTTTTCCCAGAATATATGCCCAGTAGTGGGATTGCTGGGTCATATGGTAGTTCTATTTTTATTTTTTTAAGGAACCTCCATACTGTTCTCCATAGTGGCTGTATCAGTTTACATCCCTACCAACAGTGCAAGAGGGGTCCATTTTCTCCACACCCTCTCCAGCACTTATTGTTTGTAGATTTTTTGATGATGGCCATTCTGTCTGGTGTGAAGTGATACCTCATTGTAGTTTTGATTTGCATTTCTCTAATGATTAGTGATGTTGAGCATCTTTTCATGTGCCTCTTGGCCATCTGAATGTCTTCTTTGGAGAAATGTCTGTTTAGGTCGTCTGCCCATTTTTTAATTGGGTTGTTTGTTTTTTTGATATTGAGCTCCATGAGCTGTTTGTATATTTTGGAGATTAATCCTTTGTCCATTGTTTCATTTGCAAATATCTTCTCCCATTTTGAAGGTTGTCTTTTTGTCTTGTTTATGGTTTCCTTTGCTGTGCAAAAGCTTTGAAGTTTCATCACGTCCCATTTGTTTATTTTTGTTTTTATTTCTATTTCTCTAGGAGGTGGGTAAAAAAGATCTTGCTGTGGTTTATTTCAAAGAGTGTTTTTCCTATGTTTTCCTCTAAGAGTTTTATAGTGTCTGGTCTTACATTTAGATCTTTAATCCATTTGGAGTTTATTTTTGTGTATGGTGTTAGGGAGTGTTCTAACTTCATTCTTTTACATGTAGCTGTGCAGTCTTCCTAGCACCACTTATTGAAGAGGCTGTCGTTTTTCCGTTGTATGTTCTTGCCTCCTTTGTCGTAAACTAGGTGACCATATGTGCGTGGGTTTATATACTCGGACAAAACTTAATAAAATTCAGTAACATATTCTTTTGACCCCGTGGTCTCTGCAGAAATCGAGCCTCAGAAATAAAAGAATCTGTATGTAAGGTGACACACACACACAGGCTGTGGCACTCTTTTTTAGCAGCAAAATCTAGAAAACAAGTTAAGTGTCCATCAGCAGCCAATTAATGGTACATGTTTAATATGGAATATTATGCACCTGTTTAATATACCAGTTAGTTTTGGAAGGATGGCCATGAGGTGTTGTTAAAAGGGAAGAGAAATGTAAATGATATGTATATTCTAAATCAAATTTTGTCAAATGGCATCAGCAACAACCCAAAGCAAGTAGAATATGCCCTGTCTCTGAGTCTGTAATGAGAGTTGGTCTGAGAGTGGAGAAACAGGTGGGGTGACTCATACTGGGGGTCAACATTGGTGACCTCTAGGAAGGAGTGGCATGGGGGGATTAGAGATGTCATTTTCTTCGTGCTTCTTTGGCTTGCTTCACTTGTTTTGGAAGCACATGTTGCTTTTCTAAGTATAAACATGGAGATAATAGTAGTTCTTAGAATATAAGGGAACATACCTCTAAAAGCAGAGGAAGTAGGAATGAAATGGGGGAAGGTGAGGCATTCCTAAGGAGCAGCGACTTCTCCACCCTATAATGCCTATAGGCAGAAAAAGAATCTTATTTTGTACCCATAGCTCCTAGCGCCATATCTGGATCAAACATCAAAGGGTGTTGTGATCTGGAGAGCAAAGGTCATTTCCAATTTCTGTCCCCACCCATACCTTCCTGCCACACACACACACACACACACACACACACACACACACACACACACGCTGGATCGTGGGACAGGCAGGAGTCTGAGAGCTGTAGAGTATATTATTTTTGTATATAAGGCATTGAGAAGATTGGCATGGGGTCTTAAGCTAGGGATAACTTTCTGGTAGGGGTTCCATTAAGTCATTTGCACCTAAAATGAGAACTAGCTCATGGGGACATTCTCATACTCTGTGTTTTGGCAGAGTGACCCAAGAAACATGCCAAATAGAGACTGCATAATAGTTCTGTGAGATGATTTATATCTTGTTGAACAAACATTCCTCAGCTCCGTTAGCGTATCAGAGAGTCATCTGCCTGTTTTGATATTTTGATATCATAAATATCATCATCATCATCATCACCAATGCACCTTGAGTGCACTTACAGGCACTCTGTAAAGGCTTTATAACCATTATCTCATTTTATCTGTGTAACAACCCTATGAGGTAGGTTCTATTATTATCCTATTTTACAGAAAGGGAAACTGAGGCAGGATTCAAACACATGATCTCTGACTTCAAACCCACACTCTATTCTAATAAACTTAGGAGGTCAGTTGTTACCACAACTATTTGATTTCAGATTGTTTGTTCGAGCCCCCAGATCTGTGGTCACAGCTGAGTCAACAGTGTTAACAGTCCCACACGGCTTTAATAGAAGTCCAGGGTTGTAATGTAATTAAGTAATGGGCCCGTTGGACTCTGTTGTTCAAAACCCATCAGGAACAATTTTTCCTTTGGACAATACATTTTCAAAATAAGCATGCACAAACAAGAGTGTGTCAAGAGAAGCATGACAAGGAATTTTCAAGCTACTCTTAAGTGAGAACTGACTCTAGGCCAGGCTGTCTACTAAGCATTTTACATGCATCCATGCATCCCATTTTTCAGTCTCATAAGGCTTTAAGAGATGTGCTCTCAGTCTTTCACAGAAGAGAAAACGGGGCTCAGAGTGCTCAAGAATCTTGCCTGGCAGATTCTTGCCTTGTCTTGTCATACAGCTGATAAAGTCAAGCTGGGATTTCATACCAGGCTTGTCCAAGACCAGAGCCTAGGACTGGACCGGAGGCTAGACTGCCTCTAGCTGGGACCCGGGACACTATGGTGTGAAAGCAACTGTAAAGGAGGTTCAGGATGAGCCCAAAGAAAATGGTACTTTGGTGAAAACCCCACATAATTATCTTCTGGATAATCTTACAAAGACATGTTTTGTTGGACCCACAGAGTTGTTGCTATTGTTGTTTTCTTTTTAAGGAGAATTTTACATTGTGATCCTTATTTCCTACTTTTCTTAAAAATTTGAAAGCAAAGCTAGACTTGCATGTTTAGCCTCTGTAGCTGCAGAGTATCTTTGCAAATGAAAAGGCATAGGCTGGCCAAGTCATTACAGTGCCCGCAAAACCTTATGCAATCTCCTACCTACCTGGTTCCCTTAAGTGATCCACCTGGCTCCAGGGGAGAAGAAAGGAACATTTGTGTTCTGTCCAGCTCCTGAAAACAGTGAGTAGAAGGGATGCCAATTCCCACAGCAAAAGCTGTTTCTATCAAGTAGAGCTAGTTGCACATTTAAACCAAGAACCTCAAGAGGCAGTGAGGTTCTCATCTGTAGAAGTAATCAAGTGCAGTTTGAATCCGTCAGATTGTGTGTAAGACTATGATACCGGAGTAGATGACCTCTATCATTCCATCGTTCTGACTTTCACTTAATAGGTTCTTAATATCTACCTTTGGGTTTCAAGTCCCAGCTAGAACATTTTCTTGCAGGGCTATTTTTCTTTTTAGGAAAACAATACCCATCAAACAGGGAAGAAAATTGGTGCGGTATTTGCATGTCCCCCACCAAACAGGTATTATCTTAATGATAAAATATTAGCTAGAAAGAGCAGATAACTGTAGCCAGATATTTTATTCAATCAGGATTTTCTTTGCCTGCAAGTAGCTGGATATTGTTTTCTGCCAGTTAATTTCCATGTAAGCTATTGCAAGATTCTTACAGGTGGACATTTACAAATAACGGTTGAATTCCCAGGGAAAAGGGGGCTTCTTGACAGATCTAACCCTAGCATTTTACATTCACACTAAAGTAGAAATGGCTGGCCATGGTTCTATTATTTTAAAACAGTCAAGTATTAAGATAAATCAGTCACTTAGAAGGCATGGTGGTAGGTTCAGAAGAAATACAGTGATCCTGCATCCCCTCACCTCCGAAAAAGGAAAGTCTACTTGTAAACAAAAAGTCTAGATACCACAAGATTTGACGTGCAGTAAAATCAGAATGTAGTAAATGCCACAAGTAGGCAACATGCATTTGTGAAGTCAAGACAGCACAAGATAAGAGCAAGCAGTGAAGACTCTGGGGACCCAAGAGGGACTGACTAGTGGCACTCTGACACTGTGTGGGGACTGAGAGGGTGCTGGCATCATCTAAGTGGTCTGACAACAAGTCAGCTCTATGTGATTCTTGCCCTGCAGGAAAGAGGGCTCAGTATTGGCAGATCTTGAACACAACAGAAACGCAAACATTTCAATTAGCGCCACTGTAGTATCTTGATTCTGCAAATAATACTGTGATGATTTCCAAATTTTGAGATTCAAACATCTTTTGGGCCACCAGTTTGAGACCTCTGCTGGGGAGGATATCGCAGAGCTACTTGCAGTAGAATCAGGAAGTTTCTGGAGATCTTGCCTAGACCTGGGGTCTTGCTAGGAGGCCCTGGGTCAGACTGTGCCAGCAGCTGCAACTTACCTGAGTGGAAGGTCCACTGCAGCCCCTTCTCATGATACTTTGTCCATATCACCATTGGGAAAGCTGAAATCATAGGACTTAAACAGCAACGTGGCCAGCAGATGTTGTGCTGCCTCGTTCTGCCTCCTGCATGTTTTTTCAAATTTACTGAAAAACATTCTCAACCATCACAGCCTGGCTGGGGTGCTGTGGGACTCAGGGTTGCACTAAAATAATCGTCATTACTAACTTAGATGGGCACTTAGAGAATAGTTGACTTTGTACATTTAGTGAGTAGAGCCTTGGGGGGTAGAACCAGACTCTCCCCTGCTGATCCAGTGCCTGGGAGTCAGCCCCCCAGACTTGCATTCTGGGACTCTCGGCCATCCATCCCTTCTGAGGCTGCGCTAGGCCTGTAAAGTCTTTTCTCCCAACAAAGAAAACCAGGTGCTGGATGATTGTGTGTCCCTCGGCCCCTCTAACCCATGCTCCCAAAGCCCAGTGAACAGCCAGGCTGTGGGGGATCCCCAAGAAACCACCTGCCCTGCTGTTTCAGGATTAATGGAATCAAGTGATGCAGCAAAAATGCCATGACAGAACCTTATGCTTCCAATCCTCTCGGTGTCATTTAGCTAAAGAAACCGTCAACGAAAACAAAGGAGAAGAAAACAGCTGGTGGTATAATCCTGCTTTATTCTTCAGAAGAAAGCAAAGCAGAGAGGGAGTCCTTATTTTCACATCTTAGAGGACCCTATTGGCGGAAACTTCTAGGGAACCCGCTGTGTGTGTGTGTGTGTGTGTGTGTGTGTGTGTGTGTGTAGTTGTAACTCCAACTTGATTGTGAAACGTTAGAGCTGGGATTTAGCTGCAGCCCCTCCCTCTCCAACATGGCCCTTTGTGGGTCTCGACAGAGTTTTACTTCAAACAACTCAATTTCAGGGATTTCATAGCTCTTTATAAACCCAGCAGTCAGGAGCACATTTGATTTCCCTGCTTCAAGAAAAGAGAAACCAGGGCACTGAGTAAACTCAGGCCGATTGGTGTGGTCGGGGGGTAAGGGCATGGGCAGAGTCTGACATTTGAGTTCCATCCACTGGCAAACAATACTATTTCTTGACAAATTTCAAATTCTGCTCTTGAGGGAGGAACTGTAGTTGTGACTTTGTTTCTTCAAAGACATGGAATCAGGCACTCAAATGTGCCCTCGATAATGCAGGGGTTTGCAGGAGGTGACTGCAAATGGGACAAGTCAAGGATGTTAATGGCTAAGGCGGATGAACAGGTGATTCACTTTCTTTTTGAACTCTCCACCTCTCCACCTTCTGGGGATTAGATCTCCCCCTCCTGAGAAAGCAGATTGGCTGTGGTGGAGAGCCCAGATGCTGGCTGGAGTCTCATTTGAGACAGTCTGCTGATCCTGCTGTCACTTAGCTCTAGGCCTTTCTAAAAAAATATATTTCTCAAGCTTGTGTACAGAGCTAAGTGGACCTGGAATGGTGGAGAATACTGGAGAATTGGGGGCTGAACCCAGGGTGAAATGATTACAATGTAAAATAATCCTTTTTAGAAAGTCTCAAATTTTAAAAGTCTTGTCCTGGAGTTTGAGAATTACAGAGCTGTGATGAACAGTGGCTGAGCCATGACGTGGCAAGTTAGTATCCAGCTTTTCCTAGTGTATATTATCAAGGTCGTCTTCTACGTTAAAAAAAAAAATCAGAAGTAATACTTACTCACCAGAAAATCATTTATACATCCAAAAACCAGGACTTTTGTGGCTTAATACCAAGTGCTTTATTTAGGTTAATAAAAGTGAATATTTATCAAATGTTTATCATGTGCCAGGGACTGCACTGAGTTAGCACATAACATAAATTATTTAACTTAATTTTCACAATCCTATGAAAGAATAAGATTATCCTTAGCTTACAGATGGATAAATTAAAGCATGAAGAAGGTAACTAATATGCAAAAGATGGCACAGATAGTGAGGGGCACAGCTCTCAGTAGGCAGAGCTGGGACTCAAACTCAGGGATCTGGGGCAAAGGCTCAAGTGTTGACCTCCTGCCACCTCTAGACCCATTGTTCGGCGTGTGCATTCCTCCATGTTTCTATTACTCCATACTGCACCCTGTCTCTGGGCTCCAACTCTACTTCTTGGCAGAATTTTAGGTTTCCTATTTGGGAGCCCGTAGAGGTGGGCCAATGGGTCTGAATATGTCCCCTTTGCAACGATAACACCCTAGATACTACCAGCAGCACAGACTTGGTTATGTACTGGCTGTGCTCCCTGCACATTTTTGTTACAACACAATCTAGCACCTGTAAATGGAATTAATTAAATTTAACACAAATTAGACCAGCCAAAGTTCAGAGTGAGTTAAGGAAGAATCTATTTCACCAATTTCTATGAAAAGTACTCAGGGAAACTGTTCTCTCAGGTTTGTGGTAAACAAAATCCCCAAGTGAAACTTTTTCCATAAGTATTCTTACTGATTTTTATTATTTATTTATTATTTTTTAAACATCTTTATTGGAGTATAACTGCTTTAAAATGGTGTGTTAGTTTCTGCTGTATAACAAAGTGAATCAGCTATACATATACATACATGTATATGATAGCTGAGCCTCCCTCTTGCATCTCCCTCCCACCCTCCCTATCCCACCCCTCTAGATGGTCACAAAGCACCGAGGTGATCCCCCTGTGCTATGCAACTGCTTCCCACTAGCTAGCTATTTTACATTTGGTAGTGTATATATGTCCATGCCACTCTCTCACTTTGTCCTAGCTTACCCTTTCCCCTCCCCGTGTCCTCAAGTCCATTCTCTATGTCTGAGTCTTTATTCCTGTCCGCCCCTAGGTTCTTTAGAATCACTTTTTTTTGATTCCATGTATATGTGTTAGCATACAGTATTTGTTTTTCTCTTTTTGACTTACTTCACTCTGTATGACAGTCTCTAGGTCCATCCACCTCACTACAAATAACTCAATTTTGTTTCTTTTTATGGCTGAGTAATATTCCATTGTATATACATGCCACATCTTCTTCATCCATTCATCTGTCAATGGACACTTAGGTTGCTTCCATGTGCTGGCTATTGTAAATAGTGCTGCAGTGAACATTGTGGTACATGACTCATTTTGAATTATGGTTTTCTCAGGGTATATGCCAGGTAGTGGGATTGCTGGGTCGTATGGTAGTCGTATTTTTAGTTTTTTGAGGAACCTCCATACTGTTCTCCATAGTGGCTGTATCAATTTACATTCCCACCACCAGTGCAAGAGCATTCCCTTTTCTCCATGCCCTCTCCAGCATTTATTGTTTGTAGATTTTTTGATGATGGCCATTCTGACTGGTGTGAGGTAATACCTCATTGTAATTTTGATTTGCATTTCTCTAATAATTAGTGATGTTGAGCATCCTTTCAATTGTTTGTTGGCAATCTGTATATCTTCTTTGGAGAAATGTCCATTTAAGTCTTCTGTCCATTTTTGGAATGGGTTTTTTGTTTTTTTGATATTGAGCGGCATGAGCTGCTTGTATATTTTGCAGATAAATCCTTTGTCAGTTGCTTCGTTTGCAAATATTTTCTCCCATTCTCAGAGTTGTCTTTTCGTCTTATTTATGGTTTCCTTTGTTGTGCAAAAGCTTTGAAGTTTCATTAGGTCCCATTTATTTATTTTTGTTTTTATTTCCCTTTCTTTAGGAGGTGGGTCAAAAAGGACCTTGCTGTGATTTATGTCATAGAGTGTTCTGCCTGTGTTTTCCTCTAAGAGTTTGATAGTGTCTGGCCTTACATTTAGCTCTTTAATCCATTTTGAGTTTATTTTTGTGTATGGTGATAGGGAGTGTTCTAATTTCATTCTTTTACGTGTAACTGTCCAGTTTCCCCAGCACCACTTATTGAAGAGGCTGTCTTTTCTTCAGTGTATGTTCTTGCCTCCTTTATCAAAAATAAGTTGACCATATGTGCGTGTGTTTATCTCTGGGCTTCCTATCCTGTTCCATTGATCTATATTTCTGTTTTTCTGCCAGTACCATCCTGTCTTGATTACTGTAGCTTTCTAGTATAGTCAGGGAGCCTGATTCCTTCAGCTCCATTTTTCTTTCTCAAGATTGCTTTGGCTATTTGGGGTCTTTTGTGTTTCCAAGCAAATTGTGAAATTTTCTGTTCTAGTTCTGTGGAAAATGCCATTGCAGTTTGATAGGGATTGCATTGAATCTGTGGATTGCTTTGGGTAGTATAGTCATTTTCACAATGTTGATTCTTCCAATCCAAGAACATGGTATATCTCTCCATCTGTTTGTATCATCTTTAATTGCTTTAATCAGTGTCTTATACTTTCCAACATACAGGTCTTTTGTCTTCTTAGGTAGATATATTCCTAGGTATTTTATTCTTTTAGTTGCAGTGGTAAATGGGAGTGTTCCCTTAATTTCTCTTTCAGATTTTTCATCATTAGTGTATAGGGATGCAAGAGACTTCTGTGCATTAATTTCATCTCCTGCTACTTTACCGAATTCATCGATTATCTCTAGTAGTTCTCTGGTAACATCTTTAGGATTCTCTACATATAGTATCATGTCGTCTGCAAACAGTGACAATGTTACTTCTTCTTTTCTGATTTAGATTACATTTATTTCTTTTTCTTCTCTGATTGCTGTGGCTAAAACTCCCAAAACAATGTTGAATAATAGCGGTGCGAATGGGCAACCTTGTCTTATTCCTGATCTTAGTGGAAATGCTTTCGGTTTTTCACCATTGAGAACGATGTTGGCTGTGGGTTTGTCATATATGATCTTTATTACGTTGAGATAAGTTCCCTCTATTTCTACTTTCTGGAGGGTTTTTATCATAAATGAGTGTTGAATTTTGTCAAAAGATTTTTCTGCATCTATTGAGATGATCATATGGTTTTTCTTCTTCAATTTGTTAATATGGTGTATCACATTGATTGATTTGCATATAATGAAGAATCCTTGCATTCCTGGGATAAACCCCACTTGATCATGGTGTATGATCCTTTTAATGTGCTGTTGGATTCTGTTTGCTAGTATTTTGTTCAGGATTTTTGCATCTATGTTCATCAGTGATATTGCCCTGTAGTTTTCATTTTTTGTGACATCTTTGTCTGGTTTTGGTATTGGGTGATGGTGGCCTCGTACATAGAATGAGTTTGGGAGTGTTCCTCCCTCTGCTATATTTTGGAAGAGTTTGAGAATGATATGTGTTAACTCTTCTCTAAATGTTTGATAGAATTCACCTGTGAAGCCATCTGATCCTGGGCTTTTGTTTGTTGGAAGATTTTTAACCACAGTCCATATAAGTGCTTGTGATTGGTCTGTTTATATTTTCTCTTTGTTCCTGGTTCAGTCTCGGAAGGTTGTGCTTTTCTAAGAATTTGTCCATTTTATCCAGGTTGTCCATTTTATTGGCATAGATTTGCTTGTAGTAATCTCTCAAGATCCTTTGTATTTCTGCAGTGTCACTTGTTACTTCTCCTTTTTTATTTCTAATTCTATTGATTTGAGTCATCTCCCATTTTTTCTTGATGAGTCTGGCTGATGGTTTACCATTTTTGTTTATCTTCTCAAAGAACCAGCTTTTAGTTTTATTGATCTTTGCTATTGTTTCCTTCATTTCTTTTTCATTTATTTCTGATCTGATCTTTATGCTTTCTTTCCTTCTGCTAACTTTGGGGTTTTTTTGTTCTTCTTTCTCTAATTGCTTTAGGTATCAGGTTAGGTTGTTTATTTAAGATGTTTCTTGTTTCTTAAGGTAGGATTTTATTGCTGTAAACTTCCCTCTTAGAACTGCCTTTGCTGCATCCCAAAGGTTTTGGGTCATCGTGTTTTCATTGTCATTTGTTTCTAGGTATTTTTTGATTTCCTCTGTGATTTCTTCAGTGATCTCTTGTTATTTAGTAGTGTATTGTTTAGCCTCCATATGTTCGTATTTTTTACATATTTTTTCCTGTAATTGATATCTAGTCTCATAGTGTTGTGGTCAGAAAAGATACTTGATACGATTTCAATTTTCTTAAATTTCCCAAGGCTTGATTTGTGACCCAAGGTATGATCTATCCTGGAGAATGTTCCATGAGCATGTGAGGAGAAAGTGTATTCTGTTGTTTTTGGATGGAATGTCACCTAAATATCACTTAAGTCCATCTTGTTTAATGTATCCTTTAAAGTTTGTGTTTTCTTATTTATTTTCATTTTGGGTGATCTGTCCATTGGTGAAAGTGGGCTGTTAAAGTCCCCTACTATGATGGTGTTACTGTTGATTTCCCCTTTTATGGCTGTTAGCATTTTCCTTATGTACTGAGGTGCTCGTATGTTGGGTGCATAAATATTTACAGTTGTTATATCTTCTTCTTGGATTGATCCCTTAATCATTATGTAGTGTCCTTCTTTGTCTCTTGTAATAGTCTTTATTTTAAAGTCTGTTTTGTCTGTTATGAGAATTGCTACTCCAGCTTTCTTTTGATTTCTATTTGCATGGAATATGATTTTCCATCCCTTCTCTTTCAGTCTGTTTGTGTCCCTAGGTCTGAAGTGGGTCTCTTGTAGACAGCATATATATGGGTCTTGTTTTTGTATCTATTCAGCCAGTGTATCTCTTTTGGTTGTAGCATTTAATCCATTTACATGTAAGGTCGTTATTGATATGTATGTTCCTATTACCATTTTCTTAATTGTTTTGGGTTTGTTATTGCAAGTCTTTTCCTTCTCTTGTGTTTCCTGCCTAGAGAAGTTCCTTTGACATTTGTTGTAGAGCTGGTTTTGTGGTGCTGAATTCTCTTAACTTTTGTTTGTCTGTGAAGGTTTTAATTTCTCCATCAAATCTGAATGAGATCCTTGATGGGTAGAGTAATCTTGGTTGTAGGTTTTTCCCTTTCATCACTTTAAATATGTCCTGCCACTCCCTTCTGGCCTGCAGTTTCTACTGAAAGATCAACTGTTAACCTTATGGGGATTCCCTTGTATGTTATTTGTTACTTTTCCCTTGTTGCTTTTAATATTTTTTGTTTGTATTTAAGTTTTGATATTTTGATTAGTATGTGTCTTGGCATGTTTCTCCTTGGATTTATCCTGGACGGGACTCTCTACACTTCCTGGACTTGATTAAGTATTTCCTTTCCCATATTAGGGAAGTTTTCAACTATAATCTCTTCAGATATTTTCTCAGTCCCTTTTTTTTTCTCTTCTTCTTCTGGAGCCCCTATAATTCGAATGTTGGTGCGTTTAATGTTGTCCCAGAGGTCTCTGAGAGTGTCCTCAATTCTTTTCATTCCTTGTTCTTTATTGTGCTCTGCAGTAATTATTTCCACTATTTTATCTTCCAGGTCACTGATCTGTTCTTCTGCCTCAGTTATTCTGCTATTGATTCTTTCTAGAGAATTTTTAATTTCATTTATTGTGTTGTTCATCATTGTTTGTTTGCTCTTTAGTTCTTCTAGGCCCTTGTTATATGTTTCTTGTATTTTGTCCATTCTATTACCAAGATTTTGGATCATCTTTACTATCATTACTCTGAATTGTTTTTCAGGTAGACTGCCTATTTCCTCTTCATTTGTTTTGTCTGGTGGGTTTTTACCTTGCTCCTTCATATGCTGTGTATTTCTCTGTCTTCTCATTTTGCTTATCTTACTGTGTTTGGGGTCTCCTTTTCGCAAGCTGCAGGTTTGTACTTCCCATCGTTCTTGGTGTCTGCCCCCAGTGGGTAGGCTTGGTTCAGTGGGTTGTGTAGGCTTCCTGGTGGATGGGACTGGTGCCTGTGTTCTGGTGGATGAGGCTGGATCTTGTCTTTCTGGTGGGCAGGACCATGTCCAGTAGTGTGTTTTGGGGTGTCTGTGAACTTATTATGATTTTATGCAGCTGGTCTGCTAATGGGTGGGTTTGTGTTCCTGTCTTGCTATTTGTTTGGCACAGGGTGTCTAGCACTGTAGCTTGCTGGTCGTTGAGTGGAGCTGGCTCTTAGCGTTGAGATGGAGATCTCTGGGGGAGCTTTCTCCATTTGATATTATGTGGGACCAGGAGGTCTCTGGTGTTCCAGTTTCCTGGACTTGGCTCTCCCACCTCGGAGGCTCAGGCCTGACACCCGGCCAGGGCACCAAGACTTGTTTTTTAGGAATTCTGGGGTATTTTTTTCTTTGTTTTCTTTCTTTCAGGTATTTTTTTTTCTTACTTAGTTGCAATGAAATTTCCAGGAATGAAGCCATAGGCAGGTGAATGGTCTCCAATTCAAAGCCAGGTGTTTGTCAAGCTCTTGCTAGTTCTTGTTTTCTTCGTTTCCCTGGAGGGAGAACCAGGAGGTGGTACCCAGCTGATGGTCCCTACTGCTTCCCCATGTGGACCAGTGCACACATGTCCTCTCGCTGCCTCTGCTCTTGGACTGGCAGCCTGTGAACACACTTCCCAATCCAGGATATGTAGGGCCGTGGTACAGACCGTCTGTATATTTCTCACTCTGTCCCATCTGCCACAGATCAGCTGCTTCATCCTCTTCTGACAGCCTCAAATGCTTCCCTTCCAGTTATGAAGGGAACTTTATAGTCCTTTCTGGTGTCCAAGATCTTCTGCTAGTTATCATCCGGTGTTCTCTGAGAGCTGTTGCATCTGTAGATGTATTCCTGATATATCTGTGGAGAGAGATGAACTCCACATCCACCTATTACTTTGCCATCTTGAATCCTTACTAATTTTAAATGGTGTTATGCTAGCCTCACTTCTCTCCACTCCCCAGCCCTCAGCAATTTATTTTCCCTTTAAAGATTTTCTTTTTACAACTTCCCTTTGTGAATGCACGTCAGCTTTTAGCAACAAATGCAAGCAGAATCCTTTTTTGGTACTTTCTTCGTTCCTTTTTCAAAATATGACTCTCGAAGTCTGGTACTCTAATCTTACGTTTCTAATGCATTAATTAGATTCTTTCTGTGCCGTGATTTTGGCCAATTACCTAGATTGAAAAGAAGACTGAGAAAGGAACTCAGCTGTAAGGAATATTTCAGGTCCATCAGTAGGGAAATGGCAAAAACAAATTTTAGTATATTTATGCTATATAAGTGATAGCATAGTTAAAAATGATGAGATACAAAGTAAGTTCTAACATGGTAGAGCAAAATCACAGTATAAATATATAAAAGCATTTTTCATTTCATTTATGTAAAAAGCAGTCACCAAGCAATGCTGTATCTTTTCCCTGTGAGGACACATACATGGATGCAAATGAATAGAATAAGGTCTTCAGATCTTTCGAGATGCATTCCAAACCATACCAACATCCTCAGGAAGGAGAGAACAGAGGTACCAGGAATGAGCAGTGTTAAAGGGGGCTTGAGTCTTATCTACATTGCTTTAATGTGAAAAGAAAAATGAATTCATGGATTTCTTCTATAATTAAAGATCAATTTTAAAAATGTAAAAGAATAACTTCAGCTTTAGGAAAGGCTACCAGTGGTTCCCAGATAGACTTTTACTTGTTTCTTGGTGCATACAATCCCTTATCGCCTTTTATTCACAACTACAGTTAGAATTGAAAGGTAAATTCTCCTGGACTAGGTCACAAGGAGATCTCACCTTCCAGCAGAATGTAAATGAGTGAGTGTTTCCTTGAGATCGTCTTTTGTTTGGGAGGTGGCAGGGCTGCAGGCTCAGAGCTGAGGAAGCATTGGTTTTCCTGGGGTAATACTTAATCAGATTTACATTTCTTCTGGGGGTTGCCCTGGTTAAGTGGTCAGTCTCTCAGCAGAGTTTTCCCAGTTTTTAAAATTTTATTCTTCTCCTTATTTTTTGCTGGAGTCTACACCCAAAGTCCTGTCCAAGCAGCTTACCTCTTCGGTAAATTTTTATAGACTCCAGACTTTTTTGGAAGCCAAAGCAAAACCAAACATCAAGCCAAGAAACAACCCCACTGCAGTGGTGACAGTATGTCTCCTTATTAATGACCTCAACAATCTGTAAATTCTGATGACCAAGAAACACGTCATCTCAGTTGAAATACAATCCAGAAACTGCAAACCTGCATGCGTTTGGCACCCAGTCTGCCAGGGAACTGGATCTCCGGGACCTTCCGGTGGAAATGACCTGGAGATAAGTTAGTGACCCCACATGCTCTGTGTCCTTCACTGTATCTGGGCTGATTCATGGTCGTCGCACCGCCTCCAGAGGATTTGCTGCAAAATCTCTGAGCTCAGAGAAATGAAGGAATTGAGAAATTGGGCAAATATTGGGGCTGGGTGGTCTAAGAAAAAGCTGGGCAGGGGAGAACGTGGGAAAGTAAGATGAGATGGTGCAAGGAAGAAGAGTGGGCAGCAGAGCAGGTGAAGGAAGAGCCGAAAGCTGCAGAGGGTCTGGAGGAGAATGAGATGGTGAGCGGGGTAGTGAGTTCTAGATGTGCAAGTTTGTTGAGATGGGGCCTCACTGTATCCCTGAGGCTATTTCCAATTTAGGTTCACCTTTCTCTCTCACCCAAGACAATCATGCCCCAAAGGTACTTCCATAAACAGATACTCTAAGTGGCCACAAAGTACTTTCTGTGTGAGCTGAGCTGCAGGACTAGCTCCACTTTCAACCAGATGGCTACCCTCTGGCTCTTCTTAGTAGACAGAGAGCTGCCCCAAGGGCCACATTTTGACTTTCCTGGGTCCTAGAGACTTTTTGCTTTTGTGGGCCCCTCCTCCTAAAGATAGTGTTAAACATTACATTTCACGATTGTGTTGGAATAAAGGCAAATATATCTTAAAACTCTTTGATTTTAAACTTCATTTTTTTCTTCTGATTTTAAAGGAATGAGAACATTTTTGTTGACCGGCCCCCTGGCCCTCCCCCCCGCCCCCTGCAAAAGTACTGTGAACCCTACGCGCTCCGGCTACAGTGCCTGATGGAGAAGTCATCCCTGCCCCAGATGATTCACACCTTCTTTGTTTCCCCCTATAAATAAATTTAGCCTTGAATCATAAGCTTTCCAGGAACTCCTAATCTGGCTCTTCTCAGATTTTAAGTTCACTGACGTTCTTTCGGCTGTGCCCCCTGCTCAAGTAAATAAATAAATAAAAGCATAAAATCTGATTTAAAGATCAGGGTTCAGTGGCCTTTAAATCTCAAAAGGGTTTGTCAAGGTAAGATAGAAAATCCAGTCCCTGTTAATGAGTAATTACCATGTGCCATTTAATAAATAATCCTATAAATTCCTGTGAGTTAGATGGTGTGACCCTTTTAAAGGATGACCTTTCACAAAGGGCCTCGGTGTGTAAAGGAACATGTTTGAAGTCACACACCAGACTGAGCTGGAGATCTCCGAGATTGAAGCTCCCTGTCTTTTCCCTCTGCCCTCGCTGGTCCCTCTGCTTGGAATTCTCTTCCGCCAGATTCTGACCCTGGCTGGCTCCTTCTTTCCTTCAGGCTCAATTTAGGAGGAACCTGCTCCGAGGGCAACCCTTAGGTCCTTCTTGATTATGTGACACAGTGGTAGTATCTGGCATGGCGTTTTCCATTATCTGGCATTCTTTCTCATTTTCTTTCTCTCTTGTATGTGTGTTCATATTACATAACAGTCTCTTTCTCCCTTCCTCTCACCCCCATCCAAGTATATGAACTCTATATGACAGCAAGGATCTTTTCTCTCTTGTTTACTGTAGGCCTGGCACACAGCATGAGGTCAGTAAAGAGTTACTGATGGAATGACTCAGAATCCAAAGCCTGTATGCCCATAACCAGCATACTATCCTGCCTCTGGGGAAGGCTTCTTTTTTTCTTTTCTTTAAATTTGATACAACCAAGCACATTTTAAATTGAGGTGGTGTGACTTAATGAAGAGGAAGCACAGGCTCAAAGTTCACAGGCTACATGAATTTTGAGAAATTGTTTGACCTTCTTATGCTTTGATTTCTTAAAAGAAATAAAACCCAAGAATGAGAGAACAGTACCTCCCGCTCTAAATATAAGAAATAATCGAAAAATGAAATGCACCTTTAAAGTGTACAAATGATAATATTAATGAAGGTTAAGGTAGCCCGAGGAATGTCATGGAATACTCGAGACATAGCTCATCAATAGCACAGTAAGCAGTGAGCTCTGAGATGGTCCATTATGAGGTGCTTTCTGGAGAGAGCTCTGAAAAGCCAGAAAGAAACAATGACTCAGCCAGTATTACTCACCTCTGATGCAAAGAACTGCGAGTTCTGGGCGTTGTTTTCACATTCAGTGTTGCCATCACCTGATGCTACAGGAGGTATGCCTGGGGCCTGAGAGTCCTGTCCATGTGGAAAACAAGACTTTCCACAGGATCGAATGAAATCAAAGCTCTGGGAGGTTTGGGGAGCTTCTCTGGATCTTTTACATCATTTAACCAAGTCCGATAGCTAGACACCACAACTACTTCTGCCCCTTCTGTGTCAAGAGGGTAAAGTAAGAATCAGAACCTGGGCAGACACTTGTGTCAGCAGCCTTTGGGGTCCAAGGTGGGAGCTCTGCATGGCTGGGGAGCATCCTGGAGTCCTGGCAACGATCCTCTCATGGTAGAAACCATCTCTAGGGTCCAAGGCTGTACATCTTGACACTGATGACCTAATGGCTGCTGGATTTTCACTTGTATAGTCATTGCCCTCTCAACGTCCAGCTGATCACTTTGCAGAGCACTTTGGGACAAGTAGGGTCTAATTCGGCCCCAGAATAACAGAGACTGAAATATTTAAGGCTGTAATTTTATATTGGTTTATGGGAGTTTACATATATAACTCTTTTACAATCATAGAAGAGTATGTTCAGAGCAGGTATTTTCCAGTTAAACACACGCATCTGTGTATATTTGACTCTAAAAATATCCTTTTGTAATTGCAGCCTTCAAAGAAGTTGGCCAACGTTAACCAGACAACGATGTTGGCAGATGCCTTTTGTTGTCTAAAGAACATAACTGGGGAGGCTGAGCGACTCCTCTTCTGTGTCAGATTGGAAAGCCCCTCTTGGCAGTGGTCTGGCTGTGCTCTGTTTGCCTTGCTGACAGCATAGCATACCCTATTCTGTAAGAGAAGGCTTGGGAAGCTGTCTGCGTCAGCACTCATTACGGTATCATCTTCAAGCCTCAGCTTTTTTTTATTCAGAGTGGTTAGGGCATCGACACACTTGGGACCCATTTGTTTATATTTTGCATAAGGAGCCTTGTATTTTATTAATTCATCAGAAAAAAATGTGCTTTAGTGACTGATTCTTTGGGAGGAAGTTCAGCGTCTCATTAGAGATCATCATGATAGCCTAATACAATTATGTATGTCAGACTGAATGACATTTGACATTATGGGGTGAGGGAGTCTCTCTAAATGGGACATGACTTAGGACAATGATAAACCCAGGATAGTCTCTGTTTCATTTTTTTCCCCTTCAAACAGAAATATAGATCCATGAGGAATGTGAAAAATACAAAGCCTTAGGGCTTGCTGGTATCTCCTTAGTAGCTGACTCAAGTGCACTGCTCACTAAATTCTCTTGTTTAAGGCTATGACTTGGTGGTGGAAAAAAAAAAGAGTTAGAAATTATGTTTTCCTCTATGTAGGTGTCCAGGGGTCCTAGGAAAATAATATCTCAAGCAAAGCTCTATGGCACAAAAAGTTTGACCGAAAAACCAGTCCAGACTCAGTTGATAGGCTCAAACAAACAGGTTTGTATATGCATGTCAGTGAAGAAGAAGTGACCCGCATATACATTAAAGGTATATCATTATTTAAAATTCCCCATTCATTCAAAAGAGGCCTGCCAAATTGTTTCATATGTCCATTGAAGTTTTGCTAGTCTATCCTGTTAACCAACACCTCACTTCACCTCTTACCAGACATTTAGGCCTCTTCTCTTTCACTTTTCCTTATGTTGAGGACACAGGTCTAAAGGTTTGCTGTGCCTGAAGTTTTGTTACTGAATTGGTTGACTGGACCAGTGCCAGGGAGGTTATTTTTCCAGTCGGTTTCTTGCAGCCAATAATGAAACTGATGCTGAGACTGGGACAGTACAAGCTCTACTCAGTGGCCAAAGAATGGAGAAGTGGGAACCTAGTTCACAAATCAACTTCTCAATTCAGTTCTGGAGGAGGCATGATATATATAGGAAGGTCTAGGTAAAAGGGAGGGAATTGGAAAGGGTGGGAGGAGTACTCATGGGGTGTGGTTTGGACCCAGAACTGACGCAACACTTCAGTCCTTGTGTGGGCTTTTCTCGTTGTTGTCATGGCAGTCGTCAATTGTCATGGCAGTGGTGGGTGTGTCATTTAGCATGCTCTTATATTACAATGAGCATATAATGAAGATCAAGGTCTACTGGATGTCAGATCTGCCACCATCTTGGGCCTTGTTGGTTCTAACCAGTTCTTGGATTTTTCTCTTTGCAACTTCTTCCCAAAACTTAAATAAGAGGAATTTGTTTCTATTCGAGGGAGGGGCAGGGGTATGATTCTGGGGCAACAGCCTTGGTAACAGTTTGACCAAAGACCAAAGCAAAGAAGACCAATGACAAAATTCAAGAAGTGTTTGAGAGGTATCGTGGTACAGCGAATTTGATTAAAAGCCAGACTATAATGAACTTGCTTTCCGATCTTGGGGAAAATCATTTAAACTTGATATCTTCAGTATCACCTTCTGTCTGCTCAGATGACCAAGGGCTTCTCCTGCACAACAACTATGAATTACCCTTTCTCCCTGTCCCACATGGTGCCCAGCACAAGCTTTTTGTATGGCAGGGGTCCAGCAACATATGACTGTGATGTTAATTCTTAAAGATAAGTATTATTCTGTGCTCGAGGCATTTGCTTAGCTTTATTTCTTAGCATTAATAAGAGTAAAAATATTTCTTTACATAGGTAGATCTAGCTTAAGACACTAAAGAGTTTTGGAGAAATTTTGACAATTTTGGCTAATATAATATAATTTTGACAATTTTGGCTAATATACAAATTTTAAATATAAATGAGAATTCTTTCACCTTCAGGAGTTATAAATGGTGTGGTAAAGCAGGCAAGATCCTTTTGCAAATGAATTCACACCATTTTTCACATCCACATGTATTTTAATAAACTACCTTTGCTTAAAATAAGATACACCTGACACAGGAGGGAAGGGGGCAGGGGACAACTTTTAAAAGAATGACATAGCCATAGGACATGACAAAAACTGGTTAGAACCAACTAGGTCCAAGATCGTGGAAGATTAGACTTCCAGTAGACCTCAAGCCTCATTATACTCTCATTGTAATACGTTAGCATAAGCCAAATGACACACCCACCAGCGCCATGGCAGTTCTGAGGCCAACCATGAAAGGTCAAAAAGTGGGCAGTGGCCCGATTCCTGAAAATCTCTGCCCCTTCCTCCAAATAATTGGAATAATCCTCCCACTCATTAGCCTATGAACTTACCCAGCCCATAAAACCTAACCATGCCATATTTCGGGGCCCGCTCTTGCCTTCTGAGGTGGCCCACACTCTCTCTGTCTGTGGAGTGTGTTTCTCTCTAAATAAATCCACTTCTTACCTGTCACTTTGTCTGTCACTGAATTCTTTCTGTGATGAGACATCAAGAGCCTGAACTTCATCAAGTCCTGAGACCAGATGTGTGATCTCAGTTAAAAAATTGTGCGTTCAAGTCCCAATCTGGATTTTGCCTGGGTTTGGGTCCCGGCGCCTGGTTTCAGGTCCTAATCTGAGTTGCACGGTTTCACGTCCGTGTGAACCAACATCTTATACCCACATATTTAGAATTCACCTAGAGATGTCCATTAAAGAGAGGGGAAAAACCAAGATATGTCTGATTTAGAAGTTCACCCACCTGCATGCCAGGAGAGAGACCCTCCTAATTGTTTCACAGCAGATCAGACTGTCTGGAAAGCAGGGGGGAGAAGTGAGTGTGTTACACTCACCTCAGAAGGCACTCTTGATGGTAGCAGAGCAGAGGCCAAGCTGTTTCTAACACATGTGTTTAGCTGCTATGAATGTGCTTATGAAACCTCCTGTGCACCAACATTTTTAGCTCTCCAGGGATCTTATTAGTTATCCCTGAGAAAGCCAGTGACCAGTAGCTCCTCTGGGGAATCTCTGTTCTAGCTTTAAGCCAAATTCCCTGTGCAGGTCCAGAGGAACTATTGACAATGGCTTTGCTAAAAAACACACCTTGACCTGTAGGTTTATCTCTCAAGGGGTGAATTCTCTTACTGAGTTCTCTGGAACAACTGTCAAGTTCTCTGGCTACAAGACACTACTCTTTCAACAAGAACGACATTAGGGTTTGCCTAGACGGAAGACCTTTGTGAAAAGCTAGCTTTCAAGTAAGTACCATAAAACATTTTTTAATGCCACTTGAGCGTGAGAGAGTGTCCTCTTCACTGTGTGTGGCCAAACCATGCTCAAGAACTTTTCCTCCCAGCTCTGAAAAGGGGCATGTGGAAGTGATTGTCAGGAGAGGGGAGCAGCTGTAGACACAGGGTGAAGATTCCGCAGCGACACTCCAAACCAGTTCTGGAAGCTAGGGAACAATGTCAGTCTGTTGTCCAGGAATGCAAACTCAACACAGCGATTTCCTGAAGACCCCAAGAGATGCAGGCAGCAAAAGGCTGAAGTCCAGACTACAGGGATATCTTTGCTGTTCTGCGCAGACAATATTCATGACTCCCTGGTGATGCTTTAAACGAATGTACAGCGTTCATGCACGGACCAAGTCTAGTTGGATAATGTTAGCATGAGGGCTAGACTCTCCTTGTGAAGGGACAGGATATACACAACTTCGAGTCATTGACATCCCAAGGTTAGAAAACACGTTTGAACTGGGAAAATGTTCAAACAAAGCAGAAAAGTAAATTGGGTGAAGCTGTGATTCGGTGGTTATGAAACCCTGAAGTTTTCACTGAAAATGCACGATGCAGTCCTATTATGAGAGACAAACTAGATTAAGCTCCTCTGACATCAGAATCATTTCCAGTGTTTAAAGTCTTAATAGTTCATAATAGGGTAAAGACGGCCAACTGGACTCTGGGTTAAATGACAAAGTCACCAGCCCATCTTAGTGTTCTTTATTTTTTCACTTTCAGAATGTTTGGGTGCTGGACAAACAGCCTGAACTCAGGTTATCTACTCATTCATGTTAATATTTATTATTTTTTCTTTCTCCAGACCATCCCTCCAGCTAAAACTGCAGTGGGTCTGAGACAGGGGGAAATAGCTGCTCCTGACATCCTTCTGGAGAGCTGAATTTGCAGATGGGATCTATTAGTTGCATTTCTAAGCTTGAGAGATCATCTTCCCTTTACCTTAAAGGTAAAACTTTCCTCTCTGATAATCCGCAGAGTGATTTTCTAATCTGCAATTTAGATTACTGGGACCATCTGGGTACATTTGCAAAGCGTGCTGTGTTGTTTTGGAAATAGGTGTCTGGCTATACATCTAAATGTTTCTCCTCCTCCCCCCGCTTTATGGACTCTGTTTTCCAAGTCCCATTTTAAAACATGGAATGGGTTAACCTCAGCATAAATCAGAGACAGACGATTGCTAAAAAGAGGCTTTCGTTTAGCTACCAATTTTAGTGTGGAACTTAAAATGGGAGCGTCTTTAGAAGTATTTTAGGTCGAAGAATAAAAACAGACACACCAGAGGGAGATTTGCCAGCCATATAAATACATAGGCGTTAAGCCCCCTATACAGAAACCAAATATAAATGGAAAGACAATGAGTAAACTGCACATATAAACAGACAAAACCCCAGTGGATAACTCATAAAGAGCTGACAGCAAGGACCATATGTCTTTAAAACTCTCAGCTTTTCTACTCAAGTAATGTGTTATTTGTCCCAGGTTCGCAGTTCACTCATTCCACTCAACATCCTCCTTGGCACTGTTCAGTTTGTCTGCTGTCTACCCGTTTGGGCTTTTGGCAAATGGAGATGCTCTCAACAAGAACAGCTTTTGAGTGTTATTCAGACCCCTGATGGGCCTCAGATTGTATAAAACAAGGATTTGTAGCTCTTGAGGGATGTAGCTCTGTTTGAAGCAAAATATCTTCTCACTTCTTGCCAGCACTTCCACGTGGGGAGCTAATCCCAGAGCAGGCAGCTTTCTTTCTTACGGTGCTAGCGCATAAGTCATTTTCCCAGAGTTTGGGGAGTAGGTGAGCAAACATTAGAAAGTTGACGAATGGTCTCTGATCATCTACTTAAGCAAATCCTGAGCTGTGTTTTCTCTCAGGAAATAGTCTCAGGTAAATACAAGTTAGGAATCCCTCAAACCACTTTTTTTACTATCAAATGAAATGACATATGTGAAAGTGTTGTAAAACTGTAAATCGCTATGTAAGATTATTATTGTTAGAGGGAAGAGAGGGGCTGTAAAAATTGACTTCAGAAGTCATGTCTTGGGGCTGATGGCAAGCTAGAAACCACTTAGGTTCTTAGAAGACATGTTCCCACGGCACTGAGCAAATCTTTATTCTTCACTTAATGGTCTAGTCACGTGATGCCCAAACTTATTCAGTTTTTTGTCAACAGATATTAAAATGTCATTCCATGTTATGATCTCTGGAGTTGTTATGTTTCCCATCCTGTCTTGGAAACGATTATTACTTTGAATAGCTCTCATCCCTCGAGCTCCCCAGTTTCTTTGACTTCTTTGGTGTGCCAGGACCCAGGCTGTGACGAGCATGTTTAGATTGCAGAGAAGGGCAGGGAGCCCGGCAGGGGCTGTGGACAGACAGGCCAGTGGACGTTGTGGCACACCCCAGTACAGCTGGCCATCCGGTGGCCTTGCTGTGAGCGATTGCCAGACGAGCCTTCTGAAGTGGCAGCTGTTTACAAAAAGAAGGTGGGATATTCAGCCAGAGCAAGGACAAGGGGCAGCACAATCCCTTACAAAGGGGTCGGGAGGCAGGGCGCTTTACCTTGCCCGGAATTATTCAAGAGACTCAATAGCTTTGCATAGCAACGGAAGGCTTATTGACAGGAGTTAAAGGCTCCGGGACAGCCACACACAAAGTCATTAACCCCCTGCGGGAAAGTGTGAAATTATCCTGTATTGGGGGCTGGGTTAACTTGTGTGGCCCTATTGAGGCCATTCCCCCCCCCCCCCCCCCCCCCGGCCAGTTGAGAACCAATCTCCCCCTTCTTTCTGAATAATTAGTGAGTTTTGGGCCCCATGTCGCCAAAACAGTTGAGGTCCCAGCTTTTTCTTCCTTACTCAGGGGGCCCTCATTCCCCTCCTCACAGAGTTGTGTAGTTAGCTACTGTCTCTACACCCTGCTGGGAAGTGAGCTCTCACAAATCCTCCCACCTTGACTTTAGGAGGAAATGCTTGCTCCCCCCACTTCTCTCCATCCCCCCACCCGCACCCCCGCCGCCCTGCCGCAAGGAGCTGCAGAGGTCTTATTTCTCCTTCTCCTCCAACAAGGAGCTCTTGCATTTGGAGGGGTCAGATTTTTATTTAGTACAAAGAAATGAGGGGAGTCTGCTCTAAGTAACTTGTTCGTAACCACATGAGCCATTCTAACAGTAGTACTTTGGACAAGTCACTTAGCCTCTGAGTCACTTTCTACAGATGAAGTAGAAAAAAAAATTCCTAGGGGAAAGTATCAAGGGAACAACCAAAAGTCTCTCCCAACTGGTTGGCAGACCTCGTGCCTGGGGTTAGCTGGGTAAACATCCAGTATAACGGAAAGAGCAGGGACTTGGAAATTATACAGACATGGATGTAGTGTTAGCTCTGGTGCTTTTTTAGCAGAGCAATATCAAGCAATTAACTCGTTTATCCTTTTTGGAGCCCTAGTTTCCCTCCTTGTAAAATGGAGTGGCTAATGCCTACTTAATAGAAGAAAGTGGAAACAACCTAAGGACTGCAAATAGGGAAGCAGTGAAATAAATTGTGGTACATCTACAGTAGGGAGCACTATACCAACTCTAAAAATAGATAGAGATGTATATACTGATGTGGAAAGATGACTAAAAATAATAAGTGGATAAAAGCAAGATGGAGGGCAATGTGTATGTTAGCCTTCCTTTTCTGTAAATGTAAAGGAATTTTACCTAGGGACGTATGCATCCTAGTACGTACATAACAAGCAGGGGGTGGTAGGAATCATAAGAAACAGTTAAAAGTTAGCTTGAGGGAGAGGGATGAAAAGTTAGGTGTCAGGAGGAAGGTTTACACTATTTATATTTTTATCTGTTGTTTAAGTTCTCTAGCCAGGTCCATGTATTACTATTATTTTTTAGCATCAACAGAGTTTATTTGCATAGTAAAATTATGGACCTTTCTTCCTTTTCATGTTTTTCTGGATTAAAAAATGAAAACTTTTGAAACTGACCTGAGAATAAAATTACACATATCAAATGCTTGAAGCACAGAAGGGGCTTGGTGAATGTTAGTGCAATAAAACAGAAGGAACGACCTGAAAGTTCTTTTTATCAACCTTTTTCATAAATAGATACAATTTTTTAAAATAGTGATCATTACTGTCTACTAGATACCATGTATTATTTTTATTACTAGAGAGCATTTTCTGTCTACCTGTTTCTCTGTCATCTTTGGTCTGTGGATGTGGGGAAAGGTCACTGGATTGGTCGTAGGACCAGATTTGCCAACAAGTATTGTGAGTTGCGGCAGGATGGTCGTCTAATTTTTCTGAGCTTCAGTTTCTTCAGCTTTCAGTTAGTCAGGAATCTGGGTGATCTCTAAATTCTCTCCAAACTTGAAATTCACATATCCATTTGCCGATGATATCAGCTTAACTCAAAAACGAGAGCATGCAGTGGTGGACTGTCTGGAGATCCAAGGCAAGAGAGAGAAGAAATGTCATAAAGATAAGCCTGAGCTTGGGAAAGTTTCCTGAGACAGACCCAATCTTTTACAATCCACACAACCACTAACTCACTTGCTCTGTTTTTCGGTCGGAAATTTTAAGCTATTTCTACCAATGAAGGCCATAGAAGCAAAGCTCTGTCCCTGCTATAAAAGGCAGCTACGATAATTTTATATTTCCTTGGGTTGTGTTTCGTTGGCTGTTTTTTCTTTTCAATGATTCGTTTAAAATCTAAAAGACAAGGTAAACGTTTTGGTATACATCTTTATTTTCTCCATCTCCTATTTGGTGGAGTAGATAAAGTCAATTCTCTTATCCAGAGCAGTCCCTAGTAGGCAGCAGGCCTGTCCAACTGAGGCCTACTCTATCATATATGGGGGATATGTATGTATCTAATCTATGTAAAATAAAAGAAACCTATGGTACAGAGTACTGTGGGCCCCCCACCAAGAGCAGGGTACAGGACAGCTATCCCACGCGCCCCTTTCCGAGGGAACAGCTAACCCTCATCCTTCTCTTCAGCAGCCAAGCAATCCGTGAATCAACTTGCAGGCTTTTTCCAAGCTCCAAATGTGTGCAGGGATTATGTCCTTCCTTCCAGTCTTGATACTGTTCTGGCAGCCTGGTGGGCTCATGTGTGTGGCTGCAGGAAGCTGGGAAAGACTTTGTTCCCTCCCTGAGCCTGGCTTCCCCGGGAGCGGAGATGTGTAAGAGCAAGCAGTGGGCCTGGAGGACTCTGCGCTGTTGCCATGGTCACTTCCCAGCGTGCCAAGGACAAGTCCCCGCATCCTCTGCGAGACTTCATTAGGGACAGAGCAGCGTGTGACTGCAGGCCTCGACCCTTCATAAGACTGGGGCCTGGCCTTTTTCCTTCATGTAGTTTTGACTCATGAGTGGAACGGAGGTGATCTGGGGCCAATAGACCAATGCGTTCCTAACGCAGAAATAAACACACTAACGCTTAAAACACCCTTGATAGGACCAACAAGCAAAATGGTGACAATGAGAATATTGTTTTATAACCAAAACAATGATCTGAACAAATCACTGACATGATTTACATCCTTGTAATCATCCTACACCCAGGATTTTGGACTTTTTTCACGTAACATGACTTGGTGAACATTTTCCCATGTGACTTTGTGGCCTTCATAATTAGTTTCACTACGATTTAAAGGAAAATCAACATGGTTGGTCTTAGGGCCCCCAGGTACTAGCCTCCAAGACATAGGACACGATAGAGAAAGACTAACTGGATCATATAAAATGTCTCTAATTTGGATTCGATTTTATTTTACGTACGAGAGAGTTTGCCCCTGCTTGAGGGAGTCCCAGACTTTATTATCTTTTCCTTCAAGGCAAGTCCATGGATCTCTCTGCTTGTCTCCATGCAATGTGCTGAGAGTGGCAATTGCTTGTCTCTTTCTCTTGTCCTCAGCTGGGGGGGACGTGTTCCTCATTAGTAGGAAGTAACACCCCACCACCTGTCTCACTAGACACGTGACCGGGGGCCTCAGGTAGGATTTCTCAACGTCCCAACCTCTTTCCCCGAAGTCGTTAAGAACTCCCATCAGAAAGAATGAGGCTACCTTTTTTTTAATTTCAAGGGTTCTGATAAGTATGCAGAAGTCAGGAAAGGTACCCAGAATTCGGGCAGATTAATCACTTGGTTCCCGAACGTAGGAAATTTCCATGACATTGATGCTCATTCCGTTTTGAGTGGCTCAGGAGGAAGGGCAGTTCCTGACTGTGGGCTAGACACAGGGAAATCCCCGTTTCCCTGAGCCGAGCTCTGATTCTCTCTGCCGTTGACTGGCTTTAACGTGTGAGGTCCTGGGCGGGCCTCGGGGGAGAGATGTGCATCTGGGTGAAAACTGTGTTGTGAGGGCAGCACTCCCACAGCCAGCCAGGGCCCTCCTTCCTCCCCTCTGGAACGTTCCCACCAGCTCGCTGGATCCCTCCTCAGTGCCCCTTGGGTGCAGCAATGCAGGCTGTCTGTGTGGCGCCTGTCGCCCCACGTGCACCGGGGCTGTTTGTCACTGCTTGGAGCCCACCTGCTCCTGAGGGAGGGAGGCTCTCTGAGCACGAGGTAGCCTGTGTGAAAACGTGGGCATGGCTGAGAGCATAGATTCCCATTGGGGGTCCTGTACGTCCCCCAGGAGAAGCAGTCCCTGGATTCCTAGGCACAGAGCAAAGAAAAGCCTCTTGTGAGACCAACCACGCCTAAGAAAACTGGGAGCCCCGTGTGGCTAGTACACAGGGATGTCAGACAGAGAAGGGAAGCAGGGATTGTTAAAAACACTGACAAAACTTCCAGGTTCAATGGCTCTGAATCACATCTGAATAGTAGAGCCAATGGTCATGGCAACAGCAGTCCTAATTAAGGGTTCACAATTTTATTCGAGTCAGCTGGGGGAGAAGGAGAAGGGTGATTTTTCTTGGTTTGATTGTTTTCAGCTTACAGAACACATCCTGCTTCCCCCTACAATTATGTGAAATTACTGTCTCCAAAGAAATATTTTACATATGGACGCCCTCTGATCTGTCTTCCCCAACCGACCTGTCTTTCATGCAGCCTGGGAGGGTCCTTCGAGGTACCGCAGGGATGGGAGGCAGGAGGTGGGCCCAGGCCCACTGACAACTAGCTGGTTTAAAGAGTATGATCTGACTGTATCCTGCAAGTAGTTACTGTGATCTTTTCTACCAATAATCATGCTTGTCAGAAAATACGGGGGGAGATCACTGCAAGTCAAAACTGCTGAAAGATAAGATGTTATGGTCTTGTGCTGATTACGTGCCTGCAATTAAGACGTTGGGGCTGATCGCTCAAAGCTTCCAATACGTAAAATCAGTAGCCATTGTAGTTGAAATGCTGCATCCTGTGACCTGTTTTTAATGGACTTTCCTCCTCACTCTTCAAAGCAGGGCTCTGTCAAAGCCACCAGCTTCTGACTTTGAAGCTGTCTTGAAAAAGAGAAAAAACAAAGGACAAGAGTCAAGGGCTTTCAACTGCACATGGTTTAGGCCAAATTTACAAATGTCTTTTTTTAAAAACATTCCCAAAAGGTTACTTTTAACGAGTTCTTTGATCTAGAAAAACAAAAGCAGAAACTGAGACACCCCATATTGATCATGTTTAAAAACACTATTTAACAATTGGTCTAGTCACAAATGTCTGCTTTTCTAATTTTTTCCTGAAGATTGAGGCTTAACATTTCTGATAGGTACAGAATAGCAGATCAAATTCTTTTTTTCCTTCAAAATCCCTCTTTCTCTAACGTAATGATCACATCCGGCCAATGGCCGGTGCTATTGGACAGACTCTTTGCTGAACCCTATGGGCAGCCAGCTGTGGCTCAGTTATAGTTCTGGGCTCATGGTCTCTGTTCAGGGAACACATCATTATCTATGACCACCTTAAATTATAATATTTATATTACAAAAATAAAATCCCAATAATTTAACATGAAATTGATTATTTGCCAAATTCAGACATACATGAAAAATGTTTGTAAATGTATGGAAGGAAACAAGATACACTAGCCCATCTTGGAAGGAATATTTTGAAAACAGACTCAGATAAGTGCTCAAAGCTTAAAAAAAGGGCCTCCTTGGAAATGCTAATAAGACTTGCAAAGTCTTCATTTTGTAAGGGCTAGGATACACTGCAGCCCACTTAGTGTGATGCCTGTTCATGGATCTCCAAGTCAAAACTAACGTGTGTTTTTATCTTGGCATCACCTTCTCATTCTGACATATAGAAGGTCCTGGGTTCTGTATAGAGCAATAAGCCACATTTGGATAATGCTTTTCCATTTCGGACCCCCCTCCCCAATTTTTCTGATCACCTTAATACTTAACTCCAATCTTGTGAGGTAAGTACTGTTGTTATCTCTATTTTATAGATGTAGATGCTGAGGTTCACACAGATTTTAGTACGTTTATTTAAGTAGATGAGCCAAGACCAGATCTTCTGATATCACATCTTTGTATATACTATGTGCATCTCTTCTCTCCATGCTTCTAGGCTTAGTGTCCAAAGGAGTAGGGTGGGGCAGTGTCCATCCTGTGCCCGTATGCTGATACTCTAGTCAAAATCCTATACATTCTTGGGAATTCCCTGGCGGTCCAGTGATTAGGACTCCGTGCTTCCACTGCAGGGGGCCTGGGTTCAATCCCTGGCTAGGGAACTAAGATCCCGCAAGCCTCGCAGCGTGGCCAAAAACAAACAAAATCCTATGCATTCTTTACTCTGGGAAACTTGTGTGTCCCATGTTACCAAAAAAGGACATTATATGACCTTCAAATTCATTCATTCAACTTTTTTGGTCACCACTGTGAGCCAGGCTCTATTCTAGACATGAGGGTACAGCAATGAACAGATAGAAAATATCAGTCCTTCTTCTTAGACGGGGGAAAACAGAAAATAGATGTGTAAAAACAAAACCACTTCTTGATTGTTATAAGCGTTATGAATGAAGCAGAGCAAGGGACTATATTAGGGATGTCTAGGGAAGTGAGTTGGAGGGTCAGGTGGTACGGGTGGTAGTATTGTTAATTGGGTGTTTATTGTCAACCTGCCTCAAAACGTTCAGAGTCACGTATTATAGGTTCTGTGCCAACATATGGATTCAGCTAGTGCGCGGCATGAGATCTTTCATACGGAATGGTTTTTATTTTACAGATTAAAAAAGAGAAACTAAGAAAGAGGTCAAGGAGCTTGGCCAAGGTCACACAGGTGATTTGTGCAAGGTTAGGGCCAAGATCTAGGTTTCCTGACTCCCACGATCAAGCTCCTTCCATCACACTGTACAGCGTTTATCTGCAAGAGCCAAGCATCCTCGACACGGCAGCTTAGCCGGTCCTTCTGCCTGATGCCGAAGGCCAGGGAAACCCAAGCAGGGAGACAAACAGCGTGTTCTTGGTAGCTCAGAGCCACATTCCCTGACAGCGAGCTTGCCCTGAGCGTGCTAGTGTGCACGCAGCTTATCACAAGTTTCCAGATTTTTGGTTGTAAACGCTGAGTGTGCATGTGGCAGTAGGGCATGGATTTTTCTGGGACTCTGAGGACCTCTGGGCTGTGTTGATGCTTTGTGGAGAATTACAGACAAAGGGTTTGGCAAGGCTGATAGTTCTCAGGCCACGTGTGCCATGCAAACCCAGTCAGGTCAGCTTAGATTGAAACAGTCTTTTGGTGCGATTCCCAACAGCTCACCTCTCCATCTCTGTGCAGGAGACCTGGAAACACAGACTGGCCTCAAACAAAGCCACTCGGCCACGTGTGCCAGTCCTGTTGTTTCAGCTCATTTCATCATTTTGGGCTCCACCCTTGGAAAAGTACTTTCATATAATTGCGACAGCAAAATGTTTTATTTTCTTGCCATAGAAAAGAATGCATGTTCATTGCAGACAATTTAGAAATTATTGAAGGACACAAAGAAGATATGTAAATCACTCACTCTAATCTGATTATCTGACAATGATCATTAGTAAATGGAAAGTAAAGCCCCGGTCTATTTTTCCATGACTTAAGATACCTTTTAAAATATAGAAAAAAATTGGACCGTACCATAAATTGCATTGTAATTGGCTAATTTTTAATTTTCTTAATACCATCATCATAATGATTTAATCTGAATTTTTATCGACTGTCTACTACAACTCAGCTACAGAGATTCTGTGCAACAGCTGCTTCAATTCCTATTTTACTGCTGAAGAAACAAGGATTCTGAGATTGTTTATTCTTCTTCTTCATTGTCTCATTAGATGACCTCATTCCTGGCCGAGTCTCACAGTTCATTTGTAAGCTCTAGCTCGAAATTTTATTGTCAGCCCTGACCTTTCCTCGCAGCTTTAGCCTTTTATATCCAGTTGCCTACTTGACATCTCAGTTTGGATCTCAAAGGTACCTAGGACTCAACCCATCCAAAGTCATGCACCGATCCTCTGCGTTGTGCAGTGTGAGGGCCTGCACCTCTGTCATCACAGCCTTGGTCTGAGCTACCATCTTAGCCAGTCTCCAACAATACCTTGTTGAATTTATTCGCTACACAGAGGCAAAGGATCTTTTCAAAATGCAAATCCTATTATAAGACCACATACTTACAGCCCTTGAATGACTTTCCTCTGCTCTTCAGGTAAAGACCAGAATCCCTAACATGACCTACTAAGCCAGCCTGATCTGTCTGTCTCCCCTGCCTCAGTTCACACCATGTTCCCCATACGCTGCATCCTAATTGTGTGGACATTATTTTAGTTCAGTTATTGACCAGCTAAACCTCAACAGGGCTTTTGCACTTGCTGTTCCTTCTAACTGGAATGCTCTTCCCACCATCTTGTTTATTCTTCGCCTGGATAATTCCCACTTTCTCTTTAGATGTCAGCTGCCTCAGCACGTGAAATAGAGGAGGGAAGATTACATGACTTGCCCAAAGGCACAGGGCCACTAAATGGCAGCCCTTGGCCTCGAATTCACATTCCCAGACTCCAAGTTTGGTGATGCTCCCTTGGCCTCTTGCCTCTGGGTTAAGTGTAAAAACTTGAGCTGTAGTTCTCTGAAATCTCTGTGAAGTTTCCCACAGAGGTGGAGGCTCATCTTCCAAGTTTAAGAATGTACTAGGAATAATACAGAACTGGTCTGAAGCGTCGCTGACGTCTCCTAGGCTCAGTCCTTCTCTCTCTCAGCATCAGGCAGGATGCCAGATCTCATGGAGTAGTGATTCTGTGACAAGTTCAGCAGGGAGCATTGGATTAAGATTCTCATGTTGACAGCAATTTTATCTTGTGAAGATGCACAAAAGCTGCCTTATGCATTCCTTTCACCTGGAAGGTGAACACCTGGAATGATTGAAATATATTTCTGTTTGCAAACATATATACCCTGATACATATATCATAAAAACAGAAATGTGGTTTCTTTGAAAATATTCACAGTTACTCTTCCATTTCAAACATTTAGTGTGTTTTGAATGTATTTTTCCTTCTAGAGTCCATGAAAAGGTGTTTGTTTTCCTCCCTCTTTTAACTAGCTTGGTGCCAACATTTTCTTTGCTTCCCTTGATCTGACGTAAGTTCAGTGTTTTGCTTCTGTCTGCTGTTCCAGCTGGTAACCTGTAAGTAGTTGAATAAAAGAAGCTTTCTCTCAACCCAGGCAATGCACCAAGTCCCACCCCAAACACAGATACACATACTCACACATAAACACTGTGGAGTACAATAGTTTGACGTACAGGATGCTCTGCAGAAAGAGGGCCGTTCACTTCCACCCACAGTCCTCTGCAGGCCAGTTCAGGGCAGTGAAATTGGCTGCTATTCGTGCAAATCAGCATCCTGGAAAAGGAAGGTCTGGGTCAAGAGGAAGGAATATCCCATCCTGAGGAAGAAAGATTAGGTTTGTTCTGTATGATTGCTTGGGGATAGCTTCCAAATTTACAATGCACTGAGGCTCTTAATTTAGCCTGCTATCAGTCTGAGATTGCAAAACTGTATTTAGAAAAAAGACACATTCATTATTGTTATTAAGCAATCTAATTTTAGAACTATTACTAGAATAAAATGCAGGAATATGATAATATTTAACTAGAAATGTGATTAATAAAGCTCCCCATGTTGCCACATTTAGGCATTAAAGACTGTAATTAAATATAAATAGTGAAACAGGGAAAATTCTTTTAGGTGGTATGGTGAAGAATGAATTGCTTTTAGCAAGCATTGTTTGATGGAGTGAGTTATTCAAATGACAAATTGCCTTTTCAGATTTGGTCACATTTTTTTTAGATTAGAGACTGACGATAAGGCATATTGTCTTTATTTAGGCTGGGTAGAGACAAGGGATTACTTCTAGGTATCACAGGACACACACAACTACTTCATTACAGATCAACTAGGAACCACCTCGGACCCTGTGAACATAGGGTCAGAGACACAAATGAGATGTTGAGACTAGGAATTTCAGGTGACTTGAGCCTTCACTCAGATCTAGTATATAGTAGTATTGTTTGTTAACCTGATAAATTTCCCTCCCTCCTCTCTTATATGCATACAACTGTTTGTTGTTGTTGTTTGTGATTTTGTTTTCTTCTCTAATTGCTTTGGCTAAGACTTTGGCTAAGACTTTCAAAACAGCATTAATTAAGGATAATGATTGTAGTTATTTTCATCTTCTTCTTGACTTTGATGAGAAACCTTATGGTTTACTTTGAATCATGGTGACAGCTGATTAAGTTTGTATTCTATCTCTATCTCTGAAAGTTGCTGCACTTATTGGTAGTCCTTGAAAAGACTTCTGGGGTAAAGCATTTTATTACCTTTATGATTTAAGACCTGTGTGGTTTGCAGTCACTGCAACCTTACCTTTGTCTGTGCCTAATTAGCCTTGTCTAAGTCTCCAGGACCAGTTCCTAACCTGAGTCAGAAGAAACTTTTGGAAGTCTAGCCCAGCATGCTGGGATGCAGCACTAAGTTATCTTTGATGATAGTCTATCACTGGACTTATGCTTTGGCTCTGACATGTAGATTTCTGCCTTGTGCCCAAGACTTGGTCTTTACCTTTGTACCAAGTGCTGGTAAGTGAATTTCTGTGCTTGTGTTTCTGTCTCTATAAATGCCTATGACAGGTACCGGTTAGTGCAGTGACTCTAGACCATAGGGCCTGGGTTCAAATCCTGGCTTTCTTCTACTTATTAGCTACTTAACCTTACACAAGTTAGTTAATGTTTTTGTGATTTCTCAATTGTCAAATTAGTGTAATAGCAGTACTTGTCTAAAAAGGTTGTTATGAGCTTTAAATTAAATAATGCATATAAAGGTGTTAGAAGGATGTTGGCACATAGTATGGTACTCACTAAAGGCTTGTATCATTATTGCTAGTGAAAAACGTAGTAGTACTGTATCCCTTTGCATGTTACCTGACTTCCTTCTATCACCCTCCTCTCAGGGTTGGATGTCCATGACTTGAGTCTCATCTTGGTGGTTGGGGGTCTGTTGCCTACTATTAGACTTGCCTTTGTAGGGCACCGCACAACAACATATTGACCTTTGAATAAAGAGTGTTTTAAAACTATCCTATTGCCTGACCTGAGGTTATAGTATTCTATCTGGAAGGTGAAACTCTCTTCAAAGCCTCAGTTCTGACTTTACTTCTACTGTTCACCTTCCATCACACTGAGCCTTCTCCCATCTAAAGATTTTGATGAGCATATTCATGGCCTTTTGTTTTAACAGCATCTGACACACTCATATAACTTATGTTAGTGCTTTTCCAGAATTGACACTGATTTGTGATTAGTCATATTGTTCCAACTCCGCAAAAATCCCTTCTATTTATCATGAGCCAGAGTTCATTAACATAAAATCATGTTAATTAATTAGTTTGTTTATTTAGCACATATTTATTTAACCTATAATCTAGGGATAAACTATGTCAAGACATAAAATAAATATGAAATAATGTAAGACACGGCCACTGCCCTTGAAGAAGTTACGCTTTAGTTGAGTAAGGCAAAGACCACGACTGTATGAGGCCCAGCTGTGGAAGTGAAGGTGTGAATGCACAGCCCAAAAGGGAAGTGAGATCTTAGTTGAACCATGCAATTTTTACATACAGTACAGTGAGTTTTGCATTTTTTTCCTAGAGTCCATGAAAAAGTGTTTTTTATTCTCTTCTTTTGACTAGCTGGATGACAACATTTTCTTTCTCTATCTCTTGATCTGAAGAAAAAGGAGGGCATTCCAAATGGAGTACTAATATTGTCAGTAGATTCCAATTTGATGATATTAATTACAACTGATGTTATGTACTCAGTTGACTAATTAAGCTATTCTTGTACTCCTTTCATGATTTTTCCTTACCTGTATATTATCTGCACCATTATTTACCTAATAGTTTCGTTTGTTTGTTTGTTTGTTTGTTTTTGTGGTACGCGGGCCTCTCACTGTTGTGGCCTCTCCTGTTGCGGAGCAACAGGCTCTGGACGTGCAGGCTCAGCGGCCATGGCTCACGGGCCCAGCCACTCCATGGCATGTGGGATCCTCCCGGACCGGGGCACGAACCCGCATCCCCTGCACCGGCAGGCAGACTCTCAACCACTGTGCCACCAGGGAAGCCCTCCCTACTTAATAGTTTTAACTCCCTGCTTTTTCTTTAAATAACTTTATAAAGTGTTGTCATCACTATCTTAAAATAGAAAAGCAGTATACCTTGCCATACAAAGACAACACAAAAGATATACACGACTATTTAAACCCGTAAGTCACCTAAAATTGTCTCCATATTGCTACTGGGAAGCTCCATCCTTGCCATTCTGATGTTCCTTTGGGAAGAAACCCTGGACAGTTTATTGAAGTCTCTGTTTCAAACACTCCCCCAATTCGAGTCACCTGTCACTTGTTCCTGACTTTGTTTTATTTTCTTCACAACATGTCTTAGTTTTTAAAATTGTATTGTTTATTTCCTGGCTTATTATTTGTTCTTTATGGCTAAAATATAAACTCCAGGAGAGTGAGGACTGTCTTTTTCACTGCTGTTCCCCAGGACTTGGTGTATATTAAGCACCCAATTGCCTGACTTTCATGGCAAAGTGGTAGGAAACTGAAAAAGTCTGGGCTTAGATAAAATAACCCTGCTTGGTAGCTCAGCACATTATGGCTTCATTTTTTTCTTTCCTGTGTCTTTGATGGTCTATTATGACTTTGCACTTTATTTACCCACCTGGGCTCATGGGACCTTTTTACTTCTCAGGAACGTTTTACTTTCTTACACTCATTTACTTCTTCTTAAAGTCAATCTGTGGGCTCCAGTTCCTTTCCTGTCTAGACTACCTAACAGGGCACTGACTGGATTCCTCTGTTCAGGTAGCTTCCTTGACTGCCCACCATTATGCATCTAAGTGGCCCCAAAAAGCCATATAGCATTTGTCCGGGAAAGGGTAGCTATAACAATTCAATCATCCTAGATGGTATGTTCTAACATTTAAAAATAAACAATAGGACAATGGCAAGTATACTTGTCTGTGCGAAGAATAGCTTTAACTAAACGCTTAGGTATGTCCCTTAATTTTAGTTCTGAAGACTGTTTGGATTGTTCATTCTTAAGGCGATGGGTGCATAATCATCAAGGATGTTCTCCCAATAGATGAGATGATTTTAAATAGATTTGGCTGGAGCAGAAGCAAAAAGAACTACAATCCTATAGCCTGTGGAACGAAAATCACATTCACAGAAAGATAGACAAAATGAAAAGGCAGAGGACTATGTACCAGATGAAGGAACAAGATAAAACACCAGAAAAACAATTAAAGTGGAGTGGAGATAGGCAACCTTCCAGAAAAAGAATTCAGAATAACAATAGTGAAGATGATCCAAGACCTCAGAAAAAGAATGGAGGCAAAGACCTAGAAAAATTAAAGAACAAACAAACAGAGACGAACAGTACAATAACTGAAATGAAAAATACACTAGAAGGAATCAATAGCAGAATAACTGAGGCAGAAGAACGGAGAAGTGACCTGGAATTCAGTGCTGTGGAACAGAATAAAGAAAAAAGAATGAAAAGAAATGAAGACAGCCTAAGGGGCTGCTGGGACAACATTAAATGCACCAACATTTGCATTACAGGGGTCCTAGAAGGAGAAGAGAGAGAAAGGACCCGAGAAAATATTTGAAGAGATTGTAGTCGAAAACTTCCCTAACATGGGAAAGGAAATAGCCACCCAAGTCCAGGAAGCTTAGCGAGTCCCAGGCAGGATACACCCAAGGAGAAACATGCTGAGACACATAGTAATCAAACTGACAAAAATTAAAGACAAAGAAAAATTATGAAAAGCAACAAAGGAAAACGACAACAAACAAGGGAACTCCCATAAGGTTAACAGCTGATTTCTCAGCAGAAACTCTACAAGCCAGAAGGCAGTGGTATGATATATTTAAAGTGTTGAAAGGGAAGAACCTACAACCAAAATTACCCTACCCAGCAAGGATCTCATTCAGATTTGATGGATAAATCAAAAGCTTTACAGACAAGCAAAAGCTAAGAGAATTCAGCACCACAAAGCCAGCTCTACAACAGATGCTAAAGGAACTTCTCTAAGTGGGAAACAGAAGAGAAGAAAAGGACCTACAAAAACAAACCCAGAGGCTCTTTGGTGGGGCTAATGGCAGACTCCGGGAGGGTTCGCGCCAAGGAGTACTTCCCAGAATCTCTACTGCCAGTCTCCTTGTCCCCGTGCTGAGCCACAGCCATGCCCCGCCTCTGCAGGAGACCCTCCAACGCTAGCAGATTGAATTTATTGATGAGCTTAAAATGTAAGAAGAGAGGGAGGACCTTAAAGATGGTGGAGGAATAAGACGTGGAGATCACCTTCCTCCCCACAAATACTTCAAAAATCTGCATGTGGAACAACTCCTGCAGAACACCTACTGAACGCTGGCAGAAGACCTCAGACTCCCCCAAAGGCAAGAAACTCCCCATGTACCTGGGTAGTGCAAAAGGAAAAAAGAAAAAACAGAGAAAAAAGAATAGGGATGGGACCTGTACTTCTGGGAGGGAGCTGTGAAGGAGGAAAAGTTTCCACACACTAGGAAGCCCCTTCACTGGCAGAGACGGGGGTGGGCAGTGGGGGAGGCTTCAGAGCCATGGAGGAGAGCGCAGCAACAGGGGTGCAGAGGGCAAAGCGGAGAGATTCCTGCACAGGGGATTGCTGCCGACTAGCACTCACCAGCCTGAGAGGCTTGTCTGTTCACCCACCAGTGCAGATGGGGGCTGGGAGCTGAGGCTCGGGCTTCGAAGGTCAGATCCCAGGGAGA
Source organism: Pseudorca crassidens (assembly GCF_039906515.1). Taxonomy (NCBI): domain Eukaryota; kingdom Metazoa; phylum Chordata; class Mammalia; order Artiodactyla; family Delphinidae; genus Pseudorca; species Pseudorca crassidens. The sequence continues at coordinate 96,002,428 of NC_090298.1, forward strand.
GTACTGGGGTTGGCTGCGTGAACACAGGCTGAAGGGGGCTAGTGCACCACAGCTAGCTGGAAGAGAGCCCGGGAAAAACTCTGCACATGGCTAACAGGCAAGAGACCATTGTTTTGGGATGCGCAAGGAAAGGAGATTCAGAACACCGCCTAAACAAGTTTCAGAGATGAGTGAGAACTGCAGCTATCAGCACAGACACCAGAGCTGGGTATGAAATGCTAAGGCTGCTACTGCAGCCACCAAGAATCCTGTGTGCAAGCACAGGTCACTATCCACAACTCCCCTGCCAGGAGCCTGTGCAGCCTGCTACTGCCAGGGTCCTGAGATCCAGGGACAACTTCCCCAGGAGAACACATGAACGCCTCAGCCTGTTGCAACATCATGCTGGCCTCTGCTGCTACAGGCTCTCCCTGAATTCCATACCCATCCCTCCCCCTGGCCTGAGAGAGCCAGATCCCCCTAATCAGCCACTCCTTTAAGCCCCACCTGTCAGGGCGGGGAACAGACGCCCTCAGGTGACCTGCACACAGAGGTGGGGCTAAATCCAAAGCTGAACCCCAGGAGCTGTGCGAACAAAGAAGAGAAAGGAAAATCTCTCCCAGCAGCCTCAGGAGCAGTGGATTCAATCCCCACAGTCAACTTGATGTACCCTGCACCTGTGGAATACCTTCATGGACAATGAAGCATCCCAAAATTGAGGTGGTGGACTTTGGAAGCAACTATAGACTTGGAGTTTGCTTCCTGCGACTGACTAGTTTCTGATTTTTATGTTTCTCTTAGTTTAGTTTTTAGAGCTTGTTATTATTGGTGGATTTGTTTATTGGTTTGGTTGCTCTCTTTTTTTATTACTTTAAAAATTTTTTATTTTAGTAATATTTTTTATTTCTAATTTTAATAACTTTATTTTATTTTACTTCTTCCTTTTTTTTCCTCCCTTTCTTCTGAGCCGATGGGTCTTGGTGTGCTGGCCTGGTGTCAGGCCTGAGCCTCTGAGGTGGGAGAGCCGAGTTCAGGATATTGGACCACAAGAGACCTCCCAGCCCCACATACTATCAATCAGTGAGAGCTCTCCCAGATATCTCCATCTCAACACTAAGACCCATCCCCACTCAACAACCATCAAGCTCCAGTGCTGGACACCCCATGCCAAACAACTAGCAAGATAAGAACACAACCCCACCCATTAGCAGAGAGGCTTCCTAAATTCATACTAAATTCACAGACACCCCAAAACAGACCACCGGACACGATCCTGCCCACCAGAAACACAGATCCAGCCTCATCCACCAGAACACAAGCACTAGTCCCCTTCACCAGGAAACCTACAGAACCCACTGAACCAACCTTACCCACTGGGAGCAGACACCAAAAACAATGGGAGCAATGAACCAGCAGCCTGCAAAAAGGAGACACCAAACACAGTAAGTTAAGCAAAATGAGAAGACAGAAATACACAGCAGATGAAGGAGCAAGGTAAAAACTCACCAGACCAAACAAATGAAGAGGAAATAGGCAGTCTACGTGAGAGAGAATTCAGAGTAATGATAGTAAACATGATCCAAAATCTTGGAAATAGAATGGAGAAAATACAAGGACTGTTTAACAAAGACCTAGAAGAACTAAAGAGCAAACAATGATGAACAACACAATAAATGAAAATAAAAATTCTCTAGAAGAAATCAGTAGCAGAATAACTGATGCAGAAGAACAGATAAGTGACCTGAAAGATAAATTAATGGAAATAACTACCGCAGAGCAGAATAAAGAAAAAAGAATGAAAAGAATTGAGGACAGTCTCAGAGACTTCTGGGACAACAATAAATGCACCAACATTAGAATTATAAGGGTCCCAGAAGAAGAGGAAAAGAAAGGCACTGAGAAAATATTTGAAGAGATTATGGTTGAAAACTTCTGTAATATGGGAAAGGAAATAGTCAACGAAGTCCAGGAAGTGCAGAGAGTCCCATCCAGGATAAATCCAAGGAGAAACACGCCAAGACACGTATTAATCAAACTATCAAAAGTTAAATACAAAGAAAAAATATTAAAAGCAGCAAGGGAAAAACAACAAACAACATACAAGGGAATCCCCATAAGGTTAACAGCTGATCTTTCAGCAGAAACTCTGCAGGCCAGAAGGGAGTGGCAGGATATATTTAAAGTGATGAAAGGGAAAAACCTACGCCAAGATTACTCTACCCAGTAAGAATCTCAGTAAGATTTGACGGAGAAATTAAAACCTTTACAGACAAGCAAAAGTTAAGAGAATTCAGCACCACCAAACCAGCTTTACAACAAATGGTAAAGGAACTTCTCTAGGCAGGAAACACAAGAGAAGGAAAAGACCTACAATAACATCCCAAAACAATTAAGAAAATGTTAATAGGAACATAAATATCAATAAGGCATAATTGATGTCAATCATAGTAAATATCAATAAGGAACATAAATATCAATAACATAAATATCATAAGGCAAATGCTAACAGCCATAAAAGGGGAAATCGACAGTAACACAATCATAGTAGGGGACTTTAACACCCCACTTTCCCCCATGGACAGATCATCCAAAATGAAAATAAATAAGGAAACAGAAGCTTTAAATGACATATTAAACAAGATGGACTTAATTGATATTTACAGGACATTCCATCCAAAAACAACAGAATACACTTTCTTCTCAAGTGCTCATGGAATATTCTCCAGGATAGATCATATCTTGGGTCACAAATCAAGCCTTGGTAAATTTAAGAAAATTGAAATCTTATCAAGAATGTTTTCTGACCACAACGCTATGAGACTAGATATCAATAAGAGGAAAAGTAGTATAAAAAATACAAACACATGGAGGGTAAGCAATGCACTACTAAATAACCAAGAGATCACTGAAGAAATCAAAGTGGTAATCAAAAAATACCTAGAAACAAATGACAATGAAAACATGATGACCCAAAATCTATGGGATGCAGCAAAAGCAGTTCTAAGGCAGAGGTTTACAGCAATACAATCCTACCTCAAGAAACAAGAAACATCTCAAATAAACAACCTAACCTTACACCTAAAGCAATCAGAGGAAGAACAAAAAACACCCAAGTTATCGGAAAGAAAGAAAGCATGAAATCAGAAATAAATGAAAAAGACATGAAGGAAAGATAGCAAAGATTAATAAAACTAAAAGCTGGTTCTCTGAGAAGATAAAATTGATAAACCATTAGCCAGACTCATCAAGAAGAAAAGGGAGAAGACTCAAATCAACAGAATTAAAAATGAAATAGGAGGGAAAAAAATGAAATAGGAGAAGTAACAACTGACACTGCAGAAATACAAAGGCTCATGAGAGGTTACTACAAGCAACTATATGCCAATAAAATGGACAATCTGGAAGAAACGGAAAAATTCCTAGAAAAGCACAACCTTCCGAGACTGAACCAGGAAGAAATAGAAAATATAAATAGACCAATCACAAGCACTGATATGGAGGCTGTGATTAAAAATCTTCCAACGAACAAAAGCCTGGGACCAGATGGCTTCACAGAGGAATTCTATGAAACATTTAGAGAAGAGCTAACACCTGTCCTTCTCAAACTCTTCCAGAATATAGCAGAGGGAGGAACACTGCCAAACTCATTGTATGAGGCCACCATCACCCTGATACCAAAACCAGACAAGGATGTCAAAAAAACGAAAACTACAGGCCAATATCACTGATGAACATAGATGCAAAAATCCTCAACAAAATACTAGCAAACAGAATCCAACAGCACATTAAATGGATCATACACCATGATTAAGTGAGGTTTATTCCAGGAATGCAAGGATTCTTCAATATACGCAAATCAATCAACGTGATACACCATGTTAACAAACTGAAGAAGAAAAACCATATGATCATCTCAATAGATGCAGAGAAAGCTTTTGATAAAATTCAACACCGATTTATGATAAAAACCCTGCAGAAAGTAGGCATAGGGGGAACTTTCCTCAACATAATAAAGGCCATATATGACAAACCCACAGCCAACATGGTTCTCAATGGTGAAAAACTGAAGCCATTTCCACTAAGATCAGGAACAAGACAAGTTTGCCCACTCTCACCACTCTTATTCAACATTGTTTTGGAAGTTTTAGCCACAGTAATCAGAGACAAAAAGGAAATAATCCAAATCAGATTTGGATTATAAAAGGAATCCAAATCAGAAAAGAAGTAAAATTGTCACTTTGCAGATGACATAATACTATACATGGAGAATCAAAGTTGCTACCAGAAAACTACTAGAGCTAATCAATGAATTTGGTAAAGTAGCAGGATACAAAATTAATGTACAGAAATCTCTTGCATTCCTATACACTAATGATAAAATATCTGAAAGAGAAATTAAGGAAACTCTCCCATTTACCATTGCAAAAAAAGAATAAAATACCTAGGAATAAACCTACCTAAGGAGACAAAAGACCTGTATGCTGAAGACTATAAGGCACTGATGAAAGAATTAAAAGGTGATACAAACAGATGAAGAGATATACCATGCTCTTGGATTGGAAGAATCAACATTGTGAAAATGACTGTGCTACCCAAAGCAATCTACAGATTCAGTGCAATCTCTATCAAACTACCAATGGCATTTTTCACAGAACTAGAACAAAAAATTTCACAATTTGCATGGAAACACAAAAGACCCCGAATAGCCAAAGCAATCTTGAGAAAGAAAAATGGAGCTGGAAGAATCAGGCTCCCTAACTGCAGACTATACTACAAACCTACAGTAATCAAGACAATATGGTACTGGCACAAAAACAGAAATATAGATCAATGGAACAGGATAGAAAGCTCAAAGATAAATGTATGCACATATGGTCACCTTATCTTTGGTAAAGGAAGCAAGAATATACAATGTAGAAAAGACAGCCCCTTCAATAAGTGGTGCTGGGAAAACTGGACAGCTACATGTAAAAGAATGAAATTAGAATACTCCCTAACACCATACACAAAAATAAACTCCAAGTGGATTAAAGACCTAAATGTAAGGCCAGACACTATAAAACTCTTAGAGGAAAACATAGGCAGAACACTCTATGTTATAAATCACAGCAAGATCCTTTTTGACCCACCTCCTAGAGAAATGGAAATAAAAACAAAGTAAACAAATGGGACCTAATGAAACTTAAAAGCTTTTGCACAGCAAAGGAAACCATAAACAACGCGTAAAGACGACTCTCAGAATGGGAGAAAATATTTGCAAACGAAGCAACTGACAAATGATTAATCTCCAAAATATACAAGCAGCTCATGCAGCTCAGTATCAAAAAAAAACAAACAACCCAATCCAAAAATGGGCAGAAGACCTAAATAGACATTTCTGCAAAGAAGATATACAGACTGCCAACAAACACATGAAAGAATGCTCAACATCACCAGTCATTAGAGAAATGCAAATCAAAACTGCAGTGAGGTATCACCTCACACCGGTCAGAATGGCCATCATCAAAAAATCTACAAACAATAAATGCTCGAGAGGGTGTGGAGAAAAGGGAACCCCCCTGCACTGTTGGTGGGAATGTAAATTGATAACAGCCACTGTGGAGAACAGTAAGGAGGTTCCTTAAAAAACTAAAAATAGGACTACCATATGACCCAGCAATCCCACTACTGGTCATATACCCGAGAAAACCATAATTTAAAAAGAGTCATGTACCACAGTGTTCATTGCAGCACTACTTACAATAGCCAGGACGTGGAAGCAACCTATGTGTCCATCGACAAATGAATGGATAAAGAAGATGTGGCACATATATACAATGGAATATTCCTCAGCCATAAACAGAAACAAAATTGAACTATCTGTAGTGAGGTGGATGGACCTAGAGTCTGTCATACAGAGTGAAGTAAGTCAGAAAGAGAAAACCAAATACCGTATGCTAACACATATATGGAATCTAAAAAAAAAGAAGAAAAAATGTTTCTGATGAACCTAGGGGTGGGATAGGAATAAAGATGCAGATGTAGAGAATGGACTTGAGGATACGGGGAGGGGAAAGGGTAAACTGGGACGAAGTGAGTGAGTAGCATTGACATATATATAGTACTAAATGTAAAATAGATAGCTTGTGGGAAGCAGCTGCATCGCATGGGGATATCAGCTGGACCTAGAGACTGTTATACAGAGTGAAGTAAGTTAGAAAGACAAAAACAAATATTATATGTTAACCATATATGTGGAATCTAGAGAAATGGTACAGATGAACCAGTTTGCAATGCAGAAATAGAGGCATTGCATATGATAGAGGCATTCCATATGATGTATGAGATAGAGAAATGTTATTTAAAGTATTTCAGTCTAGTTTTTTATTCTTCGAAGAATCTGTTTACTCTTTCCTTCCTAATTACATAATGGGTAATTCAAGGGGATGAAAGTACATACCTGCTTCCTGTGACAAATCCAATGCCTGTTAAGGCTGGTTGATTAAAGAAGCCATAGTTCTTGGTCATAAATGACTCCGAGTCTACGATAAGGCTCATGTACTTCCAATGAAGTCTTTCCTGTCGTGGAACAGGAAACAAGATTGCAAATTTGAGCATGGATGCTAATGACTAGTATTGGGTGCTATTTATAATCAGTGACACAGGAAATTAATTAGTTGTTTTCAATACAGTGACTGAGCTGATCCCAATAGAAAAAGTGCATATGATTTTGTAAATGAAAACTATTTTTAAGAGGGCTGAGACATTTCATGGCTTTGGTAAGGTTAGGAAGAAAGCATGCTGAGTAGTTAAAAAATGTCACAACTGGCAATTTTGATTGTAGCCAGAGATGATTATTTCAAACTTATTTTAATAAAATAAGTAACATAGAGTATTTGAAGGAACTTGGGTATGTATTTGTAGAAAAAGAGACCTTTCTACTTTGGTAATGACTATCATCATAAAATAATGTTATATTCTCTACATATACAAAGCATTTACCCTGTGGGAATAAGTATGAAATGTGTTAGTAACTGACCTAAATTACAAAGATACTCTTTAATGCACTATGGGAATATTTATGAGTGAATACCGTGTGACCTGAAAGAGCTGATGAATGTTGTTTGCTAACGGGCCTAACTTGTTCCCAGAGAGCCATTCACAAACTGGCAGCATTTGGCTGATTATGGGAAAGCATGACCCTCAAAATAAAAGTGAAAATTGCAAGTGCCTCCGATAAAGAAGTCTAAGGTCAGAAAAGGGCCAGTCTGATTCTAAAATGCATACTACCTGCACAGTAATCGGAAGGATCACCTAGATGGTGGCCCGGCATCAGGACAAAACAACTTGCGTAGTGCTTCCTGTACTTAGTGTCATTGATTCTTCCACATCAACAGGTTTAAACCATTTAAGTAATTTAATTCAGATGACTAGTGATAATATTTCTTTATTGACACCCTATAATGGACCAGACCTTTTGCTACAGGATTTACCTGCCTTATCTGACTCTCTTCTTGCAAGAACCCTTAAGAGGTACTTCTAATAGACGCATTTTATAAAGGAGGACACTAAATCTGGGAGTGAGGTTCCGAAACTTGTCCAGGATAGCAGAGCATGGCAGTGGCACAGTCAGGACTGAAGCCTGGGTATGCCGAGTTCTGAGGTGGAGATCTTCTATCCCTAAGGTAGGTCTTGAAACTTAGTCTTCAATATCCAAGTCCGCTGCTCTTTTTTCCACTTGGCCCATCGTAATCCCTTCTTTCTTCCAATAGATAATCAGGTTTTCAGCATTTGGGGGTTCTGGGTTGTTTTCTTAACTTTGAAAATTTTGCGTGTGTATTTTATAAGAGATTTGTATTTTTCAGAGTAGTTTTAGGTTTACAGGAAAATTGAGCAGAAAGTACAGAGTTCCCAGTTACCTCTCCCCTCCCCATACAGTTATTATTTGCCTCTTGCATTCTTCTTACAATTGATGAACCAATAGTTGATACATCATTATTAACTAAAGTCTATAGTTTACATTAGGATTCATTCTTTGTGTTACAAACTCTCCGGGTTTTGACATGTGCGTAATGTCATGTATTCGCTATTATAGTATCATGCAGAATAGTTTCACTGTCCAAAAAATCCCCTGTGCTCCCCAAATTCATCCCTCCTTCCCTTCTCCCAGGGCCTTGGCAACTACGGACCTTTTTACTGTCTCTGGAGTTTTGCCTTTTCCAGAATGTCAGATGGTTGGAATTATACAGTATGTAGCCTTTTCAGACTGGCTTTTTTGGGCATAACAATATGTATCACTCCATGCTTTTTTGTGGCTTGAAAGCATAATTATTTGTTTCTTTGCTGACCTACACAGTAGACTGGCAGAAGCAAAGTCCTACTCAGAGTTTGTTTTTTCCTGTACCAGTGTCTGCCGGGTAGGAGGTCTTTAAGACGACAACACTGAATATTGACTCCATCTTCTCAGTTGTTTTCTTTTACTCATGTGGTCTTGTTACTCCTTTCCATTTGAAGAATAAAAGAGGACCAGGACCACAAGATGCAAAAAAAGAACCCAAGTCAAAGGGACGCTGGGATACTTTCCCCCTTAGCCACAGCTGAGCATGGGGCTGACGGGACCATACCCAGTCTATCAGGGCACCTTAGTCACCTTAATGATCCACACAGTTAGTAGCATTATTGATTGGGCCACCAGGAATATTATTGATCATAGAGATGACCAAAATTATTGGAGCAGCCAAATTGTGGTTCAGTCCAGTGAGTACATGCCTATTTGATGAGTGTTCCTGTAATCTGGTGATTTTTCTTTGTTTGCTACAGAATTCCAGCATTAGAAAGAATCTCAGAAATCATGTAGCACAACATTCTTATTTTAGAGATTAAGTCATTTAGTTCAGAGGTTAAAATCTAGACCCAGGGCCGGTGGCTAGTGTTTGAAACACTGGTCCCCAGGCTCCTAATGCCTTTTCCTTTCAACAGCACTCTAGTACCAGTGAGTAGTAGAGTGAGAAATAAGCTTCTGTTTTTATATGTCTCTTGCATTTCTTTTTCCCTGTGACTGCAGTGTATCCTAGCCCAGGCTGTCTGGTCCCTGTATGACTAATTTTATGAATAATAGAGTTCTGTGGACATGTAAGTTCCCTCTGAAAGGAAGAGGTGGGTGTAGCACCAAACTCGTACCCTCATGCCCTGGTGTTGACTGTCTACTGTTTTAGAGCCTCTTAGGGTGAGTGTATGTGTGTGTTTGTGTGTGTGTGATTGTTGTTATATTGTATTTAATGTTATAGATATTGCACATCTTTCCTGAGACTTAGAGCTTTTTTGGGGGAATTTGTGGTTTGGGAGTTTATTTTCTTGAAGAATAGTTAGTAGAATCAAGGAAAATAATGTAGACCTAGAATCTCAGCTGTCATTCCTTAATTATGAACAATGTGTTGGAGTAGAAAAACCAAAGGAGGGTAGATTGAATCATTCATCAACCTTTCATTTCTCTTTTTAATGATCAAAGGTAATATATAAGAATCTCAACCCATTGAAAGAAGTTAATAAGAAACTTAAAGGGAGATTTGACAAAATAGACTGAACTGATAGTATTTGAATGGTGTACATTTCCAGCCACGCTGACTCATGTTACCTGCAAGCCTGGAGATCCCACAACTCTTAGGTATAGACCTGAGTGTGCAAAGTGGGGCAGAAAACTGGCTTGTGCCCTCAGAGTGGTTGAGACTGGGTCCCACCAGGGGAAGACCTGTTCCAGTCCAGATTCTGTTCTTAAGAAGTAACGGAAATGATGCCTGGATGACAGTGATGTGACCACAGCTCAGTACCCAGCTGGATACCTTGTCTACCAAATCAGCTCTTCTGGAAACAGACACTTGAACAGGAGGTAAGATTTTGTTGCTGTTAGGCTTAGGCTTCCCAGAAACAATGACATGTTCTGAAAATCTTCGTAACACTTTCAGAAGTTCCAGTAATTATTTTAGACTCTGTAGACTCTGCTAACAGTAACACAGACATTGGAAACATCCCAGGAGCTGTTTGCCAAAAGGAACACCATAAGTGCACCTTATGATTCACATCTGACTGTTCACCTTTCCAAATTCCACGGGCGCTTCCCCAACCCCTGCTTTTGCTCTTCCTCTTCCCAGAGCCTGGGTGGCCTTTATTTCCTTTTCTCCCTCATCCTTCAAGGTTGAGTTCAAATGCCCCAACTTTCATGGTAAATACCCACAAAAATGTTAAAACCCACACTGACCTTATAGCCCAGCAATTCATTCCTAGTTATTTACCCAATCGAAGTGAACATGCATATTCACAAAAGACTTGTTACAAGAGTGTTCATAAGAGCTCTGTTCAAATAGCTAAAAACTGCGAACAATCCGAATGTCCGTCAGCAGATCCTGGATAAACAGACTGTGGTGTATTCATACAGTGGAATACTACTCAGCAATAAAAAGGAAGCAATTACTGGTTTTCATAACATGTGAATACATTGTGCTCCATGACAGATGTCAGAAACAAGAGTGCATATAGAGTATTTCCATTTATATAAAATTTAAGAACATAGGTAGGTGATACTAATCTATGGTGAAGAAAATGAGAACAGTGACTGCCTTTGGCCAGGAGGGCAGTGGAAACTGATTAAAAAGGGCTGGAGGAAACTGTGTGGGATGATGGAAGAGCGTTTGAATTCATGAAACATCAAACTGTAACATCTAAGATCTGTGCAGTCACTGTAGGTAAATTAAAACAATTAAAAAAAAACATGGAAGGAAACACATCATTTCTTTTCTAGCTCTTAGTTTTGCTTATTTCTTATTACTTTAGGCATTATGCTTTCCCAGTCACCTCTCTGCAAACTTACTATCAGAAAGACAATAGAGTATAATTACACTTAATGTTTATTTCAATCGATGGTTTACATCTCCTAGTTTCCAAGTCCAATAGTGGATTTAAAGTATTTTTCTTCAGGTCAAAGTATTTCAGACATTACACAGAAGACAAGAAAGATATTTGGGGGTATTGCAAGGCTCTTTTTGGTGCTTCTGATATCACAGCCAGGTGGTTCACTCACCTATGGAGGTTATTCCTAATACCTATGTAGTTATATGTTAAGGATAGTTTTCTGTTTGCCTTTCTTTTCCATTTCTTCTCACTTACCCCTACACAGAAGACTGTATAGGTTTGTTTGTAAACACACATTATCTTCCTTTAAAACCCACTCTCAAAACTTTCTGCTGAATCTTTTTCTTTTATGGAACTTCCAAATTATTTTATGATTTCCCTTGGCATGTCTCTCTCCCCCATTGAACTTGGAGCTCTCTTAGGGGTGCGAAGTATCTTAAAAAGTCATTGCCACAGTGCCCAGCACAGGATCTGAAAAAATTATAGGCATTCAATAATGTTTATTGAAAAAATTAATAAATGACACTATTTTTTTCCTTATGTGGCTGGTGAAGTGAAAAAGAGCTACATTCAGAGAGGCACGAACTTTTGGATGGTGTGTGTTTTACAGTTATATTATCTGTGCTCTCAAAACCATCTCGTTTTCTTCTTACTCTTACCCTTGCCTCCCCATATGACTATTTTATGACCGTATCAGTGTAGTATAAGTGTTCGTACTAATTTCATACTAGAGAAGTCTTTGAAAAAAATGACATTATAAAATGAAAGCAAGTTGAATCCCCAAACGGGATTTCTTTTCAAATGAGATTACAGAGTTTAACACCTTGGCCTTTTACTTTCTTGAAGTCAATGTTTTTTTCACCATGCTTCTCAAAACACAATATGTTCAGATTGGATTGGGCTTCAAATGTAATATTTAAACCAGCAACATGTCTGACAGATCCCAGAAATGAAATATGTCCCTTTCTTTAGCAAGGAGCAGAAGGCAACATAAAGCAGCTGCAAGAATGAATTCACCAAGATAGTTGACATTTTCGAGCTGACTGCCTCTTAGAGAAAATGATGTCATCCTCCAGCAGCCTAATGACAGTCATCAGCCTTAGAGGACACATGCTAATAAGGTTCATTGCTTACCTACTTCTCTTGTTCAGCCAGCGTGAACTTGGATGCCCATAATTTGGCTTTGTGTTCCTAGAATAATTTCTAAGAGGGACTGGAGTGTGAAACTCAGGGAATGATTTTTTTTTGGTCAGAAAAGGGAACTAATAGATTTCTTCCTTCTTCCACTGACTCAAAGTTCTATTTCCAGTTTGCTCATCAATAACCACATTCGGGTTGACTTGTCTTTCTAAGGTGTTGGAACCAGTGATTCAAAGGTGAAAGACCATTGCTTCAGGATGCTGGGGCAGTTCTGACAATGAAAAAGAAAAGGTGGCATAAAGATCGAAAATTTTATTTTCAACCATAATGAACATTACATCTGAAATGTCTAGAATACCCAGGGTAGGTGTCCTGGGTTTGGCTTTAGTCCTGGACAAAATTACGGTTTTCAAAGGAGTTTTGAGATGAATTTCCACAGACCATATATGAACAAGGGAACAAACAATACCAGCTTAAGGGAATGAACTATGCCGTCTCGCCCACAGCTCTCTGACAAGGACTTTCAAATCTAGTATCAGGACTCACCTCGAACAAAAGACTTGTTAAGTTTCCCAAGCCTTTCTATCTTTATCTCTTCCCCAGTACACAGCACCAGCATAGCCTCTTCTGAGCAATTTTGCACTGGGGACATCCTGATATATCTAATGGCACCTGTATATAAGTCCCTTCCCTAGCAAGGCCCACTGGAAATCGTTCAATTGAGAACTGTCCTGGACAAGTAAAATATGTTGGCTAGGGGCCAATAAAGAAAGTGCGCCATGGGTTTTGGACGAAATCAGTGAGTTGCAGGTATCAAAGGACTGTAATTCAGAGTAGTGTTTATTGCTAAGGAGGTTTTATTGGACCCTACCTTTGCCTTCCTAGTCTCCCTAGAGAGGAACTTTTGGAAAAAGAAGCGCTTCTCCACTTGGTTGAATGCTTGAGAGTTAGACATTTAGACCCAAATGACAGGAGAAAAACTATCTCCTTAGCAACTGAGGTGCTCCAGGTGATTTCACGACTCCCTACACTGGAGGACAGGCCGGTCACTGACCAAATCAATGGTCAGTGGTGTTTTGTTGATAATATAATGAAAAAGTTAGTCTTCATTGAATCTGTGGAAGCATAGGTTCAATAAATTTAATAAACTAGATAATTTATATCCTCTGGATATGATGTCTGACATCCTTCAAATCAGCTGTATGTTAATTTGGTTAATGCTTATTTAGCACCAATTCTGTGGAAGACCTCTTCGAGGCTATGGAGGAGGGAGAAGATAAAGGAGATACTGTAGTTGCTTTCAAGGGTATGCACTCCAAATTGTGTGTTAGCATACTTACACAAATAACTTACGTTTCATGAGGCATATGTCACATATATTTAATCATCACAACAGTCCTGTGAGTTGGGTACTATTATTAATTATACACCTTTACCTCAGTGTGAAGTTTTTCTTTTGTCTATGCCTCAGTTTGTTTTCTGTAAAATGGGAATGTTAGACTAATACTGATAATAACAATGGCTAACATTGATTATGTACCATTTGTCAAGTGCTTTGGAAGCATTAGCTAATTTAATCTTCACAGCAACTCTGTGAATTCTATCCCCTTTTACAGAAATGCAGCAGGGTTAAGTAACACACCCAAGGTCAGAGTTGCAACTCAAATCATCTGACTCCAAACCCAATGCTCTTTCCAAGATGCCATGCAGCTTTCCTTCTAAGTGGTAAGCAGCATGTACAATAGGCAAAGGGCACATGAAATCCATGGAGGGGGCGTTACTTCTGGCTGTAGAATTCCAGAGGCTCTATGGCAGACTTGGTATTTTAGATGTACACCTGGAGGCTCAAGTTTGACCGTGGACTGAGGAGGCAGCACAGTGAGCCCCCTTTATAGGTGACCTTCTAGTCCCTTGTAGATGTTATCTTTTTATTCTTTCTTAATTCGAAAACTTATTCTTGACAACTTTCCAGGTAGGAAATCCTGTTTCCTATGATGAAATTGTTGTAGTTTTTGTCCAGTGCAGGACTAATCTTTTATTTGTTTATTTATTTATGTTATTGAAGTATAGTTGATGTACAATACTATATAAGTTACAGGCGTACAATATAGTGCTTCACAATTTTTGAAGATTATACTCCATTTATAGTTATTATAGAATATTGGCTATCTTCCCTGTGTTGTACAATATATCCTTGTAGCTTATTTTATAGCTAATAGTTTGTACCTCTTAATCCCCTACCCCTATACTGCCCCTCCTCCTACCAGGAGAAAAGAACTTGAGGCTGCATTTGGGGCAGAGTTAGGTGTGATGGTCATTCATGGAGAGATGCAGATTGGTTTTGGGTGAGGGGTCAGGGATGTGGGTTATGGTCTTGGCTTTTCTTGTTACTGTTTTTATGTCTTTGATGAGCATTCTCCTTTCTCCAGGCTCATTTCCTTCCTCATGTGTAAAACCACTCTATCTTCTGGACTTCAAACAACTGTTGGTAGTTTCCAGTGAGACAAGGGACATGAGAATGCTTTGTGAATGACTCCACCAGTGTAAGGTATGGCCACAGTCATTCATGATTTTTCTCTTAAGCAGTATTGATACACATACCCTCTGGATTTTTCAGACATCATGGAAGATTCTTTTTCTCCAGGGAAAAAGAGAATCCTGAAATATCAATTAAAATCAAACTTTTCACAGCAAATAAAGTACCTTTGTGTTATCTAAGTATGTAATCTCCATTTTTTAATTCACTTAAGGAATTTTGAAGAACTAGATCTCTTTGATATCTTACATTAATTTTTTAAGCCATGCATAAAAATACTTAGAAAGGAGGCTGTAGGCAAAATGAGTGCAGAAGAGGCATGATGGAATTCCTTTCCTTATAGGTCAGGTCATTAATGTTGGAAGGAGAGAATCAAGTTCAATGACTTTGAGACAAAGAGGGAAGAGATGGACTTCACTCTCCGTGTTGACAGGTAAGAAGAGACATTTTATGGCCCAAATGATAAAGCGGAGTGTTCAAACCATTCTAGTCAAGTGGCCCAGACAGTGGAGTACCAGAGAAACACTATTCTGAAGGCTCCTGTTAAGTGATATTCCTGGTCATTGTCAACATGGAAATCCCACAACAGGGCAGAAACATTCACTCTCTTCATTAACATTCTCCTTGCTCTCAGTTTGCATCTCTCTCTCCATTTTCTTGCTCTGAATGGAAGTTTCCTGGGAAACCTTTTCTATGAATGGAATGTATGAGGTTTGTCCCGTGAGAGAAAAATAAAAAAACACAAGGAACTACAACAAAAAACTTCTTCCCCTGAAATATTGCCTTCAGGAGCAGATAACACCTATCTTTTTTCAAGGATGGGTGAAGAGTCCCACCCTCTGGTATTCAGTAGTACCAAGTATGTTTCTCCCTCAGTTTAACAGCAGAGCTTCCTTTCTTACTGATTAAAAAAATTAAAGGGGGTTTAAAATTACGTAGGTAAAAAAAAACTATGGTGGAGCCTTCTCAGTCACAGATAAGCATCAGCTCTTTCTGATCTGCTCTATTGTCAGCTAAGGAATGGCTCAGTTTGTGCATTATTCTCTCTGTGCCAAACAGAAGGGAGAGTAAACCTTATCCACAGGCTCCTGTTACCAGCAGACACCCGCTCCCATCAGATGTGGACTCTGGGGACACAGCACATTCACCAATTAAAAGAAGGGGAACAGCCAACATTTACACAAGTTACTGATATACCCTCTCCCAGGTAAACCTTGAGTTTTTGTCTGTACAGTGTCGTCTACTTTGTTTTTAAAAAAACAATGAGAGAGAGAATATATAGACTCCTGAGTTGTATTGCTAACACAAGGAACACTTGAGGGGTGGGGATGAACCACCGCTAATTAAAATCAGGTTTTTTGTTTGAAACCTCTTACTACTTTACTATAGCAGCTTCCTTGCTATAGTAAGCATTCTGTTCCTGAGCCGGGTAAGACATGTCTTAAAAAAAAAAAAGAAAAAAAGAAAAAGATAAACAGCTTTACTGAGATATCATTGACATACCATTAAATTTACCCAAAATATATAATTCAATGGGTTTTAGTTTATTTATGAATTTGTACAGCCATCACTATAATCTAATTTTAGAAAGTTTTTATGACTTCAAAAGGAAACCCAGCACCCATTCGTTGTCACTCCCCGTTCCCTCCTCCCCCACCAGCAACAACTAATCTACTTTCTGTCTCTATAGATTTGTCTATGGAATCTTTCATACATGAACATGCAGTACATGTGTTTTGGTGACTGGTTTCTTTCACTTAGCATAATGTTCTCGAGGTTCATCCATGTTGTAGCAGTACTTCATTTCTTTTTAAATCACCAAATACTATTCCACTGTGTGGATAGAACACATTTTGTTTATCCATTCATCAACTGATTGACATTTGGATTTTCCCCCCTCTGGGGCTATTAGGAATAACACAGCCATGAACATACATGTACATGTTTTTGTGTTGACATATATTTTCATTTCCGTTTGGTATTTACCTAAGAGTGAAATTGCTGGGTCATATGGTAACTTGATGTTTAATATTTTGAGGAACTTCCAAACTGTTTTCCAAAATGGCTGGTCCATTTTACATCTCCACCAGCAATGTATGAGGGTGACACCTATCTTTTTGCAATTTTCTCCTGTTTCTGGGGATCTAAAGCCCTGTGAAAGATTAGAAATGTAGCAGGTAGTTCATTTTGACACTTATTTAGGAAGTCTCCCGTCTCTTCCCAAAATACAAACATTTCTGTTGGTCTAATGAGGAGATGCTATCACCTATGAAGCAGCAATACAAATTTCTTCTTTGATTTATAATCGTCTTTAATAATTACAGAAGAATCTGTATGTATTTAGCTTTCTATGTATATATGTTCTAGAGTACTAATGTTCCTTTCTTTTGAAAATGCACATTCTTCAGTGTTTTCCTAGTTACTAATTTGTACCTTGATTACAGGTCATTAATGCCTGTTTTAAAAGCAAGTTCATGTTTGCATTTCAAGACATACTGTTTATTTCATACCGACTCCAAGCAATTCGATTCTTCATCCATAGAAACATTTAGGCCAAGTTATAAAACAGCTACGGTAAGCAGACTAACATTTAGTCTTTGGAATTGAAGCGTATTTATCTTTTATTTATACTTGACCTGAAAGTGTTAGGTGTGGAATGAATTTTTGTGACTCAAATGTTGTTCCACTGGTAAAACCCTTCTCTTATAAACATAATAGATAAGGCTACTAAGATAAACCTATTTTTAAGATTAAAAAAAAATTGTACATTTAGATTCATTTCTTCATTGTGCTTACTTAATGTGAAGGATAGTTTAAGAACTAATCGTTTTCCTGTTTCAGACATTAGTTGGCATTTTAATTTCAACATTTGCTAATAAGTTAGGGGTCCAGCTCATCTGCGTGGACCAGTTTGGAGGAGCATCCTTAATGAGCAGTGAGCTTTCCCTAGATACTACCACCCATGCAACTTGAAACCAAGGCTCCTAATGACATGTGTTGAAGGACAAGGCTTGATTGCAGATTTCCCTTTGGCTTGTTTCATCTCCGTGTGCTGACCCTGGATTATGCAGATAATATCCTGCTTCTAGTAATCTGGCCCCCTGTGCCAGACCTTGGCTGTCATACTACATTATAACCAATGGTTCAAACACTTCTTTTACATAAGGACTGTCTTCTTCCCAGCAATCCCTCTAAGATATTCATGGCTAACTAAAAATACTGCTGAATCTTGTTCTTGAGTAGAGTTTCAAGGTTAACATGAGAACAGTTATCACTTGCTTATGCTGCATAAAAATCCGTTTTATCTTTGTAATAATCCTTTTATTAAAAAAAGCATTGCCATTCCTCTGCTACGTTAGTGCTTTCTCAGATACCAAGCAGACTGTGGCTTGCTGGCAAGAAAACAGGTTGTGATTATTTATATGCCAGTATGCATTTGTTTCCATCTAGTTATATACAATTAATTTATGATACTCAATCGTGATGGCAAAAAGAATTTCTACCACACTAGCTAATATTTCCAACAACAGAGGAACACAAGTAATTTGATAATGTCTTGTGTGTCCAGTGAAGTAATTTCCCTATTACTGGTTTATAGCAAGACCTTATAATTAAATCAGAGTGAAAAAACACTGACAGCCAACATTGTGTCACATTGACTTCAAGTGTAATGTCAGAAATTTCGTGGATGGTCATTGAGGCATTGAAAAAGCACAAAGAATAGAGAACAGAAATGAGGCCATGAGGGTTTATATTCAGTTTCCTGCCTTCCCAAAATAAGAAGGGTAAACATAAATAAAACTATTTGCTTAACAAGGCACTTGAGTTTCTTTGTAAATGAACAATTGATAAGATGGAAATCTACCCTCAGATTTTTTCAAATAAAGTAAATCTCTTAAATCTGTTTTTTTTTAAAGAAGTTGTCTGTATATACAATACTCCTATGTCTATATATATATATAAAATCTTTAAAAAATGGATTTAAGAGAATTACTTTATATATTTTATATATGTATAAAATATACGTATGTATGTATACATATATATGTATAAAATATATAAAGTATACATATATATAACAAATTTGTATGTCACTCATTAAGGATTTGAGAACATATTTATGCAGGTTTTTCTTTCCCATGTCTGCCTATGTACTTTTTCAAAAGGCTACCTTTTCCGGAAAAGGAAAAACATTAACAGCATTGCAAGATTAAAACTATGTTTTATGGCAAACGATTTAAAACTTTAGGAAACCGTCTTTAAAGGCTGCAAATGAATGCCTGCTTTTCGCTTAGACCAGTGGTGATTGTGTATCACCTAGAAATACAGAGACACTCTGTAGAGCATGTGTACTAGTGTGCGTTCCTGTCCTCATTATAACGTGGCCTGGGGCTTGGAGCTAAACATTTTTCTAGGACATAATGAGCTGTGTACTGTAATGAAGGTGTTTGAAATTGATTTGACTGTTATTTAGTATAAAAAGTCCCAGATCAAAGACTCTGGCAAGCCCATAGACACATAGGCGTCCACAGACAAAGGATGTCGTGTGATGGTCGAGGGGGAAGTGGAGAGGTGTGGTGGCTTAAGCTGTGCCAAGGAATCTATCAAGCAGTTATTTGCTCGTTTTTATTTCAAGTCACCATACATCGCTTGCAAACTGCCATATGGCACTAGATGATTTTGAGGATTATTTTGAAGAATATTGCAAGCCCAATTTAATTTCCCTCTTGTTTCCTAGTATTTTTGCATTGCTCCTTCATCACAGTCATGGACACCCTCCCAAGCTAATTTGTAAAATGAATTTTACTGAATGCCATTTAATCTTATTGCCATAGTTACAAACCAAGAAATCAAAGATTGCTAGGCTGAGCTGAAAATAGCTGATACACGGAAGAGGACTAATTCTTATGCAAAGCTCTGTACTTGCATACAATCTCTGATTCAAAGAACAATGGAAAGTTTGATCCTTGAAAACCCGACCTTCTGATGCCTTTTCACTCTTGAACACAGAAAAATCATAGGTTTGAATGCAATGTGTAAAGACTATAGATGAGGTTCTGCTTTGCAACTTGCTGTTTTAGCTTCTATGTTATTATTGCAATGAGTTTTGATATTTGTCTTGATATTTTCGTAGGCAATACTGGGGATTTTTATAACCACTTACAAATTGTAAAGCTAGGAACCCATGTAATGTTCATAATTTAAGAAAGGCTTAAATTATCTCTGAGCATTAGTATTTATAATTGACAAATTATATCTATTTGTCTATCAGCCTGACAAATCTGTCTTTCTTTCTGTCTATCTGTCTGTCTATCTATCTATAATTCTGTCATCATAAAGCAAATCCATAACCTGGGTAAATGCATGTACTCAATGGGAGAGGCTCAGGATTTGTTATGTGAAAAGAAATTGAGGTGCTAAACACCAAAAAGCTTACTTTTGTAGATATACGTATACCAAGATTATACATACCCATATACATATATTGAATGTAAAGAGATAAAAGAGTTATCAATATAATTAAATATATTTGAAGGAGAGTTATATGCTTGTTTGATAAGTAATCAGTTTTAAAGATTTTTCTCAACACCAAGGGTCCTTTAATCTAATATTCAATATACTAAAAACCCATTCTATGTGCTAATGATTTGTCACCATCTAGTTTGCGTTATTCTTGGTCCTTAAATCAATTTCTTTTGACATTTAATATTTCATTTCCTTGGCTTTCCATTCTGTCACCTGTAAAATGAAGGGTTTAGACCTTTGAGATCTTTATCAGGCAGAAAATTCTGATTTAATTGTTATTTAATTTCACTAATTCAACCTGCAATTTATCCAGTTTAATTTAGATGACTAAGGCTTTGGTGTATTTGAATACAATTTTATGGTATTTGACCAACAATTCAAAAACAACCATAGTCACTTAAAGATTCTGAGTAAATAGGAAACACAGCATGTAATGAGGGAGTCAGCACAATGAGGTTCACTGCACTTGCCAGGACAGGAAGCCAATAGGCCAGAAGCTGTATAGCTATTACTGTATAGTGCTTGCTGACTGTCCTGGGGCTTCTGTACTTTCCTTTTTATATGCAAAAGTCTCCAGAGGACTTTGGGAGTCCTGGAGAACTGCTTGTTGAATGTGGGAGGCACAGAGGCTACCACGGTGTTTTCTTTCCATAATCACCCCACTCAAGAGGCTGTTTGGGCAGACTGGCCTCACCCATGTAGGGTAAGGAGTTGCTAAAACAGGATTTTGCAGTGTACATTCTAAGGGACCTTCTGTTACTTTGAAAGTGTGGGAAGTGCTGGGTTAAGCATAGGAAACAGGCTTCCTTACTGTAGGACTTCTCTAGGTCTTTATTTATTTACTTTTTATCAGTTTTTTTGTTTTTACATCTTTATTGGAGTATAATTGTTTTACAATGGTGTGTTAGTTTCTGCTTTAAAACAAAGTGAATCAGTTATACATATACATACGTTCCCATATCTCTTCCCTCTTGCATCTCCCTCCCTCCCACCCTCCCTTGCGTCTCCCTCCCTCCCACCCTCCCTATCCCACCCCTCTAGGTGGTCACAAAGCACCGAGCTGATCTCCCTGTGCTATGCGGCTGCTTCCCACTAGCTATTTTACATTTGGTGGTGTATATATGTCCATGCCACTCTCTCGCTTTGTCACAGCTTACCCTTCCTCCTCCCCATTTCCTCAAGTCCATTCTCTAGTAGGTCTGCGTCTTTATTCCTGTCTTACCCCTAGGTTCTTCATGACATTTTTTTTTGTCTTAAATTCCATATATATATGTTAGCATACGGTATTTGTCTTTCTCTTTCTGACTTAACTTCACTCTGTATGACAGACTCTAGGTCCATCCACCTCATTACAAATAGCTCAATTTCGTTTCTTTTTATGGCTGAGTAATATTCCATTGTATATATGTGCCACATCTTCTTTATCCATTCATCCGATGATGGACATTTAGGTTGTTTCCATCTCTGGGCTATTGTAAATAGAGCTGCAATGAACATTTTGGTACATGACTCTTCTTGAATTATGGTTTTCTCAGGGTATATGCCCAGTAGTGGGATTAGTGGGTCATATGGTAGTTCTATTTGTAGTTTTTTTAAGGAACCTCCATACTGTTCTCCATAGTGGCTGCACCAGCAGTGCAAGAGTGTTCCCTTTTCTCCACACCCTCTCCAGCATTTATTGTTTCTAGAGTTTTTGATGATGGCCATTCTGACTGGTGTGAGATGATATCTCATTGTAGTTTTGATTTGCATTTCTCTAATGATTAATGATGTTGAGCATTCTTTCATGTGTTTGTTGACAGTCTGTATATCTTCTTTGGAGAAATGTCTATTTAGGTCTTCTGCCCATTTTCGGATTGCATTGTTTGTTTTTTTGTTATTGAGCTGCATGAGCTGCTTATATCTAGGTCTTTAAAATGCCAATTTCCAAAAACGTAAGTCCCCAAAAGTGTGATGGAGGATGCAACACTGCTTACTTTTCTTGATCATGAAAGCTTTTCTCCTCTGGGCCGCCAGTATTGTGTGGAATGATTGTGTCATTAAATGCAGTTGGGCAGAGTAGCAAATAGGTATTTTCTTGAGTGCCACATTTGCTCAGTCGGCAGAGACTTCCTGCGGTTATTCTAAGAAGGGCTTGGAGTGCTGGCTCTGGTTAGAAGGGAAGAGAGGGATAGTTGTGATGGACGTACATGGATTTGCCATCCCTGCTCTTGTTCTCAACCCTTTCTGAGTCTTTCAAACATCGCTCATAAATATATCCATATCCTACCCTATTTGGAAATCCTGGAGATTCCAACTGCAGTGTGACTGAGTCTAAGATACTCTTGATTTCACATAAGTTGGAAGGTCAGAAACTACCATGGAAGCTCTCTAGTTGGCTGCAGGCCCACCAGCTGGGGCTCTGTCCAGTGAAGGTGCTGCTTTTAGGGCAGGGACTATTAGAACCAAAAGGGCAAGAGCCCCAGATTGACATCAACACACACTTTCTAGGTCAACACACACTTTCTAGGTCTAAACTTCATTCACACAAGTACAGTCAGTGAACCACTGCACACATTCAAGGCATGTTCATCTATTTATTATGAAAGAGGAATTATGTTTTGGGCTTTTTCTGAAAAACCTGTTGAATAAAACCTTATTAGCTATTTGCTTGGAGCAAAAAAATCATTTATTATACACTATGTAAACTCTAAAATATTTATTAAGCTTCACTGAAAATGTAGTTTCCACTCCTTGCATTCTTGTGAATATATATTATCACATTATATCCAGACCAATTAGACCAAGTAAATATAATCCAATGAAATTTGGATGATGTTAGCATCAGTCATACTGAGTTATTGCTTGAACCATCGTCTACAATTCATCATCAAAAATGTGGCAGATATGGTTTGTTAAAGACAATGTAGACAAATTTTAAAGGTAAATGACCTGTAGCTAATGACAAATAATAAAATGTTAGGGTTAAATTAACCCCCCAAATGTCTATGAGAAGAACCGAATATAAGAGCAGACAGTTTGAACCAGACAAAAAGACAGGAGCCCAGTGCCTTTGAAATAGAAGACTTGTGTGGGACCCACTGTCTTGCAGGCTCTAGTGTATGCTTTGCCCTTCAATTAATAGGGGAAAAGGCGAGAACACTCGAACTGCTGTAGGATGCTTAGTACAGCTACAGATAGAACAAGAAAAGATGCTAGCTCCTCCCTATGAGTTCTTTACCCAGAACTGTTTGTGGAAATCATTATCAAAATATTGGTACTTCAATTTCAAATTCTTTGATCAAGCTACCGTTGTTGGGAGAGTTGGCTAATATGGAAACTTTAATAATTTGAGAAGAGCAGTTTTTTAAGAACTAATGGCATCTATATTACTTATGTTTGGAATACACCTGTGGTTTGACTTCATGCCTTAAGTAGGTGTTTCTTATAAACAAAAACAACCAATTATAGATCTCTATCTTTATTTCTAATCATCTATCTATCTGTCATTTATCATCTATTTATATTTTTCCCAAAACAACAAATTATGGATCTGTCTTTATTTCGACTCATCTATCTACCTATCATCTACTTGTTTCCCAAAATAGTGGCGCTGACCCACTTCTTAAGGATTGCTTAAAGACAGACTAAAACTCTATGCATGCTACAACCAAAGTAAAAATCAAATTTTTAAAAAAAATTTATTTATTTATTTATTTTTGGCTGCATTGAGTCTTCGTTGCTGCACACCGCCTTTCTCTATTTGCAGCGAGCAGGGGCTACTCTTCGTTGCGATGTGTGGGCTTCTCATTGAGGTGGCTTCTCTTGTTGCGGAGCACGGGCTCTAGGTGTGCGGTCTTCAGTAGTTGTGGCTCGTGGGCTCTAGGGCATGGGCTCAGTAGTTGTGGCGCACAGGCCTAGTTGCTCTGCAGCATGTGGGATCTTCCCGGACCAGGGATCGAACCCCTGTCCCCTGCATTGGCAGTTGGATTCTTAACCATTGTGCCACCAGGGAAATCCCCAAAATCAAATATTTTTGAAGGAGAAAAAGGCATCATATTAAACATGGTTACCAACATTTAAAAATGTGGAATATAAAAAGTCCGTTGCACTTATGATCACGAGTGAATGTGTGTGACTGTGGCCCTCTTTCCAGCCTGCCTTTTTGTGTCTCCTCGACAGATATTAAGGCAGAGATTGGGCTCACATATGCAGTCTTGAGAGTCAACATCCAAATGTTTTGGGGAAGATCTACTTGCATCTCCCAGGCCTAACCCATAGTGATCATTAAAGGAAAAGTTTTTGAGCAGTGAACAAATAGAAAATGGGTGGGAAAGATACATATCTAGGATCTTTGCAGGCATCTCTGATCTGTGGGCTTTGGGGGGGTTTAAATCTGAGTTCTGAGCACTTATTAAGTATATGATAGATCCCCTTATATTTTGGAAAGGTAAACTTCATAATGAGGTAAAAGATGATTTTAATTAATTCAGTAATTTAATCTTTATCAAAGCCTTTGTTACTGCATTTTTCTTTTTCTTAGAGCGAGCGTTGGAAAGACACAGTTTTACAAAAAAGTTTTCATATGATACTACGGTCTGGAATTTCCTAAAACATTTCCAGTTACAAAATGTTGAAAGAATTATTTCTCCTAAAAAATCAGTGTAAGTATATGGAACATTTTTTGAAAAGACGACTAGTGAGCAAAACCAAATCTTTACCTCTTCATAAGTAATATTAAGTGTTAAAAATATACAGTGTGTTACCAAAGGCTGGGTCCAGATGTGCCCCATAGCGACATTTTGGCATATTTTGACATAAAATAAGAAAAGTTTTAAAATCCTTCTAAATGGCTCAAGTTAATGAACAAGTAATTTAAAGTGAGGCCACGATAAGTAATGCCCCAGGAGGAAGACGAGAGTAGAAGAAAATGACATGTGATGTTGTCCCTTGAAATGAGGCCAGCTGAGCACAGCAAAACCCTTGGAGGCACGCATGTTGAAGAGGCGAGGATTATTGCTGTGAAACTTCACTCATCCTGAGCGCTGTGCCGTCCTGCTACTCTACCTTCCTATGTCTATAGGTCCTTTATGGTCTAGATTAATTTAATCAGAGAGCCTCACTTAACAGTTTTTTGAATACTGCCTACAATAGAAGCTTTTTATCTGAAGCAGTGGGGACTGGCAGTGGGTCAGTGAATTAAAGTCAAAGCAGGGAATCACACAAAAATATCCTTTTTAACTTGAATATTTTATTTTAATCTGACATATATAAATATACATATACATTTGATATTGGCCCACGGGCCCCTCTTTGGAGTTTTCCATAGCTTTTCTCATCTAAACTAGACCATAATGCATTTCATTGATTTCCATTATCAGGGATTTGTTTAAAATGGAGCAAGAACTCAAATATACATGCAGAGCAGTTTGAGTGCAGAAATCTGTATTTTTCCCTGATCATTTACATTTGTCTGGCCCATAACTAACTTAACAGCATTTTTTTTTCTTGGTGACTCATCTTTATCACGTTTTTCAAAGCGTGCCTTTGATGTTCGTGAGAACGACAATGATTTCTCTTATCCCACTTTTATTTCTTTATTAATGATAATAAAATGTGCAATAGGTACAAACGGGTGCAGAGGGCAAAAGTCTACCAAACTCTGAGAGGAGCACCACCTGCCAGAAGCATGCCATGTGCTCTGGCATGAGTCACTCCATTAAGGGAGCTTCGACTGTGGGTGTGACAGGTTTTAGGAGGTGAGAAAACAAAGGGGAATAAGATGCTTTTATGGGATAATGCAAGAGGCCCATTAAACATCAAATGCACACACACACACACACACATATATATGTATATGTATAATTAAAAAAAAATACATACAAAGCCGTATAAGGGAACCAAGGACTGGGCTTCCCTAGTGGCGCAGTGGTTGAGAGTCCGCCTGCCCATGGAGGGGACACGGGTTCGTGCCCCGGTCCGGGAAGATCCCACATGCTGCAGAGCGGCTGGGCTCGTGAGCCATGGCCGCTGAGCCTGCGCGTCCGGAGCCTGTGCTCTGCAACGGGAGAGGCCACAACAGTGAGAGACCCGCGTACCGCAAGAAAAAAAAAAAGAGAACCAAGGACTAATTTGTGTGTTTAAAGAAGCTTTCCTTGATCAACACAGTTCACACTAATCTTTCTCTTCTCGTTTATGGTTATTTCAAATATGCTTCATACGAATGATAAGGAAATGAGAACAAATTAAGGTTTGTTCTATCAAATTAAGGTTTATTAGACTTCTATCAAATTAAGGTTTATTAGAAAACATTGTAAGTTAGAGTTAATTGTTGCATATAGTGTGTATCATTGAAACGCTCTGCTTTGGTGGTGCCGTTTCTATGGGGGATGGATATGGTGAGTCGTGTCTAAAGGGGTAGGGGGGAGGTAAAGACGTCTAGTATAAACTACTTTAAGGCTGAACTGAGAAAGTTCTTATAAATCTTTGACAGAGTGGCTGCAAACTTTTTGATATTTCCAACTATGCTGAATTTCACCAGGCTAAACTTGGTTCCAGAATATCTATCCTGTCAATGGTCTGCACGGTGTGCTTGAATTGATGATTTTCTTTTTGATGACATTTCTAGGCCATAATAATGACTAATCAGGGAAGCAATCAATGAAATGTGCATAGTGCCTTTGATTCAGTAGGATTAGAGTAACTGCATAATGTGACAGGGTATTGTGTCATTTAAAACATTTAATTGAATTAAACACATGGCCATTTGCTGTTAGAACCCTAACACCTACACTGACAAGCCAAAAATAGATTTGGTCATAAAGACTGGACATCATCATTGAAAAGCAAATCGTGTTAATAGAAAAGTTTTAAATCAATAAGGTAAAAATTTAAGGTATTTTTTTGAGTCAGGATATGTTTGTTGGAGAACAAAAATAAAAGTGAGAAAAGCACAAAATCTCTTTGGAATTTTTGTAATGTTGGAACCTTACATATAAAACATTTGAGTGACTGTTATTCTTATAGTAAAGTTTTCTTTGGCTGAGCTTACTGTGAAAGATAAAGATTTAACAATAGACCCTTAGATAAATGAGAAACAAGACAGAAATTCAAATACTGAAAATATTAACACTTAGGAAAATAAGGTGAAATACAACTTTTACATTACATCAGTGGCAGGGAAAATAATCATTCATCACATACAAGTTTGTTTTGTTATGAAAAAAATGTAAGAAAATCATTCAAATTGTTCACTGTTACCCTGGCCTTCAGAAGGAACCTCTGTCCTAGGTTAAACAAAAGCTTGCAGTTGGTAGTAAGCAACCACGAATGTCTGGGGATGTCTTTTTAGCTGGAAATGTATGAATTAAAACTTGAATAAATCATTATCGTTGGGGTTTCAGTTAGGTTGTTGTACCTTGGAAAAATATAGTACCGATCTGCCGGAAGCCAGAGAATTAACCTTTTTCTATTTGTTTTTAGAGGCACGTTCTCATTTTGTACTTAACCATAATTACTTCCACTTTTCACACTGATTCCCTATTGTTGCCAGTTGTAAAATTTCTGTTACCATGTTTTGATTGCAGTGTGTTATGAGGAATGTGTTCAGATGGGAAAAAGCTTTACTAAGGCCTTATTCCCTAAGATGTGGGCTGCTCGTCCTGAGTTTGCCAGGCTGAGAGTCAACATTATTAATAATTTTTAGGGAATGTCCACTTTTCCCCAGATGTCTATAGTTAGCATTTCTAATATGAGGTCCTTTATCTAAAATTTTATTTAAATGTAAAAAAGGATTGGTTGAAAAATGACCGACATTCTCTTTTGAAACAGTAATAGGTAACATTTATTGAGTGCTTAATGCATGCTAAGTTTTATAAACATCACTTCACTGACAGAGTGGCTGCCGCTCTTTGATATTTCCAACTATGCTCAATCTTCAGTTAGCCTTCTGAGATTGGTAATGTTCTTATTTCTGTTAAGAATCATTTTCAAAAAAGGTAAAATCATGACTATCATACACATATAAAAAAGAACGTCTATTAAAGATTTTATTCTATTCATTAATCAATGAGAGAACCAGGCAGATGTTATAGGTGATGCAAAAGAGAATCCAAAATACAAACACATTTGCAGATCAGAACCATTGAAATGAGTGTACAAATGGAAGCAGAACATGTTTTTCCATAGCAGAGTAAAGAGAGTCCATTGAACTTGTACTTAACTGAACAGAATTTGCATGTCTACAGACAAATATACTGCATTGCTGTCAGTTATTTATGACGTACAGAGTTGTAGAACAGCTCCCTGGAGGGATATCCCCTAGATAATGCACAGTTTTCCACTTAAGCACATAATTTCCCCTCCATGCCCACGTGTGTGTGTGTGTGTTCATGGATTGGAGGAATTAATGTTTTTATTTTAATTTTTATTTTATATTGTAGTTGATTCACAGTGTTGTGTTAGTTCAAGTGTACAGCAAAGTGATTCAGTTATACATATACATGCCCATTTTATAGATGGTGATATCAAGGTTCAGAGGGGATGGGTTTTTGAATGGGTAATGTTCATTAGTAGGAAAAATCACCATATTGTGGGAAGGAGGAGATATCTGAGTTAGTTAGTGGAAACAAGATACATGAGGTGAGTGAAGTCACTGAAAGATGTCCGCAGCTCCAGAACCTTGTGGAGAAACTAACCAAATAATGAGTGGAAGAGGACTGCAGAATGTTTACATTTGACCCATTTGAGGTCTGGGCAAATGAGGCAGAGGATCCAAGATGACTGCTTGTGCCCTGCAGCTGATTCCTGACAATGGGAGCCCCTCTCCAAATGCATGGCATTCCAGTGAAAACAAATGCACCAACTATACAAATGGTGCTTAGAGCTGCATTCATTTTTCTTCTTAGTTTCACCTAACGTGAAAACCTGGGGAGGAGCTCTGGAAGGGTTTGTGATGCAGATAAAGAGTGAGGTTATTTTGAGCCTATAATCAAGACAGCTTCTGGGCGTGGTGCAGATTGCTCTTGCATCTCTGACTCTAACACAAGTTAAGATAGTTGACAAACTGTGTAGTTACCCTTTGTTATGTCATCACTTCCTGGAAGGAAGCTAGGTAGGACAGGGATATGACACAGGCTCGTTTCCTTGGTGCTCTGGTGGGTTATCTCGAGGCTGGAGCAGTTGCTCAGATGGCTCTCATCCCTGCCACTTGCCAGAACTGGGAGGGTTGAGCCAACGCAGAGGAGGTAGTAAGGATCAAATAGAGAGCATACATGACATACTGATGGACACAAACCTAATAAGTGACAAAGCCCACATTCAAACACCACTTTGTTTAATTCCCAATTGTGTTCCTAAGTTCTCCACCACACTGTTTACCCTGTTTCCTTTAAAAAGCTGCATGCCAGAGGTCCAGAGTAACTGCTAACTGTTCTAGGTAATGAGCTGTTTATCAGTCTCCAGTGTCTCTTCACGGAGTCATTTGGTGGGATCAGCATTGACTGATTGGTGACAATCTCTGCTCTGTGCCATTACTACGGGTGAGAGCGGTTTCATACACCTTTCACAGCAAAGTGACTTCATTTAGAGTATAAACTGAAAGCCGATTTCCACTGCATGAGGCCAGGAAATGTCCAGGGTGGCATCACACACCATCCACAGTGTCTTGGGTCTTATATTTATCCACTTCACCTTTAGTATCATGTTGGAAATGCATGGGCTCAAACAAGAGCAAGCAGTGGGAAGTCTTGAATATTGTCCCAGCCCTTGAACATCATTACCTTTTCTGTGGCTCCATTTTTCTCATTAACGAAACAAAGATAATAGCATTTGAGCTATATAGCTTCTGTGTAATTAATTCCATGAGAGAATGTAAAATGGGGAAAATGTTTCACATGTAAGAAATGATGCTGTTTGTTGTCAACCATAGAAATGCAGATTCAGGCACTGTCTGTAACAACCAGAGAGCCAGAGTAAAGTTAAGGTAATTTGGATATTGGATAATTCAGAACAGTCCCTTAAAAATGCCTCTTGTCCCAGTGTTTTAGTTGAGTTTCTCTCCATTGCAAGTGATCAAAAACCTAATTCAAATGATCTCAAGCTAAGAAGGGTTCTGATTTTATTTTTCATTTAGGACACCTGAAAAGTTCAGGGGTAGATATGGCTTCAAGTGTAACTTGACCTAATGGTTTAAATGTCAGTATCAGGACTTGGTTCTTCCCTCCCCTCCCCTCCCCTCCCCTCCCTCTCCATCTGGACTTTGCTTTCCTTTGCATTGATTCCATTCTCCAACAGATTTTCAGACCAAATAGCAAAATATCTGCTAGTCACTTGGAATTTACATTGGAGAGAGAATGTTTCTCTCTACGGTTCCTGCAAAAGATATGGGGTTAGGTATGATTGGCTCTACTTGGCTACTCAGGCCAGTTTTTGGTTCTAAACTCACCCTTAGGGCTGGGATTGGAGTCAGCCTCATAGATGCCATGTGAATTGAGATGGGGAGGAGAGCATTCACAAGGAAAATAAGGGTACTCTTACGAGAAAAAGAGCAAATGTTGTCAAGGCAGAAGTGGAAACATTCTGAAGGTATTTGCGATAGAAAGAAGATTGAATTATCCTGATTGACTAGATGGCAATCAATACTATAAAATATGAAAAGCACATCAATTAAAATATCATTCTTATTTTGCTATGGGGATGTTAGGGAGATTGAGGTCAAGAGGAAAAATTGCTTGGAGTTAGAATAACAGTCCTATCAGAAATATGTCTTGAAGGGGTTACAGAATAAATGTTTATTTAGTTGGATTTTTAAATTTTATTTGTCTAATAGAATAATGGAAGTTCTAGGAGTAGTGATATAAACTTATCATTTATCTGTCTACCCCTGATACTCTGAAATATGGAACCTATGTTAAAAATTTTGTGGACTCAATTTGTCTTTTCTTTTTTGAGAGAGAGATTTTCATGATGTCGGCTGTTTTATTCATTTGTTCAATAATTACTTATGGAGATATATATACAAGGCACTGTATACTCCAGGAAAAATAATTTAGCCATGGTCTTGCTGTATTTTAGTATATGTTTTCCTGATTGAAAAAAATGACATGAGTTATATAGTCAATTAACAAAAGATGAAATTTAGCAGGCATATGGAAAATTGCTTAACCTCAGTAGTAAATAGAGAAATAAAAACTTAAATCAGTTTCCTTCCTGGCTCATCAGTGTTGATAATATCAGGGGAGAAATGGTAAATATAAATTATACAGTCATCATAGAGGGAAATTTTGCAATCTATTAAAATTTAAATTATACACAAGGACTCACATAAAAGAAAGCTTATTGTGGTATTGTTTGTGATAGAAAAAAGCTGTACATAAACTAAAATTCTAGCAAGGGATAAATGGTCAAAATGGTCAAATAGGCTAAAGAAAAAGAGTCCATGCTTAGGAATGTGACACAGCCATGAAAAAGAATTTGGTATGCTCTAATTTAATCTAACATGGATATATAAATATATAGATTATATTGTATCTATATACAAATATGTTTTTAAATACATAGAAAAATTTCTGAAAATAGACACATCCAACCTAAATAGAATAGTGTTTCTGCTGGGCCCCCAGAGGATGTGAGGAATGGAATTGGCTGATGGGGTGGGAGTGGGGAGGCTTCATGTTACCCTGCATTGTCTGAAGAGTTTATGAGAACGCTCTCATCATCTACACTTACAAAATTGAAATCCAATTAATTTTTAAATTGGAGAGATACATATAGCTATGAGTAAAATATATACTGACTTTCTGCAAGCAATCCATTTATTACTGATTCTGTGTAAAGAACTTTATATTTTGATGTAATTTTATTCTTTTCATGAATATATTTAAATATAATTTTTATATCATTGTAAGACATATGTCCAAGAGGTGTGAAAAATCTGTGCTCTTCAATACAGTAGCCACATGTGACTGTTTAAATTTAGATTAATTAAAATTATATAAAATTAAACATTTATTTTTTCAGTTGCACTAGCCATGTTTCAAATATTCAGCAACCCCATGTGATTAAGAGCTACTGTACTGGAGAACACAGATATAGAACGTTTCCATCATCACAGAAAGTTCTATTGAACAGTGATTGTCTAAACGATTTTATTTTCCAGGTTCTCCCCTGTCCTTTGAAATTGTGGGTTGCTTTTTTTTTTTTTTTAAATAAATTTATTTACTTTCTTTTTGGCTGCATTGGGTCTTCGTTGCTGCACGTGGGCTTTCTCTAGTTGCGGCGAGCGGGGGCTACTCTTCATTGTGGTGCACAGGCTTCTCACTGCGGTGTTCTCTTGTGTGGAGCACAGGCTCTAGGTGTGCAGGCTTCAGTAGTTGTGGTGCATAGGCTTCAGTAGTTGTGATTCGCAGGCTCTAGAGCGCAGGCTCAGTAGTTGTGGTGCACGGGCTTAGTTGCTCCTCGGCATGTGGGATCTTCCCGGGCCAGGGATTGAACCCGTGTCTCCTGCATTGGCAGGCAAATTCTTAACCACTGCACCAGCAGAGAAGCCCCTGTGGGTTGCTTTGGAAAACATAAAATGTATTAACTCTGACCAATGAAAGGGAAAAATCCATATATTTACATCTATCATCATCTAGCACTTCTTAAGTTAATAGAAAAAAAATGTTTTCTCAAACCCATGAAAATTTAGTATTTGGAGATACTCATATTTCCAGTGTTTGTTTGAGTGAAGGCTTTCTTTAAAGTTGCCCCAGACTTTCATAGGAGAACCCTGAAGTGCCCTAAATGAGGGTTGAGGCATAGTATTAGAGTCCACTTTGCACCAGAATGGAGTTCACCAAATTTCCTGAAACTTTATTAATATGGAAAGCAACCAGCCCCCAGTAGGAGAGATTTGCCACCTTTGCTCTTGTGGCCCACACTAGGGGACCTGCGAATTTTCAGTGAGTTGATACATGTGCATTGTCCCATTGGAGCTTTGGGGTTTGTGAAGTTTTGTTGTGCATTTTCTAGGAAATTCTATCTTTGCCTAGTTGTAACTGTCGTGAGCTCAGAGTGCGAATTCCTGGGCTAATATCTTCAGCTCCAAGAGAGTCTGTAGGGTAATAGGTATAACCTTGACTGTTATGACCATGCCGAGAAAACAGTGGCCACTTCAGATTCAGGGAGAAAGAGATTGAATACAGAGAGTAAGGAGCTGACACAACCATTGCAAATGTGGGGAGTGGGGTGGGGTTTAGGTTAGGAAGGTTGCTTTTGGGAAATCTTAATGTAAGTGAGCAGGACCGTATGGGGCCTTCCCAGGACAGACCCTTCCCCCCTATCCTCTGCTCTAGCTCCTCTCTGAAGTACCTAGATACTAGGATCTGATGCACACTTACTGAGTTGTTTTATGGATGCTAAACCCAGCACCAAATGAAAGAAATTAACTACTTGATGATCCTGAGTCCCCAGGCCTACTGGTGCCTAAGGATTAATAATGTTAACTGCCCTGTTACCTCACCATCAACCAGTCAGAGAATTGTCCATGATGAGACCACTCCCCCACTCCTCCCCCATGCCCCCACGTAGGCTTTAAAAGTGCTTTGCTGAAACCCTTTCTGGGAGTTCAGGGGTTTTTTTTAGTACGAGCCACCTGTTTTCCTTGCTTGGCCCCGCAGTAAACCTTTCCTTGCTCCAGGCTCCGACGTTTTGGTCTATTTGGCGTCACTGTGCATCGGGTACACGAATTTGTGGCCGGTATCTTTAGCTCCTAGTAGTTGGAGGCAAACACCATAGTCACCTATCTACCCATATCTACACACCTGCCAGGAACTGCTGCTGGAGAAACATGGCTTCTTCTTTTCTGTCTCATCCCTCCAAATTGAGCATAACTGCCAGACATTGATGGAGTCTAGCTGGAGCCCTGCTGGTATGGAAGGCTGAGAAACGTAATTGCCAAGCTTTCTGCTCCTGAGGGATAGATGAGAGCAATGAAGGCAAGGAAGACACAGAGTGCTACAAACAACATCCAGCAGGCACTGTCCCACCCTGTATCCTAGCACACTGCCGTTGCACGTGCAGAAGTGGGAACGGGGCAATCCTTTCTTCCAACCTCTAATTTGGGACACATTTATTTCTATGATTTGTTCAGTAAGTGCAAACAATGAAGATGAGGATTTTGAAAACTCTCAAGGGTCATTTAATTCACCGGGTCCCCAGATTTGCTGCCTATCGGTGTCACTGAGAGGTGTTCTAAAAATCCCGATTCTTGAGCCCTACCTCAGAGCTCCTGAAGGGGAATCTTCACTCTGGGGGTTGAGGCTGGGGATGGGAAGAGGGATCATTAGCCATGGATGGTACTGATCAGGCACTGCTTGTCAGACCAGCATCTGGGAGAC
Source organism: Pseudorca crassidens (assembly GCF_039906515.1). Classification (NCBI taxonomy): domain Eukaryota; kingdom Metazoa; phylum Chordata; class Mammalia; order Artiodactyla; family Delphinidae; genus Pseudorca; species Pseudorca crassidens. Next base: position 96,036,850 of record NC_090298.1, read on the forward strand.
TGATGATACATTTTTCTCCTGTTTTCTGGGAGGCCATGCAAATTCTTCTTAGAATGATGAGAATCTGTCCTCTGCTATAGCTGTAAATTCTGGCTTTAGAATGGAAAAGCCCTGGCAGATGCTGCTACCTAGTCATATCCTTGGGGGTCCCAATGGCTGTTTATGAAGTCACAGTGTCAGCCTGAGCATGGTCCCTGAGATGATGAAGACATCCCCAGAAAGGAAATGTTGATAAAACCCTAAGTATTGGTAAAGTTTTGTTTTGCAGGGAGAAGAAAGGGGAAATGAAATATTTTGAAATGGCTTATATCAGTAATAAACATATGTTTTCTGCATTGTGCAAAGGCCAACTATTAATAAGCATTACTGCTGTCACTGCAAATAAAAGACACACAAAACACATACTGGGGGACTTCCCTGGTGGTACAGTGGTTAAGAATCCGCCTACTGTTGCAGGGGACATGGGTTCGATCCCTGGTCAGGGAGGATTCCACATGCCACAGAGCAACTAAGCCCAACAACTACTGAGCCTGTGCTCTAGAGCCCGCTCGCCACAACTAGAGAAAGCCCGCGCACAGCAACGAAGACCCAACGCAGCCAGAAATCAATAAATAAATTTAAAAAAAGAACAAAAAAACCACATACTGGACTGATTATACTATTTTTTTATTATAAAAACATATATTGGGCTTCCCTGGTGGTGCAGTGGTTGAGAGTCCACTTGCCGATGCAGGGGACACGGGTTCGTGCCCCGGTCCGGGAAGATCCCACATGTCGCGGAGCTGCTGGGCCAGTGAGCCTGTGCTCCGCAATGGGAGAGGCCACAATAGTGAGAGGGCCGCATATCGCAAAACAAAACAAAAAAACAAAACAAACAAAAAAACATATATTAAGCTGAGGCCAACTCTAAAACACAACTTGTGTCTGTGAAGGGTGCTCAGGGAACTTAGCGGTGAGTAGGTGTTTGTTGCAAAGGTATGGCAGGTACATTAAAAATCCTTTTGTTTGTGTGATTAATTGGGTATTCTCTGGGAGCATGAAATATTAACTGATTTCCAGTTTTCGTTAAGGGCTCTGGTTAATTTGTAGGGTGACTGGAATATATGATTTGCAGTATATTCTTATAACTAAAGTGGGAGGAGGAGTGACCTGGTAAAGAAAACAAGGGATTGATCTCTGCCGTCTACCGTTTCACAGCCTAAATAAATTTGCGGAGTAAATGTGTGCTTGTTGGGGTATCTTGCCCTCTCATCTTTTTTTCCTTAGCTTTTTATTTTTAAAACAGCTTTATTGAGGTATAAGTGATATACTGAGAACTGCACATATTGAATAAATACAATTTCTTCCACCATTATCTTGTGCCAAAATTTTAAAAACGAATTTTTGCCAGAAGAATAAAACCATGTAAAAGTCATTCAGCCATGTAGATTCTGAAATCAGACTTGCTGGTGCAATAAACTTGATAAATGATGCTACTTACAATTGATGAAATTTCCTTTTATGATTCTGTGTTCAGAATGGAAAATCTGTGAACTTTAAACATACATGGAAATTGGCTGACTTTGCAGCATGCACTTTGAGCCATTGGACTTTGAATGTTTAAAAAATACTCATTTCCTCCAGTGTCAAAAGAAAATTCTAGACAGTGATGTCAACATGGGTACATGAAAGGAAAGAGTTTGAGCTCTTTACACCAGGCAGAGATTGTAGACATGAACTGACACTGGAACTACATGGAACATAGGAGCAAAGCAAAGATTAATTAAACTGGCAAAATTATCTGATTTCAGGTTCAAATTCAAGTTCAAATATCCAGATCTACCAAATATCAAAGTTTGGTTTTCAGATCTTACTTCCTGTTTGAGGCGAGGAAGAGGATATTCTTGGCTATCCAGTCAGAGAAAACAATTGGATTAACCAAGATATTCTTCATGACAATAGTAGCAAAAATGCAACATGACTTTTAAAAATCTTGATATTAGCTTTAAGAACTGTTCTTGATTTGGGGGAGAGTCAATAACAGAATCTGAAAAATCCTCTGAACATTTTATTCATAAAAATAAACATGTTTCTGGAAACATTTTATATATATATATATTTTTTAATTTCTGTAAATTGAATCATATAGTATGGATTATTTTGTGTGTCTGGTTTTGCTTTCAGTGACATGTTTGTGAAATTCATCATTGTTTTATGTGGTTGCACTCATTTACAATGCTTTATTCTTTCCTATGTTTGACTATATCACAATTTAATTATGCGTTTTTCTGTTGGTGAACATTTAGGTGGTTATATGTTTGTTATATGAACAACATACATGAATGCATGCATTTCTGTGAGGTATATGCTTAAGACTGAAATCACTGCATATGCAAATATTCAACTTTAGTAAATTATGCCAAACTGATGTTCAGACTTGTGCAAATTTATACTCCCATCAATAGAATATAAGATATCCTTTTGACTCATTTTCTTGCCAAAACTTGGTGATGTCAGAAAAGCAAAAAAAATGATCATATTATGTTGCAATAGTGGCTTCTTGGAAGCAAGACAGACCAGTGATTGGGAGAGAGCAAAGGGGGACTTTTGTAGGTACTGACAGTTTTCTGGTTTTGACCTGGGTTATGCTGCTTTGATGTTCACCTTGTGATAAATTGTTGAATTGTACACTCTGTGCACATTTCCGTATACTCATTATTTAACAATTAAAAAGTAAAACAAAAAAATGTTATCATAAAATTTCACATATGATCTAGGATGTTCACAGATGTTTTCTGTTGTAAATGATTAGGAAATAAATAATCTTAATTGTGAAAATGAAATTTAATGTTTGACATTGTCCAGCCAGGAAGTGGGAGTTTCCCTCTTAAAAATGACTCCAAAATGCTCTGAAAATTAGGGGGGAATAAAATATTTGTGTTATAAATTCATGAATTTGTGCTATTTTAAAAAATAGAATCTTCATTCCTATTCAAGATGGAAAGTATTATGAAAGCAATCAGCGTTTTGACTGTGGGTTTAGTAAAACTCTGAAGTTGCATCTTGGCACCGTGGGGTCCACTTATGTCAGTCATCAAGTGGGGCTTCATAATTGTTAGCGTGCCTGAGAACTAACTGAGGAGATTATCTCGGTTACAGATTTCTGGGTCCAAGCCCCCAGAGAGTCTGACTTGAAGGTTTAGGGCGGGTCCAACAGTCTGGGTCTGAACAAGTGCTGCAGGCAATTTTCATGCTCCTCTGAGCACAAGCTGAATAATGCTCATTTGAAGTGATGAATCTCTTGGTCCATCTCTTTTTCTTTTTTTTCAGTATTCTTTTCTATCTTTTAATTTGCCTCTAGCACTTGATCTCTGTTTCTTTCTTTTCTATTTTAATTTAGAATTTTCCTAATATCTGTGAGAGTATAATTTTTCTCTTTTTTCTAACACTTTATTCTGTCTCTGTTAACATAATCCTTCTTAGATTGTGTTTACTCTGATTTCCTCCCTCTTTTTCTTTTCTCTTTTCTGTCATTTTACCTTAGCAGAATGTTCCACAGAATTTATTATAAATAATATTTACTAAATACATGCCAGTTTAATGGTCTTTTCTTAATTTTAAACACAGATAGGTGAAACATCTGCTGTTTCTCTTTCTTTAAATGTGACAAAAGTTAAATTAGGTTGCTTTTTTTACTAATGTGTTCATTTGTCTTCCTACTCTATTTTGCTGATTTATATATCCCTAGTTTAGGTATTACTGAAGAAAGAAACCAGGGAAGAATTCGAGATGCCTCTGTATCAGGACATAGGCTGGGTTATAGTCCTTTATAAATTGTTCCAGAGGAAGCTGGGCACATCTGCTGACAACTGACAGACTTTCACTCCCTTTTCTCATAGGAGACAAAGAAAAAGAAAGTAGATTGTTTCCTTTGAAAGATATGTTAATTTTTTCCTAGGAAATCAGATCACTATCTTGGGAAAAAAATGATCAGTTGACTCTAGCTGTCTACAAGAAATCAAAATATAAATTACCTAGCTCAGTATTTGATACAGAACAGACTGCCAATAAATTTTGGATGAAAAACTTCTGGCAAAATGTTATTCCTGGTGTTTTTGAATATATGCCAAATATTAGCTATTAGCTATAGATTTAATGTATGCTGTCATAAATGCCATATTTGTATACATAACATAAAAGAAAGTAAAATCTGAAATACATCCGTATTAGTGATCATTTGTATGTACTGAGATTTCATTCTTATATACTTCCCAGCCCAAGGCTGGGAAGCTGCAAAGCCTAGTGATTAAGAGCTATGGAGTCAAGTGGACCTGAGTTCAACTGCTAGCTTGACCACCATATAGCAGGAGACCTAAGTTACTTAGCCTCTCTCAAGTCTGTTTTCTCATCTGGGTAATAAGAATAGTCGCTCCATCATTGGCTTGTTTTGAGGCCTCAGTGAGATATATAGGTAAAGCATTTAGCACTCTGCCTGACACATAGCAGTGTTAGACTACTGGAACTATTATTATTCTTCCTGAATACAGAACATTTGTTACTTCCCAGAAAGTCTATGCTAAGGAAAGGAAACTATCAGCTTTTACAATAATACTCACCATTGCTTCTCATTTAAAAAAATTAAGGGCTTCCCTGGTGTTGCAGTGGTTGGGAATCTGCCTGCCAATTCAGGGGCCCTGGTCTGGGAAGATCCCACATGCCACGGAACAACTAGGCCCGTGTGCCACAACTGCTGAGCCTGCACTCTGGAGCCCGCGGGCCACAGCTGCTGAGGCCCGCTTGCCTAGAGCCCGTGCTCGACAGCAAGAAGGGCCACCGCGATGGGGGGGCCCACGCACCACAGCGAAGTGTGGCTCCTGCTTGCCGCAACTGGAGAGAGCCCACGAGCAGCAACATAGACCCAACTCTGCCAAAAAAAAAAAAAAAAAAAAAAATTAATAATCAAGATATTGTTTATGATGCCTAGAATGCCCAAACAAAACCATTGAAAAGCCATATCATTTCAAAGTCTTTGCTTTATTAACCGAAATATATAACAAATACAACCAAGGTGTATAACTTCCACCAAGGGTGCTGATCTTTCACTGGAAAGTACATGGGCTCCAAAACTGCCTCTCGCCCTATGGTCTTGAACAAGTCGTTCAAAATCTTTGAGCATCATTTATTTTTTCAAAATGGGGCTAAAATCCTATGTCATAAGATTGCTGCAAAGATTGAGACAACAAGTGAAAAGGCCTAGCAACCAGAAGTTGGAATAGATACCTCTCGGTACTTTCTGCAAGCGTATCTGTAATTCACAACCCTTGGGGTAGGGATGGGCCTCAGCCTCCCCGTCAGAACCATGGGACACTTTCCCTCCCTTGGTGACTCAACCATGGTTGAGTGGCTCATCCAAGCTAGACCAATCAGACTCTCTTTTCTGGTCATTTGTAATTGGGACACAGAGACTCTATTGGCCTTGGGCTCTGAAGGTAAGAGGTCAGTGGTCAGCCAGGGATGTGCTGGCTATTTTTTTTTTTACCATCGAGGCCACTTTTCAGTAGTGCAAAGAAAACCATTGGGTAGAGAAAGGACAAATAAAGGCAACACCCAGAGAAAAGTAAGAGCAACAACAGCCTGTGTGAACTAGAATTTGATCAGTGTCATATTGGCTCTGCAGTGCCCATGTTTTGGACCTAGTGCCTTATCAGGCCCTACTCTGATGCTTGCCTTTGGGTATTCCTTACACTTGATGAAAATGTTTCTTTTTTGTTAAGCTAGCTTAGGTATGTTTTCCTTTGTTGCAATCTCATGATTAACTTCGGAAAGCAAGCACTCACCAAATGCTAGTTTCCTTTTCATTTACTTTAAAAGTTACATAAAATCATAAACAGGGCTTAAAGGGCATGAGTAAGGTCATGGCCCCCTCATTATTCAGGTATGGAAAATGAGTCCCAGAAACGTGTTTGAATGATATGTCCAGTATTACATGAGAGCTAACAGAAGCGTCAAATTTAAACCCAAGTACTTCGCCTACCAACTGCGTGACACAAATAAGAACTGAGGTTTGTGTGTATGAGTGTGTATGGCAAGGAGGGGGGAGGGACAGTGGTTTACATAGTTTACATAATTTTGTTTCCATGACCTACCCAGATGCATTTCAAGCTTTTGAACAGAGATAGAATGCTTCTTTTGGGATCAATTGCTTCTCTGTTATTCTTGGTGAGGTTGGCTAATGGTTAACTGAGCCTGTTATCTTATGTGAACATATTGTGTAGACATGTATTTAGGATCTTTTGAATATAAATGAAATTCATTATGAGTTTTAGAATTTCTGATGAATTAAAAAAGATGGACCCCTTACATGAAGTCATTTCAGTAACCAGAATCGGAATCATGAGAAGTTTCTTGCCTCTTTATTTCAAGGCTCCCAAACGTTGGAGGCAAATTCCTTAAGAGATACTCCTGTTTACCGTGAAACCCAAGAACATAAACAAGTCGAGAAGCATGCATTCTAAAGCCTTGCAGATGCTCAGCTTTCTTCCACTTAAAGAACAAAGCCTGAAAACATTCCTAGCTATATGAAACGTTTCCTTTCTTTAACATTGTTTTATTACTTTACTTTTTATAGTTAGGTTGAGAAACAATAGTGACGTCTTGATGATATGGCAATTTGGGTCTCCTTTACTAAGTCTGGGACCTGACACTGTGTGCAGAAGAGGTAGGTAGTGTGTGGGAATCGGGGTTTTGAGGGTCCTGAGTCCACTAGGTAATATCTGCCCCACGTGGAAAAGATTTCTCCAGTGACCTCCACAACCCACATTGAACTTTTAAATGGTATTTCTCTGTTGAATTAAATTGAATTCCATAAATGTTTATTGAACATCTATTTTATTGAAGTGGTAATGTTGGTGAGGATTGGGGATTGGGTGATGTTCTATAGAAATGAACAGTGCACGTTCTCCATCCTCAAGAAATTTACAACCTAGAAGTTTACCTAATGATGTTTCTGATCCATATTTTAATGAATGGTGGTCCTCAGTCTTAGAAGATGCACATGAGAATCACCTGGGGAGATTTAAAAACTCTTAATGCCACAGGCTGTGCCCCAGACAAATTAAATCATAAATCTGGGGGTGATATCCAAGCATTCGTAGTTTTTAATGCTCTCCATGTGATTTCAATGGGCAGCCAATGAGTATTTCTTGAAGAGTTATAGGTATGTCCAGATACTGATCTTGTTAACTCTTTGAGCTGTTGTGCAAGGCCTGGAGTAGATGGAGCCCGCATCCTGTTAGCTCTGGCCACAAGCATTCTCCACCAGTAAGCTGTTAAAATATATTTTCTAGGTACTGATATAAAGAAGGTTGCGGAGCACAGAAATGTCTCATTTAAACCTTATGATAACACTGTAAGAGAACCATTTGTTTCAGATTTTACAGATGAAGTATTTAAAGTTTTGAGAACTAAAAACTGACTGCACTAAAGTCACAGGGTCATTCACGGAGCTGATATTTGGACCATACTTTCCTTACATTGCAGCTTCTTAGGTATATTACATTGCAGACTGTGAAAAGGACTGTGGAGTCGTGCAAATAAAACACTATGGAAACCCAGAGAAATAGACATTGATTCTGGTCTAGTGTGATCAGGAAAGAATTTGTCATTTGAGCTGTACCTTCAAGAACGTATGGATTTCCAGAGGTAAAAATATGATGTTATCCTAGGTTTATATAATAAATAGTGATCTTATTTGGCTATAAAATAAAACATTAGAAGCTTACTATCCTGGATCCCTAGTAGAATCGTTTGGAAAGCTTTCAGAATGTATTAATGCCAGAGCCCCACCATAAAAAATCAAATCAGAGTAGTGGGATAGGACCCTCTGGGATGGTGTGGAAGGAAGCAGCAGGAAGTAAAACTGGTTTGGGGTTAGATTGCAGAGAATATAGAATGTGAAATTTACTTGATTTATTACTTAGGTAATGGCAGGCCAGGGAAGGCTTTTTTAAGCAGGACAGTGATAAAGCAATCAACTTATAAACTCTGTCTAACTCCCTGCTGTCTTCTGTTTTGTTACTTATTTAGAAAATATCAAGAATCCCAGTGGAAGTGGTTTTAAATCCAGGAGCCTATCAGGATTCCCTGGGAAGGCTTTTCAATTACACCCTCTTTCTCTGGTTCTGGGACGATGCCAGAGTCTTGAGGACGCCTGGATAGTTCCGCAAACTATATTGAAAGAAAACCCCTTCTCTGGCCTACCCCAATTTTAATATATCCAATTAGGGGACAGAGAATGTGAAGTTAGGGAACAGGCTACCATCCTCACTTCTGACGCCAATTTCAAATTTAGGGAGTCCCCCAAACCACCCTCCATTTTTTTTTTTTTTTTCACCCTCCATTTTGATAATTCACCAGAAGGACTCACAGGATTCACTGAACTCTGTTATGCTCCCAGTTCTGCTTTATTACAAGGAAGGATCAGAATCAGATGAGGGGAGAGATGCCCGAGGCCAAGTCCAGGAGGGTTCCAAAGGTGGACCTTCCAGTTGTCCTTTCCCAGTGGAGCTCCGAGGGAGGGGCCATTCCCTCCTGTGGTCTCAGGAGGGTGGGACAAACACTTATTGATTTTATTTCTTTTCCTGTCTTCCTACAGCTTGGCCCTGATGTGACATAGTCTCAGGAAGTGCAGAGCAGTGTAAAAAAAAGCCCCCTTTTCTAATAAATTGATCCAAAAGGGGAGCTTCAGTGAACCAAAGAGAACTGAAGAGATCTCAAGAGAGGATGGATCTTGGGAAGGGACTCTATAAAGTTGTTTATGAACTCCTGTGAACTCTGGGGATCACGTCTAACCTACACATGTGAGTATCTTACTCTAAACAGTAAACTGTAGATTTTGAAGACTGAATTATAAGATAGAACACTGCCCAGATCCCAGATTGGTCACTGGATAGCAGACAGAGGATAGATCCAAAGAGCATTACAGAGGCTTTGAAAACGGAACTGACATTGGAACCACAAACACAGTGGAAGGCTGGTCATAACTTGAGACTGGAATCGAACCAGGTTGATTGTCTACTGAAGCAAAAACGTCAACATTTTCCATAGAATTTAAGTGAGACCTAGAGTCTTACAATATTCAAAATGTATAGGATACAATTCAAAATTACTTGGCACAGAGGTAGCCAGGAAAATCTCAACTCACATGGGAAAAGACAATCAATAGATGCCAATGACAAGGTGACACATGTTGGAATTACCTGACATAGACTTTGAAGCAGCTATTATAAGAATGCTCCAACAAGTAAGGGTGAATACTCTCAAAAAGAAAGGAAATGTAGCAAGTCTAAGCAAGTAGAAGATACAAATAAGAACTGAATGAAAATTTTAGAATTGAAAAATATAATAACCAAAGTTGAAAACTTACCTGTTGGCATAAGAGCAGAATGGCAATAACAGAGAAATCAATGAACTTGAGGACAGATAAAATTACCCAATCAGAGTAACAGGGATAAATAGTATTAAAAACAGGAAAAGAAACAAAGTTTCACAGAACTGTGGTTGGAAAAATCATACTACCCAATTTTAAGACTTACTCTAAAGCTTCAGCATAAAGACAGCATGGTATTTATGAAGGACTAGGCCAGTGGAACAAAACAAGGAGTCTAGAAATAGACACACACACACAAATATAGCTAATTTGTTTTTGACAGAGGTGCCAAGCAAATCAATAGAGAAGGCATAGTCTCTTGGTGTTGGACCTCTGTCTGTAAAAAGAAAACCTTTGATCTAAATCTCTCGTATTATTCAAAAATTAACACACAATGGATCTAACATCTAAATGTAAAATATAAAACTGTATGATGTTTAGAAGAAAGCATTAGAAATCTTTATGACCTGGAGTTAGACAAAGAGTTCTTAGAGATGGTACCAAAGACAGATCCATAAAAGAAAAAAACCCATAAATTAAAATTTATCAAAACCCAAAACTTTAAGAGAATGAAAAGACAGGCTAGAGATAGGGAGGAAATACTTGCAAATCACATATCCAAATAGCTTGTATCAAGAGCGTATCAAAAACTCTGAAAACTCAACATGAAGAAAACAAACAATCCAATTGAAAAGTGGGTCTGAGACTTGAACAGACACATCACTTAAAGAGGAAATATGGGTGATAAGTAAACAGGAAAATGTACCCAATGTCATTAGCCATTGGAGAAGTGCAAATTAAAATCATGGCATACCTGTTACAATGACTAAAATTTAAAAAAAAATAAATAATATCAAGTGTTGGTGAGAATGTAAAGTAACTAGAATCCAAAGTGGTACAGCCACTCTGGAAAACTGTTTAGCAGTTCCTTGTAAAGTTAAACATATACTTACCATATGACCCAGCAATCCTATTCTTAGATAATTTTCCAAGTGAACTGTAAACGTATGTTCACATAAAATCCTGTACATGAATATTTACTGAAGCTCTGTTTATAATCACTAATAACTGGAAATAACCCATGTGTCCTTCAGTGGGTGACTGTATAAACACACCATGGTGCCTTCATATAATGGAACACTAAACATCTCAGCGGTAAAAAGGAAGAAACAATTGATGCACACAAAACTAGGATGAATGTCAAAGCCATTTTGCTTGGTGAAAGAAGTCAATCTCAAAAGGTTACATACTCTATGATTCCATTTATATGACATTCTCAAAAGGACAACCCTATAGTGATAGGGAACAGAACAGTGGTGTATGTGTTGGGGTGGAGAGGATGTAACCCTATGAAAGATAACATGAAGAGGTTTTGGGGGTGATGGGATTGTTCTGTAAACTGTAGTTTATACATGCTTTCCCCACATAGATTGTCAGCTTCAGTGATGATTCTATGATTTCATTATCAGAGCTTATAATAGAAGCAGGGCATAGGTTTTCTTTTTTTATCTTCCAAAAATTGAATAAATGGAGAGAAACCCACAGGCTTCAGGAAAAATGGTCTTTCTCCACTGGGGTAGTACTGTCATTGTTATCTTAGACCAGGGGTTAGCAACCAATAGCCCTCAGGCCAAATCCTGCATGCTTCCTGTCTTTGTAGAGCCCCAGAGTAGAATATTTTTTACATTTTAATGGTAGGTAAAAATCAAAACAAAAATATTTCATAGGACATGAAACGTCAAATTCAAAAGCAAATTCAAATTTCAGTGCACATGAATGAAATTCTGTTGGAACCTGGCCATGCTTGTTCATTTACTTATGGTCTGTGGCTGTTGAGTAATTGTGACAAAGACTGAACGGCACTCCCAAAGCCTAGAATATTCTTATGTGGCCCTTTATGGAAAAAGTCTGCCAACAATTGTTTTAGAATACTCCTTAGATAACGTAAGTATTTTTATTTAATAGCAGAACCCTAAGTGGATTAAGATCTAGTTATACTTTGACTCCATGAATAACTTTTGACAATTTTTTCAGAAAAATAATTTTTCTTACATAAACAAGAATCTTAAAAAGATCCACAATATTTCAGATATTGTCCCTTTTTTCCCCCTTCAAGATCTGATATTTGATCAAGGAAAGAAAGTTCAAAAGTGTCCCCTCACTGACACTAAAAGATGGGGAATCTATTATCTTTTTTATTATCTGTGGGCTGCTTATTGGTATCTCTGTATTAGAGGTTAATTATAGCAGCCCATTCCTGGGTGATGGGTTGTGAAACCAGAAGTTATCAGAGATAAACATTGCAGGATCTGATTTACTTGTTCATGAGTATACCATAAAATCCTCAGTTAAATTACATTTTATAACTATAGCCTCCAAGTTTTTAAATACAGCCATTTGATTACTTCATCGTTGTAAAGGCTGACTTCCTTTTTCCTGCGTGGCAGTGAGTAATTTATAACGTCTGTTAAGTGAACAGTATTTACCAAGTGCTATCAAACAAGATAAAGATATATTTCACTGTGTCTTTACAGCAGTGTAGATAGCTAGAGAAAATATATTCACTACTTATGACTGCACTCCATGACATTAGAGTTCTATGAAGCAATTTATGTCCTACCTCTATTTATTCCTTGCTGAGTGTGTTTTTGAAGACCACTTTGGACGTCTTCTTTGAAAGGAAAAAAATGATGCCTTTAAAATATGATTTTCTTTAAATGCAGCTTCAATGACTGTATTCCGTATGTTGGGAAATTTATGTGCCAATCACATGTGATATATTGAATCATGCCATGACTTCTGTTCACAAAGTTAAAGACTATATAAAATAATAACTTGTCTATTTGTGGTGGTTTCATATGTCAATGTAATAGTGGGTACAGAATGTATTGCAAAAATACAAAAATATCAGCTATATAGTTTCCCAAACATGTTCATGTACATTATCTCAGTTGATTATAATACGAATATAATCTCAATATGAAATATACAGGCAGATATAATCATCTTTATCCTACAAAGGAGGGAAATGAGATTCAAATAGGCTGAGCGACTTACCCAATGACACAGTTTATGAGTGGTGGATTGAGGATTAGAACAGAGATCTTCTAATTCCCAGTCCAGAGATTGTTCTGCTACAATATATTTGCTACCTTATTCCTTATTAAGAAAAATACTCTTTTGTCCTATACATGGTAATGTTCTTTTTAAACCAGGGAATGACTTCTATATATATTAAAATTCAGAAGTGCAATCATTTTGCATAAGTGTTGCCCTTCACCCTATCCTACCAGATTTCTAGATCCCAGCTGTATAATGGAGTTGATTTATACATAATTTCCTGCCTGAATTTGGTAGTGAAAATACTAAATGAAAGTGTTATATGGGTGTGGAAACATGTAACCCCCATTGTGGAGTTAGAACAAATTTCTTTGGGGGTTTATGTTCGTGCGGTGTGGTCAGGACTGTTTCTATATTGATCTTTTCTCAGCAGCACTAAACCTCAGACAGTAGGAACACCACTGAAGTTTTACTTAACACCAGAGGCAGGATCGGTCTTCACAACTGACTCATGCAGTTAACGTCATAGGATGTATTGAGGTGGCAGATTGTAATTTCTTACCCAACAGTTTGTAAATATTAGATAAGTGGGGGGCTGTGGCATGTATTACCTCAGAGCTATATTATATGAACAGTTTATTTTAAAACAACCAGTTGAGCTGTTGGTACATAAAACCAGCTACCCTTTTCCTTTACCATTCCCATGAGGCCAAATTTCTGATCCTGGGTATAAGTCAGCGCCTATGGCCAGGGTTGCCTATGGATAACATGTGTGTGTTTGGCAGAATCCTTGTACTCAAACTCCTCAAAATGTTTTTTTCCAATTCTCTGTCTGTTGGCTTCTGTATTAGTGATTTTTCTCACCCTTCTGTGATCCACCTTTCTCTGCCTTTTGGGACCTTGACTACTTCAGTGGATATACTCCTTTTTTAATGGAGTTTATCATATGCTTGTTGCACTGAGCCTTTATTGGTTTTGCAAAGGGAAAGAGAACTTTGTTTCCTTGAAATTCACCTTCTCTATTTTACCTTGCTAGATATATCTGGTTTCCACTTTGACCTTCACATTATTCTCTTCTTTAAAAAAAATTGTATGTATTTAAGACGCACAGCATGATTTAATATACATATACATAGTGAAATGATTACTACAGTCAAGCTAATTTACATATCTTCTCACACAATTGCCTTTTTTTTTTTGGTGGTAAGTGCATCTGAAATCTATTCTCTTAGCGTATTTCCAGTGTTCAATACAGTATTAATTTAACTATAGTCATCATGCATGTAATTTAGTAGTTTTCCGGTAGCATCTGTAGGATTCTTTATGTATAGTATCATGTCATCTGCAAACAGTGACAGCTTTACTTCTTCTTTTCCGATTTGGATTTCTTTTATTTCCTTGTCTTCTCTGATTGCTGTGGCTAAAACTTCCAAAACTATGTTGAGTAAGAGTGGTAACAGTGGGCAGCCTTGTCTTCTTCCTGATCTTAGTGGAAATGCTTTCAGTTTTTCACCATTGAGGATGATGTTGGCTGTGGGTTTGTCATATATGGCCTTTATTACGTTGAGGAAAGTTCCCTCTATGCCTACTTTCTGCAGGGTTTTTATCATAAATGGGTGTTGAATTTTGTCAAAAGCTTTCTCTGCATCTATTGAGATGATCATATGGTTTTTCTCCTTCAATTTGTTAATATGGTGTATCACGTTGATTGATTTGCGTATATTGAAGAATCCTTGCATTCCTGGAATAAACCCCACTTGATCATGGTGTATGATCTGTTTAATGTGCTGTTGGATTCTCTTTGCTAGTATTTTGTTGAGAATTTTTGCATCTATGTTCATCAGTGATATTGGCCTGTACTTTTCTTTCTTTGTGACATCCTTGTCTGGTTTTGGTATCAGGGTGATGGTGGCCTTGTAGAATGAGTTTGGGAGTGTTCCTCCCTCTGCTATATTTTGGAAGGATAGGTGTTAGCTCTTCTCTAAATGTGTGATAGAATTCTCCTGTGAAGCCATCTGGTCCTGTGCTTTTGTTTGTTGGAAGATTTTTAATCACAGTTTCAATTTCAGTGCTTGTGATTGGTCTGTTCATATTTTCTATTTCTTCCTGATTCAGTCTTGGCAGGTTGTGCATTTCTAAGAATTTGTCCATTTCTTCCAGGTTGTCCATTTTATTGGCATAGATTTGGTTGTAGTAATCTCTCATGATCTTTTGTATTTCTGCAGTGTCAGTTGTTACTTCTCCTTTTTCATTTCTAATTCTATTGATTTGAGTCTTCCCCCTTTTTCTCTTGATGAGTCTGGCTAATGGTTTATCAATTTTGTTTATCTTCTCAAAGAACCAGCTTTCAGTTTTATTGATCTTTGCTATTGTTTCCTTCATTTCTTTTTCATTTATTTCTGATCTGATTTTTATGATTTCTTTCCTTCTGCTAACTTTGGGGTTTTTTTGTTCTTCTTTCTCTAATTGCGTTAGGTGTAAGGTTAGGTTGTTTATTCGAGATGTTTCCTGTTTCTTAAGGTAGGATTGTATTGCTATAAACTTCCCTCTTAGAACTACTTTTGCTGCATCCCATAGGTTTTGGGTCGTCGTGTCTGCATTGTCATTTGTTTCTAGGTATTTTTGGATTTCCTCTTTGATTTCTTCAGTGATCACTTCGTTATTAAGTAGTGTATTGTTTAGCCTCCATGTGTTCGTATTTTTTACAGATCTTTTCCTGTAATTAATATCTAGTCTCACAGCGTTGTGGTCGGAAAAGATACTTGATACAATTTCAATTTTCTTAAATTTACCAAGGCTTGACTTGTGACCCAAGATATGATCTATCCTGGAGAATGTTCGATGAGCACTTGAGAAAAATGTGTATTCTGTTGTTTTTGGATGGAATGTCCTATTAATATCAATTAAGTCCATCTTGTTTAATGTATCATTTAAAGCTTGTGTTTCCTTATTTATTTTCATTTTGGATGATCTGTCCATTGGTGAAAGTGGGGTGTTAAAGTCCCCTACTATGAATGTGTTACTGTCGTTTTCCTCTTCTATGGCTGTTAGTATTTGCCTTATGTATTGAGGTGCTCCTATGTTGGGTGCATAAATATTTACAATTGTTATATCTTCTTCTTGGATTGATCCCTTGATCATTATGTAGTGTCCTTCTTTGTCTCTTCTAATAGTCTTTATTTTAAAGTCTATTTTGTCTGATATGAGAATTGCTACTCCAGCTTTCTTTTGGTTTCCATTTGCATGAAACATCTTTTTCCGTCCCCTTACTTTCAATCTGTATGTGTCTCTAGGTCTGAAGTGGGTCTCTTGTAGACAGCAAATATATGGGTCTTGTTTTTGTATCCATTCAGCCAAACTGTGTCTTTTGGTGGGAGCATTTAGTCCATATACATGTAAGGTAATTATCGATATGTATGTTCCTGTTCCCATTTTCTTAATTGTTTTGGGTTCGTTATTGTAGGTCTTTTCCTTCTCTTGTGTTTCTTGCCTAGAGAAGTTCCTGTAGCACTTGCTGTAGTGCTGGTTTGGTGGTGCTGAATTCTCTCAGCTTTTGCTTGTCTGTAAAGGTTTTAATTTCTCCATCAAATCTGAATGAGATCCTTGCTGGGTAGAGTAATCTTGGTTGCAGGTTTTTCTCCTTCATCACTCTAAATATGTCCTGCCAGTCCCTTCTGGCTTGCAGAGTTTCTGCTGAAAGATCAGTTGTTAACCTTATGGGGATTCCCTTGTGTGTTATTTGTTGTTTTTCCCTTGCTGCTTTTAATATGTTTTCTTTGTATTTAATTTTTGACAGTTTGATTAATATGTGTCTTGGCGTATTTCTCCTTGGATTTATCCTGTATGGGACTCTCTGTGCTTCCTGGACTTGATTAACTCTTTCCTTTCCCATATTAGGGAAGTTTTCCACTCTCATCTCTTCAAATATTTTCTCAGTCCCTTTCTTTTTCTCTTCTTCTTCTAGAACCCCTATAATTCGAATGTTGTTATGTTTAATGTAGTCCCAGAGGTCTCTGAGACTGTCCTCACTTCTTTTCATTCTTTTTTTGTTTATTCTGCTCTGCAGTAGTTATTTCCACTGTTTTATCTTCCAGGTCACTTATCCGTTTTCTGCCTCAGTTATTCTGCTATTGACCCCATGTAGAGTATTTTTCATTTCATTTATTGTGTTGTTCATCGTTGTTTGTTTCATCTTTAGTTCTTCTAGGTCCTTGTTAAATGTTTCTTGCATTTTGTCTATTGTATTTCCAAGATTTTGGATCATCTTTACTATCATTATTCTGAATTCTTTTTCAGGTAGACTGCCTATTTCCTCTTCATTTGTTAGGTCTGGTGGGTTTTCACCTTGCTCCTTCATATCCTGTGTGTTTTTCTGTCTTCTCATTTTGCTTATCTTACTGTGTTTGGGGGTCTCCATTTCGCAGGCTGCAGGTTCGTAGTTCCCATTGGTTTTGGTGTCTGTCCCCAGTGGCTAAGGTTGGTTCAGTGGGTTGTGTAGGCTTCCTGGTGAAGGGGACTAGTGCCTGTGTTCTGGTGGATGAGGCTGGATCTTGTCTTTCTGGTGGGCAGGTCCACGTCTGGTGGTGTGTTTTGGGGTGTCTGTGGACTTATTATGATTTTAGGCAGCCTCTCTGCTGATAGGTGGGGTTGTGTTCCTGTCTTGCTAATTGTTTGGAGTACGATATCCAGCACTGTAGCTTGCTAGTCATTGAGTGAAGCTGGGTGCTGGTGTTGAGATGGAGATCTCTGGGAGATTTTCGCCGTTTGATATTATGTGGAGCTGGGAGGTCTCTTGTGGACCAGTGTCCTGAAGTTGGCTCTCCTACCTCAGAGGCACAGTACTGACTCCTGGCTGCAGCACCAAGAGCCTTTCATCCACATGGCTCAGAATAAAAGGGAGAGAAAGTAGAAAGAAATAATTAGTAGACGTAGAAAGAAAGAAAGAAAGAAAGAAAGAAAGAAAGAAAGAAAGACAGGAGAGAGGGAGGGAGGAGGGAAGGAAGGGAGGAGGGAAGGAAGGAAAAAAAGAAAAGATAAAGTAAAATAAAATAAAGTAAGATAAAATATAATAAAGTTATTAAAATAAAAAAGTAATTATTAAGAGAGAGAAAAAAAAAAAAGGACAGATAGAACCCTAGGACCAATGGTGGAAGCAAAGCTATACAGACAAAATCTCACACAGAACCATATACATACACACTCACAAAAAGAGGAAAAGGGGAAAAAATCATAAATCTTGCTCTCAAAGTCCACCTCCTCAATTTGGGATGATTCGTTGTCTAAAGGAGGGAAGGAAGGAAAGAAAGAACGAAGATAAAGTAAAATAAAATAAAGTTATTAAAATAAAAGTTAATTATTAAAAAAATTAAAAAAAAAAAAACGGACAGATAGAACCCTCGGACAAATGGTTGAAGCAAAGCTATACAGACAAAATATGACACAGAAGCATACACATACACACTCACAAAAAGAGGAAAGGGGAAAAAAATCATAAATCTTGCTCTCAAAGTCCATCTCCTTAATTTGGGATGATTCATTGTCTCTTCATGTATTCCACAGATGCAGGGTACATCAAGTTGATTGTGGAGCTTTAAGCCACTGCTTGTGAGGCTGCTGGGAGAGATTTCCCTTTCTCTTCTTTGTTCTCACAGCTCCCAGGGGCTCAGCTTTGGATTTGGCCCCGCCTCTGCGTGTAGGTCGCCGGAGGGCGTCTGTTCTTCGCTCAGACAGGACGGGCTTAAAGGAGCCGCTGATGGGGGCTCTGGCTCACTCAGGCCGGGGGGGGGGGGGGGGGAGGGAGGGGCACAGAGTGCGAGGCGAGCCTGCAGCAGCAGAGGCCGGCATGACGTTTCACCAGCCTGAGGCGTGCCATGCTTTCTCCCAGGGGAGTTGTCCCTGGATCCCGGGACCCTGACAGTGGCGGGCTGCACAGGCTCCCCGGAAGGAGGGTGTGGATAGTGACCTGTGCTCGCACACAGGCTTCTTGGTGGCGGCAGCAGCAGCCTTAGCGTGTTATGCCCCTCTCTGGGGTCCGCGCTTTTAGCCACAGCTCGCGCCGTCTCTGGAGCTCCTTTAAGCAGTGCTCTTAATCCCCTCTCCTCGCGCACCAGGAACCAAAGAGAGAAGAAAAAGTCTCTTGCCTCTTCGGCACGTCCAGACTTTTTCCCCGGACTCCCTCCTGGCCAGCCGTGGCGCACTAACCCCCTGCAGGCTGTGTTCACGCCGCCAGTCCTCTCCCTGCACTCCGACTGAAGCCCGAGCCTCAGCTCGCAGCCCTGCCTGCCTTGGTGGGGGAGCAGAGAAGCCTCTCGGGCTGGTGAATGCTGGTCAGCACCGATCCTCTGTGCGGGAATCTCGCCACTTTGCTCCCCGCACCCCTGTTGCTGTGCTCTCCTCCACGGCTCCGAAGCTTTCCCCCTCCGCCACCTGCAGTCTCCGCCCGTGAAGGGGCTTCCTAATGTGTGGAAACCTTTCCTCCTTCACAGCTCCCTCCCACTGGTGCAGGTCCTGTCCTTATCTTTTTGTCTCTGTTTATTTTTTCTTTTGCTCTACCCAGGTATGTGGGGGGTTTCCTTGCCTTTTGGGAGGTCTGAGGTCTTCTGTCAGCGTTCAGTCGGTGTTCTGTAGGAGTTGTTCCACGTGTAGATGTATTTCTGGTGTATCTGTGGGGAGGAAGGTGATCTCTGTGTTTTACTCTTCCGCCATCTTCCCAGAAGCCTCTTTCCTCAATGTTTTATAGTACTCCGTGTACAGATTTAACCTGCTTGGTTAAATTTATTTTAAATATTTTATTTTATGCTACTGTAAACGGGATTGTTTTCTTAATTTCTTTTTCAGATAGTACATTGTTAGTGTGTAGAAATGCAAATAAATTTCACACATTTATCTTGTATCCTGAAACTTTACTGAATTCATTTATTAGTTTCAACTGTTTTTTTTGTGTGTGTGTGGAATCTTTAGGGCTTTCTGTATATACGATCATGTCATCTGCAAACAGAGACAGTTTCACTTCTTCCTTTCCAATTTGGATGCCTTTTATTTCTTGTTCTTGCTTAATTGCTCTGGCTAGGACATCCAGTACTATGCTGAATAGAAGTGGTGAGAGTGGACATCCTTGTCTTATTCCTGATCTCAGAGGAAAAGCTTCTAGCTTTTCACAGTTGAGTATGATATTAGCAGTTGTTGGTTTGCCACATATGGTATTTATTTGTTGAGGTACATTCCTTCTGTACTTAATTTGTTGAGAGATTTTCTCATGAAAGAGTGTTGAATTTTGTCAAATGTTCTTTTTTTGAATCTGTTGAGATGATCATATAATTTTTATACTTCATTCTGTTAACGTGTTGTATCACATTATTTATGTATGTTGAACCATTCTTGCATCCTGTGGTTAAGTCTCACTTGGTCATGGTGTATGATTCTTTTAATGTGCTGTTGAATTAGTATTTTGTTGAGGAGTTTTGCGTCTGTGTTTATCAGGTATATTAGTCTGAAGTTTTCTTATAGTGTCCTTATGTGGATTTGGTATGCAAATGATACTGCCCTTGTAAAATGAGTTTGGTAATGTTCCCTCCTCTTCAATTTTTGAGAGAGTTTGAGAAGGATTTGCATTAATTCATCTTTAAATGTTTGGTAAAATTTACCAGTGATGCCATCAGGTCTTGGGCTTTTATTTGTTGGGAATGTTTTGATTACTGATTCAGTCTCTTAGTCATTATTGGTCTGTTCAGATTTTCTATTTCTTCATAATTCAGTCTTGGTAGGTTTTATGTTTCTAGGAACTTACCCATTTGTTCTAGGTTATCCAACTTGTTGGTATATAAATGTTCATGGTAGTCTCTTATGATCCTTTGTATTTCTTTGATGTCAGTTGTAATGACTCCTCCTTATTTATACAGGCATACTTCATTTTATTGTACTTCACAGATATTGGTTTTATTTTGTTTTGCTTTTTTTACAAATTGAAGGTTTGTGGTAAACCTGCATCAAGCAAGTCTATTGTTGCCACTTTTTCAATAGCATCTGCTCACTTTGTGTCCCTGTGTCACATTATGGTAATTCCCACAGTATTTCAAGCTATTTCACTAGTACTGTATTTGTTATGGTGATCTGTGTTCAGTGATCTTTGATGTTACTGTTGTAATTGTTTTGGGGTGCCACAAAGCATGTTTATATAAAATGATGAACTTAATAAATGTTGTGTGAGTTCTGACTGCCCCACTGACTGGCTGGTCCCCAATTTCTCTCCCTCTCCTCAGACCTGTCTATTCCCTGAGACACAAGAATACTGAAGGCAGGCCAGTTAATGACCTTACAGTGGGCTCTAAGTGTTCTCGTGAAAGGCAGAGTCAATCGATGTGGCAAACTTTGTTGTCGTCTTACTTTAAGCTATTGCTGCCGCCCACCCCCACTCCCCACCTTCAGCAACCAGCACCCTGATCAGTCAGCAGCCATCCACATCGAGGCCAGACCCTCCACCAGCAAAAAGATTACAACTCGCTGAAGGCTCAGGTGATGGTTAGCATTTTTTAGCCATATAGTATTTTTTAATTAAGGTATATACATTGTTTTTTTAAGACATGATGCTATTGCACAGTTAATAGCCTAGAGTATAGTGTAAACATAACTTGTAAATGCAAAGTTTGTGTGACTCACTTTATTGCAATATGTGCTTTATTTCAGTGGTCTGGAACCTAACCTGCAGTATCTCTGAGGTATGCTTGTACTTTTATTTATTTGGATCTTCTCTCTTTTTTTCTTAGTTAGTCTAGCCCAAAGTCTGTCCATTTTGTTTATCTTTTCAAAAACTCTGTGTCTTATTTTCATTGATCTATTTTACTGCTTTTCTAGTCTCTATTTTATTTATTTCTTCTCTGATCATTCTTCCTTCCTTGTGCTAAATTTAGGTTTAGTTTGTTGTTCTTTTTCTAGTTCCTTGAGGTGTAAAATTAGGCTATTTATTTAAGATCTTTCTACTTTTCTTAGTATAGGTGTCTGTTGCTGTGAACTTCCATCTTAGAACTGCTTTTGCTGCATATCATCAGTTTTGGTAAGTTCTGTTTCCATTTTCATTAGTCTCCAGATATTTTTTTATTTCCTTTTGATTTCTGATTTCTTCTCTCACCCGTTGCTTGTTCAGGTGTATTTGTTTAATTCCACATACTTGTGAATTTTCCAATTTCCCTTCTGTTATTGATTTCTAGTTTCATACCATTGTGGTGGTAAAAGATTCTTGACATGATTTCCATCTTCTTAAATTTGTTAAGATTTGTTTTAGGGGCTAACACATGATCTATCCTGGAGAATTTTCCATGTGCACTTAAAAAGAATGCATATTCTGTTGCTATTGGATGGAATGTTCTATATATGTCTATTAGTTCTATTTTACCTATAGTGTTAAGTCTACTGTTTTCTTATTGATTTGGGGTCTGGATGATCTATCCATTGTTGGAAGTGGAGTATTAAAGTCCTCTGCTATCACTGTGTTGCTATCTATTTTTCCCCTCTGTTCTATTAATATTTGCTTGATATCTTTAGTTGCTCTGATACATTACTCTTTTATTTAAATATATGTATTAAGTCTCTATCACATGCCAGAGATTATTTTAGGTTCTTGGGATGCATCAAAGAACAAAACAGAAAAATACAAATTTCTCTAGTGGAATTTATATACTAGCGGGGAGTGGGTTTGGCGGGGGATTTGGGAGAGAGAAAGACAATTAGTGCTGAACAAAATTAGCAAGTACATTGTGTAGCATATTAAAATGAGGAGAGAGGATGGCTGTGCAGATATCAGGGGGATGAACACTCCAGGCAGAGGGTAGCAACATCCAATGTTGAGCTATTCCTGGCGTGTTTGAAAAATAGCAAGAAGGCCGGTGTAGTGGAGTGAGCAGGTGAAGAGGAGAGCAATAGGAGATGAGGCAGAGATGAAAGGCGTGGGGTGGGGGAAAATCATGTATGGCTTACAGACCACTGTAAGCCTTCCACTTTTATCCTAAGTGAGGAGAACCATTGAATAATTTCAAACTGAGAAGGACATGGTCTGATTTACATTTCCATAGCCATGTCGCGTCTGATGAGCCCATCAAAGACAGTCTTCATTTCTGTTGCAGTATTTTTGCCTAGCATTTCCTTTTGGTTCTTTCTTACAGTTTCCGTCTCCCTGCTTACATTATTCATTTCATCTTGCGTACTGTCCACTTTTTCCATTATAGCTCTTAATCGAAGTTATTTTAAATTCCTGGTCTGATAATTCCAACACCTCTGCCATATCTAAGTCTGCTTCTGATGCTTGCTTTGACCCTTTAGACTGTGTTTTTTGCCTTTTACCAGGTTTTGTAATTTTTGGTTGAAAGCCAGACGTGATCCTTCTAGGAGTTAGGCCGTGTTTATTGTTTGTTGTACCTGTGGAGTCAGAGGCTAAAATTTCCCCTAATGTCCTTGGTTTTGTCTTCTCTGTTTTCCTTGGGTATCACTAGAGAGATCTCAAACAGAGTCTGGATCTTGGAGTACTTTTAGCTGTAATCCCCTATTATAATAAAGAAGCCCTATTGATATGGTGGAAAGACGTGGGTGAGAGAAAGCATCTATAGTCCCATGACTCTCAGGCTTTTAGTGAGTCTGAATTGGTTATTTCCCTCCCCCCAGGTCAGTTAGGTTCTGGTAAAATAGTTTCCTTTGAGGGCAGGCCTTGTTAAGAAAGGTGACGGAAGAGAAAGAAAATACATGAGAGGAAGAGCCATGCCAGGGGAGGACTTGTGCACAGGTTGAGGAGAATGCCACCTATTCCTTGCCCATCTGAGTCTGTAGAATGAAATCGCCCATCTCACTAAGAGACAACTCTACTTTTCAAGTTGCTCTAGCCAAAAATCAGAGAGGGTTCATGACTGCTTTCTTTCTCTCATAACCCACATCCAACCCACTAGGAAATCCAGACTGTTCCATATTTGAAATGTTTCCAGAATTCAGCTGCCTCTTACCAGCTCTGCTACTGATGCCACAGAGCTGGTCTCCATCCTCATTTACCTACATTATTGCCATGGCCTGCTGACAGCTTCCTCCTGTTTCTCCCTTCTAAATAGTACTCTTGTGCTCCAGACCCTCCCCTCACAGGCCACAAGGTCCTGTACAATATGGCCCAGCACCATCTTTCTCACTTACCTCCTTTCACTCTCCTCTTTCACTGTGTCTTCTCCAGCCAGTCCACATGTTTTCTTTCTTTCTTTGCCGCGTATGTCTCTACCTCAGAGCTTTTTCACTTACCGGTCCGTCTTCCTAGAATGTGGTTCACCTATACAGATTTGTGACCAGTTTTCTCACTTTTTTCACTTCTCTCCTCAAATGTGACCTTACTGAAGAGGACTTATTGACCGTACTGTAAAAAAAAATCAATCTCCCATCTTTCTCTTACTACTTGGCTTTATTTTTCTTCTTAGCATTTAGCACTACTTGGCATAATATAGGTATGTTTATTGTTGGCCTTCTCTTACTAGAATGTGTGTTTGATAAAAATAGTCTGTTTACAACTGTGTCAGAGATACAGTAGCCTTTTTGTTGAGTGACTAAATGAATGCGTGAATGCGTGAATACCTATACTTCTTTTCAGAGGCTTTGGTAGTCCAACCGCTGGTACTACGTATTCTTAAATTGTGAAACAGTCTTAGTCTGGGTTCTCTCCAAAGCAGAATCTCAGATAAAGACTGTGTATAGACAGCTTACTGGGATCGCGATCTTGGCAGCAGGAGTGAGGGGTGCGGACACTAAGCAGTGAAGGAGGGAAAGCTGTTATAAGGATAACTTATCCACAGCTACCAGCATCTGATGGTAACAGTCCCACAGGACCTTCTGAGTAAGATCTGTCCCCAACTGGTTTAGCACAGTCTCTGAGGCATTAACTCCCCTGAACTTCTGGGTCATTTGCATATGAGTGCCAAGTGAGTAACCACTAGATTTTCACATGATGATATCAGGGAAGCCCTGAGGTAAGAAGCCAGAAGTCCATGTCACAGGCCAAGGTGAGGTGCTGGTAAGTTACTCGTGCACAAACTTGGTCATAGTCCAGAACTAGCTGCTGGAGCAATGACTGGAATAAGAGGTAAGGCCAGGAGGATTTGAAGGGATACATAAGAGGTGTTCAATATAGTCCATTCCCTCAGATTCACCACGCTCTACGGTGAGTCCCTTCACGTTGGTGAGCAGTCACAGTATCAGCAGAGACTTAATTAAAACAAGTAAAATGACTACAGTCTCCGCTCCTTCACCCACATTCTAGATTCCCTTTACTTTTAACCAACAGTTTGGCTGGTCTAAGTTGCTTGTCTGTTAGATTGACCCAGAACTTCATCCCTGAGGGTATGAGGCTTTAGCTGCCTTGGTCTTATGGGGCTGTGATCACTAAAATGCCCATGCACCATTATCGCCAGATATGGGTCCTAAAGCAGCATCTTTGTTGCTTTCTATCCCATCTTAAAATCAATGCCACTTATTTTAGGTTTTGTCCCAGCAGCCCCCTACTTACAGATACCATTCTTTACGACATCCAGCTTTTACAGCATTTTAACAACTACAGAGCTCCAGTGGCATACAGAAACCAGCATGTATTTTTTCTCACATATCTTTGGATCATTTGGAGCCGGTTGGGATAGTTCTGCTTCGTATGTCTCATTCTAGGACCCGAGTTGAAAGGGAAACAGGTAAATGGGTATGTTTTTTCTCATGGGGATGGCTGAGCACAAGAGGGAATATTTCAAGCTTCTGCTGGTGTTACGATCACCAATATCCCACTGGCCAAACCAAGTCACATGGGCAAGTTGAAAATCAAAGTGCGGAAAAGATAATCTACCCGCGATGAGTACCAGCATGGATGTGGATATACAAAACTACTAAAGAGGAGTGAAGAATTGAAACCAATAGCTCAATCTACCACAGGGAGTGAAATAGGAGGCGAGAGAAGGCTAATGTAATAACCTATTCCTAAGTTGGCCATTGCTGTAAGCAGTCGGTGTGAAATTCTACAGGACCTCCTGAGAAGTCCTTAAAAGATGCCTTAGAACCATTTGCTCAAGTGAAAGAAAGGGAAAGGGTCTCTCCATAGTTCCTTCTGGGTTACAGATGTATGAGTGCTGAGCAGGCTCCTGGGGGTGCTCCCTCCCCTGGTATCACAGAAGCCCTTGAGCAGGAAGTAAGAGGCCAGCAGTTTCATCCCACAACAACACATTGCCAGTTTTCAACTGTGAAAAGGGGACGACTGTGTGGAATGAGTCAAGTCAAGGAGACTTGAAATGCACAAAGTGTTTCTGGTAAAGCCCCTATCTCACCTCCCACACCAGTATCACCTTTAATTCTGGTGTTCAGCTTTCCGGCCCCCAGGCCCCATACACCAGTGGATATCTAATCCTGGGTCTCATTTCAGCAGAACCTTGTTCTTAATGATGCTTTAATCTAATATATTAAATGTTGGTTGATTGAGGCTTTGGGTATTACCATGCAGATATTTTTGTTCTAAGAAAGGGTATGCTGCGGTGTGTGCCTCTGACAAAGATGGAATAACGGGGATTGAATTTATAATCCTGCCTGAAAGAACTAAAAAAAAGAATATCTCAGACAACAGTTTACAAAACATTGGCTATCAAGCAGTGAAGGGCAGTGATCCGTTTGCGAGAAGTCTTGTGATTGCTCCAGCTCACTGCCTGGAGAGAGTTTACAGGACACAGCACAGGCATGGAGAATGCAGGTGAAGCCTGACAGTCTCCTTGATTTGAGGAGACAGAGCTAGAAGTCCAGGGAGGCCAAAGCAGGTAGAGTTTGCAGGGAATAGCAGTCGGGAGGAGAACACTGTACAGAAAGAGATAACTTCAGAGAATGGTTGAAGGTCCAACTCGAGTCTTCAGCTGAATATTACTCAGTGCATGCCAGGGAAAGGACCATGTGGAAGGCGTAAAAGGAAAAATCTCTGGTGTTCACCCAGGGCAGGGCATATAGTTCCTGTTATCACTAGCCAAAGCAGAAAATCTCATAATTCATGGGGCTTCAAGTTTGAGTATTTAGAAGGGTTTTGTCTTAGTAGGGGAACAAATATTGTTCTGTACTAAACACTGATCTATCTGGTCCTTAAAAGCAAGACCTGAAAGGATCAAACTGACCTAAAGCTGTGAAATTCACAATTCATAATATCCAATAAAAATCACCGGACAAGCAAAGCAGCAAGAACATACAGCCCATAATGAAAAGAAAAATCAATCAAGACTGACTCAGGCATGACACAGATGATAGACTTAATAGACATGAACATAGAAGTCCTATATTCCCTATGTTCAAAAGTCATCAAGGCATAGAAGATATTAAAAAAGACCAAAATTGAACTTCTAAATGAAAAGTAGAATGTGTAAGATGAAAAAGATACTGGATGAGATTAATGGAAGATAAATATTGTAGAAGAAAAGATTAGTGAACTTGAACAAATAGCAATAGAGACTATTGAAAATGAAATGGGGAGAAAAGAGAATTAAAAAAAACCCTGAGCTGTGAAACAGCTTCAAGCATCTGGCCCTTGGAGTGGGCCCTGCTTCCCCAGTGCCCAGTGCAGGGGTTCCTCCTGCAGCAGGCTCCTGAAGCAGGGCCGTCTTCTCTCATTCCTGGCTCCTGCAGTACACAGCGGTCAGCAGCACTCTGTGGCTAGCGGATTCCCCCTCAGCAGTTTTATAGTAGAATACCCCTAGGGAGACATGTCTCCATGAACGGTTTTCCCTGGAGGGTAGATTTCTCTCATCTTTTACTAATGTGAACCATAGTGACTAGTCTGTCATTGATGAGCTACACCATGCCTTCTCCACCAGCATCTGGATTTCAGCCACAAAGCAGGGGTGAATCTTCCTTGGGTGCTCTATTTCAGCCCTAAGGATTGTTGGTTGCTCCTAATGACTGCTATGCCTATTTAGACTTCTTTTACTTCTTATCTGCCAGTACCTCATTACTCCATTCCCCAGTTTTAGGTAATTATTCCTAATTTTATTTATTTATTTATTTATTTATTTATTTATTTATTTATGGCTGCATTGGGTCTTCAGTGCTGCGTGCAGGCTTTCTCTAGTTGCGGCGAGTGGGAGCTACTCTTCCTTGCGGTGCACAGGCTTCTCATTGTGGTGGCTTCTCTTGTTGTAGAGCATGGGCTCTAGGCGCGCGGGCTTCAGTAGTTGTGGCACGTGGGCTCTAGAGCACAGGCTCAGTAGTTGTGGCGCACGGGCTTAGTTGCTCTGTGGCATGTGAGATCTTCCTGGACCAGGGCTCGAACCCATGTCCCCTGCATTGGCAGGCAGATTCTGAACCACTGCGCCACCAGGGAAGCCCTAATTATGCTTTATCTTAAACTTCCCTGTTTAAATATGTGTCCTCATTCGACCTTGAATATTACACTTTCCAATTCATTCTGTTAGACCATCATTGCCCTGACACTAAAAGCCAAATAAAGATATTATTAAAAAAAGAAAACTAAAAAATAATATCCCTTGTGAACATAGATACAAAAATTCTAAATAAAACGTTAAGAAATTAAATAAAAAGTGTGACACATTATGACTAGTAGGGTTTCTCCTAGGAATGCAAGGGTGGTTCAACATTTTAAAAAATCAATGTAATTCAATGTATTATCAAAGTAAAAATGAAAAGTCATGTCATAATCTCAGTAAATGCAGAAAAGAAAATTGACTAAATCCACCATCTACTCCTGATAAATACTTTTAGCAAACTAGAAATAGAAACAAAATTCCTCTATGCTAAAACCATAGAGGCATTTATGACAAATCTGATACAGGGCATCTATAAAAAATCTACAGCTAATATCAAACTTAATTGTGAAGACCAAATAATTTCCCCCCTGAGATCCCTAACAAGACAGGGATGTCCACCCTCACCAGTGCTACTCAACATTGTACCAGAAACTGTGGCCAATGTACTCAGGCCGAAAAAAGAAATAAAAGGCATCTACATGGGAAAGAAAGAAGTAAAACTATCTTTACACTCAGATGATATGATAGTCTATGTGGAAAATATGATAGAGTGTACAAAAAAGCTACTGGAGCTAATAATTGAGTTTGGTAAATTTGCAGGATACAAGATTAACATAAAATTAATTATATTTCTGTGTACTAGCAAAGAACAGAAATCCAGAAAGTGAAATTAAAAATGCCACTTGCAATAGCATCAATACATGAAGTACTCAGGGATAAATCTGACAAAAGGTGTGAAAGACTCGTTCCCTAAAAACTACAAAATACTGCTGAGTCAAATTAAAGAAGATCCACAAAAATGGGAAGATATACCATGTTCACGAGTTGGAAGACTCAATATTGTTAAGATGTCGATCTACCCAGATTGATCTATCGATTAAGTGAAGTGCCCATCAAAATCCCAGCAGGCTTCTTTGTGGAAATTGACAAACTGATTTAAAATTCACATAGAAGTGCAAAGGCTCTAAAGTAACCAGAACAACATTAAAAACATCATTATAAAAATGTAAATTGCTTTTTTTTCAAGAATGATTTCAAAAGGGCACAAGGAAACTTTTTAGAGTTTTAGATATGTTCATTATCTTTAATTGTAGTAATGATTTCACATATGTACATATATATCAAAACTGACCAATTTATATGCTTAAATATTCTTTTGTACTTGAATTAAACCTTAATAAATCTACTTTTAATAAGGAAGATGTACAGTAAGAAGTCTTTACTAAGTTCTATCTTTAGAAATTGCTCTGCCTCATTTATGAGGCAGAGCAATTTCTAAAGATAGAACTTAGACCCTGAGCAATTTCTAAAGATAGAGCTTAGACCCTGGGACGTATGTGTGGAGATATAGACAGCTATTTCAGTCTCTTTGAATTATGCCCTTTTATGGCAAACATCAATGTGGCTGGTCCTTTACTACTACCATTAATCTCTAGCTTTTTTCCTTTCCCTCTCCTCAGTTGCACTCATGAAAGAAAAAAATGCTTCTGGACAGGCTTATGATGTGTGAAAGATGTGAATAATTGCCTTCTTGATGGGGACAGAGGTACTTCTTCTGTCTTTGTTCTTGAAGACCCACTGTGTGCACACTTCAGTTATTTTGGGCACAAAGCACTTTAGAGATTGACTCCAGGAGGAGAAAGCATGAATGAATGGGTCATAAATAGGCTTCATCAGAGGCCTCAAATTAACTTATTTTCTTTTTTTTCCTCTGTCTCTTTATCCTTCCATCCCTTGGTCCCTCCCTTCCTCTCTTCACTTCTTCTATCCTTTTTCCTTTATTTCTTTTTTCTATTACTAGGGCTTTATCATCTTTTCCTGTCTAAACACTGAGAAATTGTTGACATATTGGGGAATGAGGTGGTCCAAAGTTGGATAAGTGTCTGTTTATTAATTATTTTATAAAAAATATACTTTGTTCATGGATGGATCTTCTCATCCATTGCAGATTCAGTAATGCAGATGCTTTTAGGTTGATAAACTAAAGATAAGTACTCAAACAATGTGACAGGGAGATGTTATCTCTGCATAAAATAACAAAGAACAAGTATAGTGATTATTTGAGGTTTCAAGGTTCAGATTTTTACTCTTCACACTTGGTTTAAAAGAAAAACTGACCCCAACTAAAACGTTTTCTAAGTATTTTCTTTTGCTTAGATTAAGAAGAGAAAATAACTTTACTAAGAACTAATCAGAAAGGGAATACTGAATATAGCCTGAACCAATTCTAGGAGATCTGAACTTGAAATTAACTTAAAATTCCATTACAGTATTAATATTTAGTATCTATGTAGCACACTATTGCCCAGAGCTTCCTAATCATCTGAGTTACGCCCTTTCATCACTTTTAAAATTCCATTTATTCGTTGTCAAGTTCCAAGAATCTTGTTTAGTGGCTGATGTTTAATTTTACTGACAGTACTCTGATACTGCAGAGAAAAAAAATCTTAGCCTCTTGAGCTATTTCTCAATAGGAGCGTGGACTCTACTTGTATAGTTTAAGAAGCTATATTTTTACGTCCATGCCACAGCTGTTCTAAGGCTTAGGATAAGAATTTAGCAACATGCTGACTCACCAGAGAGATTTTACAGTAGACAGCGACTTGTAAAGACTGGGCGCCCTGGTAAAAGAAACCAGTAAACCGATGCTTAGCATTCTCGGTGCTCCTGCCATGAGGCCCATTCTCTGTTAAGGACAGTGAGAGTTGCAAATTATTCGAGGCCTTGAGTAGGTCTGTGCTGATGAAAGGCACCATCACTAACATTATTCATGAAAAAATATGAAAGGCCATCTGTCTCTCTAAAGGCTCATTGGGTGCACTTTTAATGAATGACAGATGAAGTGCAGAGGCTTTGTTGTGAAGGGGCTGTGCCCTGAGAGAGGTTGGATGACTGCTGCTCTTCCGGACGCTTCTCCAAACATTCTCCCAGTCTTTCCCCATCATGGATTTTTTTCCCCCTGATGGTCTTCAGATTCTCACATTTCCTTTTTTTCTAGGCGTTTAGGAAATTTGATTTCTCTCATGCCTCTGTCTGCTAAGTCTTTTATTTCCACACCCTTTTTTCCCCTTGCCTTTAGTTGCTTGAGGTAAATGATGGCTTCCTAGGGTTAAATAAATCCAAGTCGCTATTGCTTACGCCAAGGTTTTGTTCACGTCCCCTTTTAGGTAGCCTACCTTGGTGTAATCTTTGAACTAGTTGAGCTGCTTCCTCTCCCATCCCATTCATTCCTGCTTTCCTTCATTCTTTTCTTTTCCTCTCTAACACGTCTGCTCTGTTCTCCTGAAGGTCACCTTACACAGCCACATCTCCTTCTTTCCTCTCCATTTCCAAATAATCTTGATTTGCTTTCCTCCTCCAGTGTATTCTCTGTTTACTTCCAGAGGAATAGAAATGGGCAAGATAGAGTCTTACCTGGGATAGTCAAGAATTCTGCAAGGTCAAGTTATTGTTGAGGGAGGAGATTCTAAAGACAGAGGAACTTACTTGGAGATGGGAGCACAGTGGCTGATGGGTCAAAAGTGTCAGCTGGAACTGCACACGTGGGTGAGAAGGGGGAAAGGCAAAGTCAAGGAAGGGTGTCAAAGGGTATCGAACTGTTGAGACTGAAAGAAAGGAATTGGGAATAGGATGTGCATTCAACGTAAATGAATTTTAAGAAAAAACCTGGTTCACATCAGGCTACAAGGGAAGTTAGGATCGGAAGCTAAGGTAGTCTCATGGATAAAATGCAGACATGGAGGTCTGGCTTTTAGTCACTTTGCATTCTCAGGAGGGCTACTAAGTTCAGGAGCGTGGCTAACTGTTGAATGAGAATGAGTCGCCTGCCCCTGGAGGGCAGGATCTGCAATCTCATTGGGGTCTGTGAATCCAGTGCGCCCAGGTCTCAATCTCTCACATGCATGGTGGGAGGCCAGTACAGTGAGACCAAAGTAAACAGAGCTCCACTGTGAGCATTTGGCAGTCTTTACCATCAAGGAATCAAATCCGAAGGCTGTGAAATCAACTGAGGGAAGTCAAACTTAGCAGGAGAAAGGAATCATGGAAATATTGAGATTACATGTTTCCAGAAGTGATTTAGAGCTCAATTTTTTTTTGTCTTTATCACTGTGTGTATTCTTTTGTTCTTTATAGGAAAAAGAGCCAACTGTTTGCACACATAGCTTTCCTTGCTCAATATATTACTGTAAATATATACACACATATGTGTGCATTCTTGTAAGTACACTCATTTTTGTGTGGGCAGGCGGAGGCATCATATGTGCAGGGCTGTGCATATCATAGTAAAGAACAGCTGCTTTTCAGAGCTTCTTTTTTTGTTCAGTCACGCTGGTGACAGATTTCTGTGATCCTCCTTAGAGAAACATTTGGCCCTGCCTCCCTGCCCTGCTGGAGTCCCTAAACTGCAATAGCTTTTCTTGTTGCCCGTCCAGGTTTACCTTCTCATACTTCGGTGTTTCTAGGTCCTCATCTTCTAGTGCAAAAGTCAAAGCAAGCACATGGCAGAGCAGGGCAAGACTGTCCTAAACAAAACGATACTACAACATGGAATAAGTTTGTCTTCTGTGTTGCTCCCCTCCGTCCACACACCTCACTCAGTCTTCATGCTTCTCACCAATATTCTCATTCTTTCTCTTCTTCCCTCTCTCTTCATTTCTACCCCGCCCCCAATGCACATCCCTTCCTAGTTAAGTGCTTTCTGGCTTTTGATTTCTGCTAGGTAG